>NW_024066214.1:1200000-1653286 GCF_014898535.1 Botrytis deweyae
CTTTGAAGGGGTTTCCTAAGTTGAAGTACAACAATGTTGCTGTGTCGAAGTTTCCCCTTGCATCGAGGTTACTATTCATAAAGCAAGACAACGTCGCTGCCCTAGCTGTCATTTGGCGTCGAGTTCCCACAGAGATTCGTTCTCATGTTTGGGAGGAGCTTATGCTCACAGCGATGGACCAATATCCTGCATCTACTCTCAAGTTACTACTTGCAACATATCAAGCACCATTCTTTCCACCTGGATGGGCGGCAAATGACTGCCTCGATTTTGCAGTATCTCATTACTTTGGGTCACAAGAGCACAAACCCACTCCAGAATCTTTCACTGCCGAGGATCTTCGACAGATATTTGAGAGTGTACAATATCTTCAGCTTCGCGGTCTCCGGCTGAGTGCGCGCTCAATCTACTTGTTGCAATTAATGATGAATGACCAAGAATTTAAGACGTTCTATCACATACTAACAGGCACAAGACAGCATCTCACTGGCAAGACCTTACTACGATTTGCCTATCGTTTTGCACGGTCTCGTCAGACAGATATGGCTTTCCAAGTACTGCAGCAAGCAACTCGACAAGGCATTGATCTAAACCTTGGAAGATGGCCACAAATCTGCAATGTGCTTCTTACCGGCAGATATCGTGACTATGATGCACATGTTACCGATACAGAACTTTTTGATTTCATGCTACATCACGGTCTGAAGCCCGGGATTGTTACATACAACATCTTGATACAAAATTCACTTCAAGCTGGAGACCACCTTACGGCGTGGCAAATCTATGATATGATGATTGAAAATCGAGTAATGGCGGACGCGTACACTTATTCAATCATGCTAAATGACGCCAAGATTCGTGGGGATGACGTTGCGGTCGAAAAATTGGCGCATTGGATGAGCGAGGACAATGTTCGAAACAGTTATACTGTCACAGACATATTAGACACAATATTTCGCTTACACAGACGAGAATATTTCAAGCGCGCCCCCAGTGAGAGAAGATCTCTTCCAACCCCGTTCTCACAGATGCTTCCAATCTATATGAAGAACTTTGAGGTGGAACCATTGGCTCAACTTATACCTAGATTTCATGAGAATTTCTTAGATCTGGGGTCGATGAATCCTGACGATGGCGTAGATGACATCCACCATGACATCCAGGGTCGTGTGGAAGAAGACACACATCATCCCGACTTGTCTGTTACAAACCAACCCGAAACTGCCATACCACCCCTCGAGTCCGCTGCCGAAGACGCTCTTCTAGAACCGAACTATGTAACCTTAATAGTGATGCTGAAATCATACATTGGCAGCGTTCGGAACTACAAGGCTTTATTGAGATTTTACAACCATTTCAAAGCCCTGATAGCTGCAAGAGATCCAATAGTCGCTCCTCTACTGGTGAAAGCTCAAATCTACAACCACTTGCTCGTTGGGCTCGGCCATCTCGATGCACCAATGCACGACTGTTTGAAAATCGTTGCTGATATGCAAGCTCCGCATTCAAAACCAAGGAACTCGGTAACTGAAAGTGAGATTGATCAATCTCTTGATGAGGATGATGTGACTGCAGTGTCAAGTAGCTCGGAAGAGAGCGACATTGATTCTCAGTCAGATGATGCATCTTTTGATGCTAATGACGATACTTTCCAGCCACCCCCTCCAAGTCTTCATACATGGACTACATTACTTAATGTATTCATGCAACGTCATCAACCTCGTGCAGCCGAAAAGGTGTTACAGATCATGATTGAAAAGGAAGGTTTGGAGCCTAACCAAGCAACATGGAATGCATTGACCATGGGCTACATGAGACTCCAAGACCCACAAATGACCGCAGATGCCCTCATTCGAACAAAGCGGGCCGGATTCATTGTCGACCATATCATGGCAAGCAGGTGGTGGCTCAGATTTCAAGCTAGAGCTCGTTTAAGTGAAGCCTTGCAATCTGCTTCTGGTGGCAATGAGACATCACTGGCAGATGTAGCCAATGCTATGGAGTCTGAGTCCGAGATGTTAGATATGGCTGAGGACGATATCATCGATGAAGAAGTTTTGGAGGCTACCACTTCTAGAACAGGAGATATATATCGTATTCTTAAGCGCCGTCTACAAGCTGTCAATTCTCCGGTCTATCCTAATTGGATCTTTGACGCTATGATCCGGGCCGGCGAAGAAAATGTTATCGAGCCGGAAACAGAGCCAACAAGCGATGAAGTGGCCGAACTTGAAAGTGCATCGACTGAATCTTTGGATCAACCAAGTGAGCAGGCAGGCAGATCAACTGTCGACGATGTAGTTGAGTCTGCAATGGTATCGGCTCAACCAGACAAGTCAATTAGTGTCAACGAACAGAATTCAGGACAGCTTCCACACAGTCAAATAGATGATCAACCTGAACAACGACAACGACACTTAGTGATTGAAGATAAAAGAGATTCGAGACTGCTGCCAACCAATAAGCTAATCATCCGAAGAACGACACAATGGATAATGACGCCTGAAGCAAAAGCATTCCGCCGCAGCTCTCAGGAAAAGGGGTTATTGCAGGGAGCAAATCATGTTGACGGCTATGATAAAAATGATAAGGACCGACAATCTTGAAGATGTAAATATTGTATTACATATTTAGATGAGAGTGAGATCAAAGCTTGTAAATTTTTATATATACCACTTTTACATGTATAGATGTATAGGGCTAGGGTTATTCGGGTTGTTTTGGATATAGACGTCATCATGAGCCGGGCACAGTGTTGCTTATTTTATTTTCTTATGTGCAACTATGTATTATACCTCATGATAGAACAGACGAATTAGAAATTCATCTCCATACCATACTTGCCGATTCTATTGGTTTCTTTTTATCAATGAGAATACGATCTTTGGCGATTGGCGGCGAAGACATCTTTCATGATGGTGCGCCCGGTGAGCTTCATACACGTTTACATTCCCGGTGAACCCCTGTTTGAGCTCAACTAGAGTTTTTATGCGAGACTCATCGATAAGCGCGAGGGGTTTCTTATCATGTATGCCAAACTTTTGGTGGGGTTTTATTTACCTTGTGCTCCTGTCAATCCAATGCAATTTGAAGCTGTCTATTGAACAATTGAAGGATCAATAATAACCTCATCATGCCAGACAAGGACGCAGGTACTCCAAGAGTCTTTCTCATTAGACAGTAAGTATTTGCTCTACTCAGCCTAGAGAAGCCTCGATCAAAACATCCTCCATGGGTTATATATTATTCTTATGTCCCGACCCGATGCAAATTGGATGGGTGATGAATGCTAACTCTGTATCAGTGGTAAGTCATTTATGGCTCTTTTAATATTATAATTCACACTTGCATCATGCGTTGTTTAAAACCCGCGCATATCCATTAGGGATCTCAAGGTTTGAACAGTCAAATTTCTAACTTCATCACCTCCCAGGCGAAACAGAATGGACCATCTCAGGCCGTTACACAGGCCGAAGTGACATCCCTCTAACTCCTCATGGAGAAACCCAAGTTTCCTCTTCCGCTGGCGTCCTAGTTGGTCCCTCCAAAATTATCAATCCTTCAAAGCTCGCGCACATATTCATCTCCCCCCGAACCCGCGCTCGTCGCACATTCGAAATTCTCTTTGACGAAAAAACACAGCAACAACTTGCAGATAAAACAGAAGTCACAGAAGATATTAGGGAGTGGGAATATGGAGCTTATGAAGGACTACTCACTGCGCAGATCAGAGCTGCGCGGAAGGAACGGGGTTTGGATGCAGAGAGACCGTGGAATATTTGGACCGATGGATGTGAGGATGGAGAAAGCGCGGATGAGGTGAAGGAGAGATTGGATGGGGTTATTGCAAAGATTAGAGAGATGCAAGGTCCGTACATGCATGGGGAGAAGGGGGTGGATGTTGTGTTGATTGCGCATGGACATATTTTGAGAGCGTTTGCGAAGAGATGGATTGGGTTTGAGTTGGGAAGAGCGTTGCCCATGATGCTTGAGCCGGGAGCTGTAGGTGTGTTGAGTTATGAACATCATAAGGTTGATGAACCGGCATTCTTGTTGGGTGTGAATATGGGTGCTAGCGAAGAGTAAAAGTTTCAGTTCATGGGAACGATTAGACTGCATATTAAGTAGACATAGATATTAGAGCAATTGCTTCAACACAAGCCTGATATTACAAATTCTGGGTATCATGATTTTCGTTTAAATGTGTATAAGAACAAACCCTCGCGAGTAAAAGTGACCCTATCCTGATCCTCAATTTCCTCGACTAGGAACTTCTTCTTAGCTTTCTTCATAAACTGCATATCTGCCTTTCTCCTCTTCTTGAAACAGAAGTAAATAGTCGCATCCTTTGATAATTCCAATAGCTCTTCGAGCGTCTGAAGTAGTAATGGAAATGCGGGTTCAAAATAGACGCAATCAGCTGCTAAAATAACATCTGGTTTGTCTTTCACTACTAGCTCTGGTAATGGTTCGCCCCTGTACTAGTCAGATTATACTCATAAATAAGAAGAGGGGGGTTCAGAGCATACCAATTCAAGGTCAGCGGCTCGACTTTCGAGGAAACTTCGTTAAGAGCAATATTTTGCTTCATGAGTTCGTACATAACTTCCATGTCGGAGAGGATTAATGGATGTTGGAGATCACATGCTAGAGCTACGGCTAACCCAACTAATCCACCTCCAGCCCCAAGTTCGAGTCTGGATCTTCGTTAGTTCTTGAGCTTTTGGATTGTGCTGTGCTGTGCTTTGTATATGGTGCTGTAAAGTCTCATAACTCGAATCACTATTTCCCTTTTCTGCATTTCTTTTCCATTCCTATGTAAGACCTCCTCCAGATCCCTTGGGATATCAAAGAGATCAGACTATACTATATGATTGCGTGATATCATGGTAACTACATATCACTGTAGAAAAACAAGCAACACATGACTATTCCCCGGATATCAAAATCTGGAAGTCCTTCCACAAGATGATTTTTGCGGGTTTTGAAATGAGATGAGATATGAGACGAAACTTACATCTTAGCATCCTTCAGAGTATCTTTATGATACCGCAGCATGTGCTGCGCAAGTACCATACCCGCAGGCCAAAGTTGACCACCACATCCTTTTGAGAGATCTTCGTGTAGTTTTAGTGGGGGCTCGAGAAGACCGGAAAAGTTTACGGTGCTGGTTGTGGCCGCTTTGTAGGTTGGTAGAGGAGCCAGATCAATGCCAATTGCTAGGGGAGAGAACTCCGGGGAGGGAGATCTGGAAGAAGTCATTTTGGGGATTTGAAAAAATTGGAAACCCGCCGCAACAACATTCATGCACTTCTAGACTTTTGATATTGCCCCACCATCCCACCATGAATTATGCCGTGTTATGTAAGCCATCTCGCCTAATGTGGTTCACCGTCTTAGAACGAGTTTCGATATCCCTTCATCTGTTCTCCCTGTGACAACCCTTTTTAAAACACCAAAAGGGCATTTTCCTGGCCTGAACAATTGAATATACTCGGCAAGGAATGCTAAGACCATCGAATAATGATGCAGGATTTGATGAAGTCTACAATTAATGAGCTGTTGAAAGGTTCAGATAACCCTATGTACTGACTACACTTTCGATTTGAACCTCCTTCTGTTGCTGCCAAAATCCTACGAAATTATCACAGATTACATCTTGCCTGGAGAGGGAATGAACTACGAAAATCACTTCTAAAGCTTTACTTGGATATGTTTCTTGAATTTATTCCTGTTTCCTCAAACTTGCTACAGAATGTTACTAGCCTCGGTGGGGCTGGTCAATGGAATTTGACTATGTATAGCCTCAAATCAGCATTTCAACCTCCATAGATATCTCAATTGTCTAGTAAGGCGGGGGTATGATAATTCCTTATCCCTTACATCACGATGGTTCTCGAATTTCAGGTAAGGTGATACCGATAGGTGGATCTCCCTCTACTGCGCCTTTGGAATATCTGGCGATGGCAAGTCCATGATATCTAGCTTTTCCTATGTCGAATTTCTTCTGCCAGTCGCCGTTTTCATCCAAAGATTCTGTTGACATGTATTATCTCTCATTCTGTATGCAAGTAGTATCTTCATCCTGACGTTCTGAGAATTATATCTGCAAGACTCTCTGGATATGGCATTGAGGATTACTTTGTCTGGTGTTGCTATCTTTGGAGCAGTCGTTGATGCTATACCATCTATCGCATACCCGATCAATTCTCAGTTCCCTCCTATTGCGCGCGTGTCAATACCTTATTCATATACATTTCCCCAATCAACATTTACTTCAACATCCCCTCTCAGCTACAGCTTAGCAGACTCGCCTCAATGGCTCTCCATTGATAGTACTTCTCGAACATTATCAGGCATACCATCTAGTAGTGATACTGGCACTGGAACTGTAACGGAGGTTATCTTTGGAGTAATTGCAAGCGACTCCTCGGGATCTGTGACGTCGAATACTACTCTAGTAGTGTCCAAAAACTCACCACCGACAATTAAAATTTCAGCCCAATCGCAACTTGCTTCAGAAGGGCCTTTCTCAGCACCGTCCACGTTATTATACCATCCTTCATCATCCTTCGAGATCAGCTTCGACCCGGCAACTTTCTCAAGTCCTAGCGGGACAGCTCTTAAATACTACGCTTTAACAGTCGACGATACACCTCTACCTTCGTGGGTTCTTTTCGACGAGAACACCCTTACTTTTAGCGGTCAAACACCGGAGTATGCTTCCCTCATACAACCACCACAGACTTTCGGAGTTCAGCTTATTGCTTCGGATGTATCAGGATACTCTGGAGCATCGATTCCCTTCAACATTAGAGTTGGGGTACATCTACTGGCATTTAGTACAGTAAACTCAGTTGTTAATGCTACACCAGGAGTCGAGGTCAACTACACAGGTCTACAAAACAGTCTGCAGCTTGATGGACAGCCCGCCAATGCTTCAAGCATAGTCTCAGTCACTGCTCAAACGCCAGAATGGCTTGACTTCGATAATACTACTCTCAGTCTGATCGGCACACCACCATCTGATGCAATCTCGTACAATGTCTCCGTACAGGCTGTAGATATATATGGGGATCAAGTTAATACTGTGGTGCTCATCAAAATAGCTACAGCATTATTCGTTGGTCCTATAAAAGATGTGAATGCAAGTATTGGTTCCAAATTCTCTTTTAGCCTCGGCGCTTATATTGGAAACAATTACGATACTACATTAACAGCACAAGTATCTCCACCAACGGACTGGATATATTTTGATGCTCATAGTTTCAAAATATCAGGAAAGGTGCCTACATCTGCTAAACCCTCAAACATCAATATCACACTTACAGCAACCTCTAAAACATCAAGACGCTCAAGCTCCGAATCTTTCAATTTAGCCATTCAAGCATCAGATGGCTCCTCATCTACAGCTGGTCCACCAGCATCGGGTACATCTGCAACATCTGGTGTAAACTCACCTGCGAGCGGACATTTGAGCAAAGGAGTCATTGCGGCAATTGTGGTTCCAGTATTGATTGTTTTTATCGCACTTATTCTCTGTCTGTTTTATTACCGCAGAAAACGTTCCAGCTCCTCGTTACGTTCAGGGGGACCTTCCAAAGAGGATATTTCAGGTCCCATAAGAAGCACGTCTAGCATAGAACGAGCATATTCTGCTAAAAAGATCGCACCTCTGCAGCTCGATACCTCTGGCTTCTCCATCGATGCTAGTTCTAGTGTTTACACATCGACTACCCCCAATATCGTGGTTCATGACAATCGCAAATCTCTCCGACGCTCACAAACTTTGGCTCCAAAGTCGAAGTTTCGCGAATCTCAAAGCTTTGGAAGTAGGGCGCGTGCAAATTCGGAAAATGCACTTAGCAAAACTCCAAATCGGAGTACATGGAGAAATACTCAAGAAACGGATTATACTTTGGATAGTGCGAGAACAAATAGTACTAATATGCTACAACGGAACTATTCGAACTACTCACGGAAAGGACACACGAGACGATCGCAATATGTCGTGGGTAACGATCCAAGGTTAAGGAACAGTGAAATGAGCCAACTTGGCAATCAAACTCTCTTTGGCACCAACCCTTCTGATGGTACGATATTGAATTTGACGGATAGTAACTTTTCAACTTCTCCTTTGGATGACTTCTCAGTATTATCAGGAGATTGGAGTAAAGCAACCCGAGCACCTCTTGCACCACGACAAAACAAACAAAGTCAAAATAACGAGAGAAAAGGAGCCCATCGTAAATCCACAACGCGAAATCTCAATTTCGCATTGGCAGAAGGTGTAGATAAACGATTGAGTGGGCTTGGTCACGGAGCTCGAGAATCTATTTCTTCATTCGATATCTTGAACTCACCAGGTCGCAGAGGAAGTATAGGACATGGTCAACATCCCAGTCTCGCACGCAATTCTCGCACGTGGAAAACGGTTCATACTCTGGATACCGATGTTGATAAACATCGCAGTGCAACAAGCGTATACTCAACCACCTCCACTGATCTTCTGAAATTCGGCCACGCAACGGTATCGCCAAGCGGCGGTAATGGAATGTTAAGCATCAAACCCGTACCTAAGAGTCCTCGGGCCCCGGCACCAATCTGGGAGTCGGAAACCGGAGGAAATAGTAGAATGTCGTATAGTAGCATCAACACACGACCAGTCTCTCGTCGCGGAGGCGCATCTCCTTTTTTCAGCGGAGGGGGTATGGCCTCTGTGCGTCGCAAGGCAAGAAGAAGTTACGCGGATTCGCCAACCGTGCCGGAAGAAGTACATGTTGGAGATGAAGTACAAGCCGCTAGTGCGGGAATCAATAACGACTCGTTGGGAATAACATATCCGAATGGGTATTCGAGCGCTAAAGAAGGAACCAGACAGTTGAGATCGTATATCCAGGCTACGTTTAGCAAAAGCAGATTGAAGGGTAGCGACAGTTTGGTCAGCTTGGATAGTAGGTTCGAGAGTGTGAGTCCGAGTATGCAGGAATTACAGATTCGTCAAGAGCAAGTGCCCAACTCGGGAAATATTTCTGAGAGTCAGAGTAGGCATACGCAGCTTTTAGAAATAGATAGAAGAGAACGAGAAAGAGAAAGAGAAAGAGGAACAAGACAACAAACCACAGAAACCGAAAATGGCAGCGACATCCTCCCCAGCGAATTCAGCGCCGGCAGCTGGGAAAGCATGGGCGAAAGCACAGATGTCGATTCGCAGCCTAATTTCATACGCCACGGCACTACCACGACGATTCCCCAAATCCCGCAACTCCCCCCTTTGGGCGGTAGTACGAGCGGATCTGGGATAGGAGGTGCAAGCGCGACGGGAAACACATCGAGAGGAAGAAGTTCCACACTCGCCATCCCGCACTTCTCGCCTTTTCTATCGAATCCATATACCCCTGATCTCGGAGAATCTGCGGATTCTATCTGGAATGAACAAAATCAGAACCCAGCGTTGAGAAGATCAACAGAAGCGGATTTGAAAGGAGATGGTTATTACACCTCTGCTTCACATCCCCACTCGACTTCACATTCTCATTCCAATTCCAATTCTCATTCACATTCTCACTCTCACTCCCTTTCTCAAAACAAAAATCCAGAACAAACCCCCCACGAAGCGCGCGAAGAATCCCCCACAATGGGAAATCTCATTGTGGGACCCAATGCGCGGATGGTGAAGGGGGCGGGCCGCAGACCGGTAAGTGTAGATGCGAGGGAGAATAAGAGGATTGGGAGTACGAAGGCGAGGATTGGTCGGCAGGGGGAGGGGGACGGGGTGGGGATGGGGAGTGAGGGGGATTTTAGCGCGTATATTTGAGGGTTTTGGGGTTTGTTTTTGTTTGACGGATGGGAAGGGAGGGGGAGAGGGATGGACGAAGGGATGGACGAAGGGATGGAGGGGTTATTGGGATTTGGCATTGTGATTGGGATTGGGATTGCGGGATTGATGATAGATGGATGAATGAATGAATTGAATGGATGTTTTTGTATTTTTTATTTTCTAGCTTGATTCGGACAAGGAGACGAGCGAACGAACGAGCGAGCGAGAGCAAGTGCGGGAGCGGGAGTCAAATTGGAAGTAACAAGGATAGCATCGCATCGCATAACATAACATATCATAGCATAGACACGTTATGAAACATACCTAGCTAGGTGTGAAGGAATCTCAAATATGGCGTTGTGAAAGTTACTCACTCACTCACTCACTTACTCACTTATTACTTATTACTTACTTTACTCACCTACAATAACACGAATATCTCTACGAGAATACGAATATCAGTCAAGATATCAATCAAATAGTATAATCTAATCTACCTAGTAATCACAATGAGCAATTGGAATTTATTTCGAAAAGTCAAGTAAAGTGTGAGTTAGAAGTAAAAGTAACAGTACAAGTAAGTAAGCATTATGAAAAGAAATCGGTTAATTTATTTACAAGTGGATAGACGTATCGTAGAAATGAAATAAAAATGAAATTGAAATTGAAATTGAAATTTGTGAATAATCATTAGGGAATTTATTTATTCATTTATTTGTTCATTTATTCATCCATATCATCCCATATCATCCCATCCTATCCTATCCATCCTACTCCATCAACCCCCTTTTGTGTATATAAAAAAAAGACAAGACAAGAAGGTAAAAAAAAATACAAAAAAGCAGAAAAGCAAAAAAAGGATCATTGGGGTATTCCATATATCCATCCATTCCCTAAACACCCCTAAACACCCCTAAACACCAATTCCCTCGTAACTTATTCCTTCCAGGATTATCAAAATCTCGCTATTTACCCTATCCTATCCTATCCTATCCTATCCTACGCTATGCTATGCTATGCTATACTTTTTGATTGAACGATTGATCCCTTCCCGCCAAATGGGCACGCTACTCACGCCCAAAACCATCTACCTTCCCACCCCTGACTAAATCCTAGTAAACCTCGTCACGTTACTCGCAACACTATAGATGCTACTTCTGGGTGCAGGCGGGGGTCTCAAATTCGCAGGATGCATTGCGGTAGGTGGTCTCTCGACACCGGGAACGATGGGACTACTTCTATCATTTTTTTGATGATCGTAGCTTTCGCCGACTTCGAGATCTGGGTGGAAGGGCTGCGGGTCTGAGATGACGGGTTTGGAGATGTGGAATTGCGAAGCGCGAAGAGGGAGACGGAAGGGGAAGCGCGATTTGCGGCGTTCGGCAGGATTGGTGTAGTAGGAGGGGAGATCGTTGTTGATGGAGGAGGGGAGGGAGAGGCGTTTTTCGTAGGGGTTGGGGGTGTCGGTGGCGCCGTGAGCGCGGAGTTGGCGTGCGGTTTTGGTTTTGGTGGTGAAGATTTGGGACTGTGAGTGTGTTAGTGGATTTGTTATGAAAGAGTAGGGGGAGAAGGAGTGGAAGGAAAGAGGACTTACGGCTATACAATTGATACCTCCTAGAATAGCTGAAAGACATCCCGAAGAAATAACCACACGCCACATAGGTAATCCTAAGTTTTGAACAGAAGTGGCATTCTTGTTCAAGTTTCCGAGGATATTGAAACCAAGAGCTAACATGGAGAGACCGAGGAAGAGAAAGCCATTGTGGGGACAGAGGAGAGGCCAGAAATTCTCAAAGTATTTCTTGAAGAGGGAGAGCTCTGAGATAATGAGGAAGATTCCGATAGAGCTGGTGATGAAGTGAGAGACTCCATCAAAGAAGAAGAACTAGATGAAGTGTTAGTTGGGTATTGATATAATTAACGAGGGAAGAGGGACTTACGTTAGAGGTCTTGACGGTCATGACAAGCATGATCCAACTTGCTGCGATAACATCGAGGAGTGCTATAATGTTCATAACACGAATGATGTTAAGAATCACAAAGCCTCGACCGGCTTGTTTGACGTTCAACATCGTGATTATATTGTATTAAAGGACGAAAATGTGTATAAATTTCGAGTCTAAGAATGTGTTAGCCAAGTGTATTGGATGATATCCAAGTCGACGGCAAGAAAGAACTTACAATTGTGGAAAGGAAGAGTAGGAGTAACTGCCTGCAGTAGATAGAAGAGTTTTGGAATACTTTCAAAGTATGTGTGTAGTAGAAACTAAGTATGAAACCTGGCAAGTAAAGTTGTGCTGTGTAGTTGTAGTTGTGTATAGAACTTTTAGAAAGATCGTGAAGAAGTGTATAATAATTTTCAAAGTCAAAAAAGGAAGAAACAGATTCAGGATCTCAAACAGGAGGAAAAGAAGATATATTAAATAAAATAATTGTTCGTTATTGAAGTGCCGACTTCATTGTTTGAATAATTCTAACAATAGAAATAAAGATCTTTCCGAAATAGTCTTATTGTCTTCAAAGGTAGACAATAGACACAAAAGACGAAAAGGTGAATGTATATGAAGATTGAAAGAAGTATCCCCCAAACCCTTTGACTCAAACTTTGACGCCAAAAGATGTAGCTATTGTGGGGTGAATGAAGTCTTTATTATCCCATGATTGACCAAAAGATGAAAGGAAATCCAATAACATATAGATTACCTAGAGATTCTTTGACCATCATGTACAACCTCTAGAACTTATTCAGAAGAGAAATCTCGAAAGGGCAGAAATGAATGGATGAAAATAGGTAAGGTTTGATCACCCAAACTCGCTTTGCTTCAAGGTGTTTAAGGAGAACTCCTCTCTGGCGCGAAAGAGTTGAAAAGACGCGCTTGACATCGATCATCGTCGTAACAAAGTTCCTTCTCATCCAATGAAGTCGAAATGCAATGCATGAATTGATTGTCAAGTCAGAGAGAGGTTTGGAAATAGCTCTGTTTCGTGATATAAAAGTCGAGTTCCCATCATTGGATGAAAAATGCCTTTTGGGTAAGGATGTTTCATGATTTGAATGTAAGGTTACATACCGAGTGTGTGTTGAAAGAAGAGAAAGAAGAGAGAGAGAGGAAGAAGGAAACTTTGGGCCAATTGTTCTTGTTGAAAGGTCTTTGTAAGGGACGTACTGCATACAATGAATGTACTTACCGTATACGTACAATTCTTTTTATAACTTGCGTTTGTAAATAGAAACAGACTTCATCCATCGTACAAATGTAGATGAACAGATTCGTACCTCGTGGGAGTACTGTAGTCTCGTAAATATCTCCTACTCACCAGTCATTTGAAACGAAACCTCTAGATCGCCATCCTCCAATCAAATCCCATGATTTTGCTATATACACTCTCCGGGATTCTATGATTTCTATTTCTAACCTGTCCTATCCATCCATGGATATCCATTTCCATATCCATATCCATCCATTCTCACTAATCCCCCAATCCACCAATCAAACACTCTCAATCCCCCTTCGCTTAAACCCATCCTCCGATTCTCCGTATCAATAATCCAGAACATTCATTTCTCATATCTCTCTCTCTCTCTGTCTCCGTGCATATACAGTATCTCAGCCTCACCATTCATTTTCTCTTTTCCACAATCTGACCAAACCCTCACTTGCATTTTTGCAAAAAGATAAAAGGCCACGCAGATACACAACACATTTCTTACACTCGCACACCATTTACATCTAATACCAAACTCTTTTTATACTTAATTATTCAAAAATGGCTAGAGGAAATCAGAGAGAAAAGTCTCGTGAGGCTAATGCTAAGAAACAAGCTCAACTTGCTGTATGTTTTTTTTCCTATTTTGCTTTTAGGTTCCTCGAATTCCTACCTCTATTCGCATGATATACTATGAATATGCCGTTGCTGTCTCTCCCTCTCCCTCTTTCTAAAACCCAATGGACTAACCCGCCCCTCTCCAAACAGAAAGCCGGAAGCGGAATGTCGAAATCGCAAATGCAGGCCGAGAAAGATAAGACCCGTGTTCTATTAATGGAAAAGCAAAAGAAAGGTATGATTCCTCAACTACTCTACTCATCTTTCTATCCATCCATCTGTCCACACTTACTAACCTCCTCCCAGCCGATGAGAGAAAAGCAGCCGAAGCACTCGCCGCCGCACAAGGAAAGAAATAGATTCGATTCCATTCAACATTTCTTACCTTTCGATGTTGCCAGACCTCTCCAATTCGATATGATATGATACAAAATTACAGAAATTCCTACAATCCCAAGAACGACCCTCAAAGAACAATTTCCCCCTCCCAGAGCGAAAGGATGGAGTTTTAAGGCGAGCAGGCAGGCAGGCAGGCGCGAAAGAATTTCGCAAATTCCCCCGAATTTTCTCATCTCCCGGAATTTCATTTCCATTTCCATTTTCCTTATACATTACAATACATTTGAATTTCCCATTCAAGGTGTTACAGCGTCGGAGCAGCATTTCGGTCCTTCAATTATAAAAATTCTAGAGCACGCGTGGGAAATCTTTTTATTGTGAGGGGGGTTGATATTCGGTCGTTTGTTCTAGAATGCGTGGATTACCTAGGCTTTGTTTCCTGTGATGGGTGGATCGTATGGATAGATGGATGGATGAATGTGGCGGGAGTCATTCGTTAAATTCGTTGTGTGATGTCAGAACCATATGATATGGGTAGGCCCTTTAATAAAGTTTCTCAATGATGCTGTGAGACTGAGTTCTTTTTGCGGTGTTGAGTGCGAAGTAGTTGACCTCTGGGAATTGTGGATGCTGCGAAATGGCCTATTCCATATGACCTGCCTCAAAAGTCGGTCCCCCCAAGTATATGGCCCACAGAAGATGACCGCTTCAAATATCCGGCCTGCAGAATCGCCCGTTCAGTTTATAGCCCCTTTTCCATACCCGAGAAACATACGATTTCATCATTTGAAATTCGGATTTCAGGAAATTGGAGGTTGATAATGTATGCATTCTTTTGTCTAGGTATAAAAGTCTTTTCTATGTCCACCCAACCCCATGTGAAGAACCACACAATCTCTAAGTATGACCCTTCATGGCCTCTGCACATTCGAGGAAAACTTCTCGCAATGCAAATCTTCTCTTCACACGCTCAAATCATACTACCGTTGGCACCCCACAACACCATTTTCTCCTCTCACCACCCACTCCACCTCAGTCCTGAACACTAACACCCGCCTCCTTCTCATCCGCGGCCTTTCCCCCCTTGCCAAAAATATAATCCTCCAACTCCTTGTACGCAACCTCCAAGTCATCATTCACAATAATCTTATCATGGACCCCTTCCTTCTTCGAATACTCCAATTCCAGCTTTGCCTGTTCCAAACGCTTTTGAATCGATTCTTCCTTTTCCGTACCTCTTCCGCGCAATCTCTTCTCGAGAACTTGGTAGGGTGAGAGCTCCGCGGTGGAGGGAGGAGAAATGAATACGTAGCGTGCTGGGAATGGTGGGGTGAGCGCGTGGATTTGTTTTACGCCCTGTGGTATCTCTTATTAGCAAGTTAATTCCTCCAGAACAGTGAGGGGCAGAGGAGAGGAGAGGAGAGAAGAGAAGTAACCCCTCTCCCCCTCTTCCCCTCTCCTCCAAAAATCAAATCTAAAAAACAAACCTCCATCTCAATATCTAACACGACAATCTTCCCCTCCCCTCTCTTCTGCTCAATCATCTTCCTACTAGTCCCATACCTATTCCCCCCAAACTTCGCATGCTCGACAAAATCCCCCGCCGCAATCATCGCCTCAAACTCCTCCATCGACACGTAGTAATAATCCACATCGCGCTGTTCGCCGGGGCGCGGCGCCCGCGTCGTGTGCGAGATGGAGGTGGTGAAGAGCGAGGGGTGGTTGGCCAGGAGTCGCGAGTAGAGCGTGCCTTTTCCGACGCCCGAGGGCCCGCTGATGATGATGGGGTTGGTGGTGGGGGGGATGGCTAGGAGAGGGGAGGTGGTGTTAGTTTTTATTTTTTTTTAGTTTATTTTCATTTTCAATTCCTCTTCTAATATCGAGATCTCCTTTTTTGTCTTTCTCTCTTTCGCTGCTGAGAAGGGAAATAAGAAAGAGAACATAACATACGAGACATATTAACGATTTTTGCAAAAATACCCGTGCTAAGATTCCGCGAAGAAGATCTCGGAAAACGAATTGCAATTGAGGTTTTGCGTAGGATACTATGTCGCAGGAGTGGCGGTTGGAGAAAACACATATGTGTAGAAAACCGATATTTAGGAAGTGGAAGTGCTTTAGGGACGCTTAAATCATTGGTGCGTGCTGGTCGTGCGATAAAGCTGGGGAAACCCCTTATCGACGTTAGCGCTTGGGGGTCCTTTGGGGCCGGAGATTTTAGGCCAGGAGAGCCAGCCACATCACACTCTGATGCGGACCGCTGGATGGAACCTCATGGCCAGACCTACCTACCTAGGTAGGTACCTAGTAATATCAAGCAAGGCCATTCCAATCTATTTGTTTGATCCATCAATGTGATGTCAATAATGCACAGTCAATTGGTGAGATCAAGTACTACTCATTCAATTTCCATAGACGGAATCACAAGATATGAATAGACCCAAGAATCAAAAGAAGATCTTATTATTTACTATTGAAATGAACCCTTAGGATATTAAAGAAAAGGGCTAATTAAGCAAAGGAGAAATGTAGCAATATTCAGTTTAGAAAAGCCCGGCTCCACAAAAGCAGTCCATTAAACTCTCCACTAATCTCCTGTCAAAAAATTGTCGCTTTTGGCAAATACCATCTCGCCATCATAAACACAACCAATCATCCAAACTCACCAGATCCCAGCATCACCACCAACTAGCCATCATTCATATCCCTTGGATTCCCCTAATAGCCGTTCATGGTCATTCTTTGGGAGTTTCTGCTCAATTCTCTATCAGCTGATGGACTGATTGGTCTGCTACCAGCATGTCCTGCAGCACTACTCTCCTTGAGGGCCAACAATTGCTTAGCACGGAATGTTTCGTAATGGATTTGAGATGTAGTTTCGATAAGGTCTTGGAGATGGGTTCGGGTAAGGAAGTTTCGTAAGTAGACGAATTCGCAGTGGTTCTCGTCTTCGACATTGATAACACCCCATCTGTTTTGACGTCCTCGAACTGGTTTGCCTCCAACAATGATATCCTTCTCAGATCCAACAACGGCGAATGGAATGATGTCCTGATATTGTTAGTATGCTTGCTTGAGACACCAATGCAATATAATTCACCTTAATTTGTGCGTTCAACGCTTTCTCTTCCTCATCAAACTCATCATTCTCATATGGGAACATCTTCAAGTTGTGGAAAGCGAATTCCTCCTTTATGCGCTCCTTGAATGCAGCACGTTCCTCCAAAGTCAAAGAATCCGACTTGGCGATGACTGGTACGACATTGACAACATCTGAAAGCTTCTTCAGAACCACGATGTCAATTGGCTTCAAGGCATGGCCAGAAGGTTGAATGAAGAACAAGCAGCAGTGAATACGGGTATCTTGAATATATCTCTCTCTTTGAGCAGTAAGTTCCTTTCGGAGGTATGCAGAGTGTTGATCTTTAATGTACTTGACGATTGGATCCCAGCATCTATCATTGTTGACTTGATCTCCATAACCTGGGGTATCGACAATGTTGAGTCGCAGCTTTACGCCATTCTCCTCGATGATGTGGGAAACGGTTTGAATTTCGGTGGTAGATCGTACTGGCTCATCTGGGGTGAGTCTTCCCTTGGAATCGATCAAATGTGAGGCGAAAATGGTGTTGATGAGGGTAGATTTTCCGAGACCGGTTTGTCCTACAAGATAAATCTATTAGAAAACTCACTCAAATCACTTGTCAACAATGTACCAAGTAAACTCACCGACGCAAATAACGTTGAACTGGAAACCGCGTTTCAAGAGCTTGCGCTCAATTTGTGATGTGATACTATCGAAACCAACATGGCTCTTTGGGAATACCGAAGGTTGAGGAGCGTGTCTATCAGTTATTGTTGACATCTTGGAAAGAGTGTATTAAAGCTTGAGTCTTTATAAACGAGGGTGTTATCTTTGAATTGAATGAAAACAAAAATGAAGATATTTGTCTTCGAAGGTAATATGCAATCAAAAGTCGTTGATAAAGAACAAAGTTAGGGAAGGAGGTCAGTCTCCAGATTATTTTGGCAATATAGCGTGCACTTCAGGGGAAAGTAATTGGGCAAATCTAAGCTAATCTTAAAATGCGCTAGCTTATCTGTGAGTGGAAACTAGTGAATTAACCATGCGAGCCGAGAAGTGAAAGATTCAAGATTTTGATGAATCAGTATCGACAGTGAGGTTGAATACCCATACGTGCTTTAGTAATTCTCCTTCGATATCTCAATCAAAATGGCGGCAGCTCACGCTACTACGTCGTCGATACTTTCGTCATTTCTTCCACGATTGGCACCTGCAACAGCGACTTTCGCAACGAGATCAACAACTTTATATTCGCGACAATTGTCACATCCATTACTCCCAGTACTCGCCATCCCATCTGCGATACATCTTAATATTCCCGGCTTTCTCGAAGGATTATGGGAGGGAATATTGAAAGCCGTACCAAAGAAGAAGACTTCACACATGAAGAAGAGACATAGGCAAATGGCAGGCAAAGGACTACAAGATGTTACAAACTTGAATAGATGCTCTGCTTGTGGTCACATTAAGAGAGCACATTTATTATGTCCATATTGTGTTGCTGGTAAAGATCTTCTATATGATATATCAGAGGATGGCGGTTAACAATGATTTAGAAATCAAGACCTTATTCAAGACCAATGCACACGAAGCAAATGCCGCTGCAAGAGAAGCCAGAGCTGATGAGATAGCTGAGCAGAAAGTAAAAATAGAAGCAGGAAAAGCAAGAGCTGCAGAGGAAAAGACCAAGAGAGAGGCAGAATTAGAGCAGTTGGAAACTAAGCGGGCAGACAAGAAGGCAGCTAAGGATGCCGCGAGAAAGATATATGAGGAGAAGAATCCTAAGCAGATTATTGGCTCCAGAAGAATTGATTAGGTGACTCTGAGGGGTAGTAGGGAATTGGAGGGAATTGGAAGGCATGCGAGACGAAGGAACTGGTGAGAATCAGAAATGGAGATGATCATGTTTGGCATCAGCCATGGCGTTTGGGACATGGAGAAGAGATCCTGAACCGTGAGGTATATATCCTCAGAACTGGTACAATTTATTAAACTGTACATCAAAATAAGAATATCCTACTGCATCATCAATATTTGTTTGAAATCTTATCTTCGTGTTATGTAAAATGCGTTTGCTGAAATTACCTGTGAGGTCATGATATTTTCTTCAACCCCGCCAAAGCTTCCAGAGCTTCAACTTTATTCACAACATCCACCAAAAACACCCTTTCTTCCAAAACCCATATACCCAAATATTCAAATGAACCGGTGACAATGGTATGTAAACCATTGAATATGAAAGTACATGTGCTAATATTCAAAAGTCGAAACAATACCTTACAACGCATACGATCGATGATGGTAAATACTCCAAACTGCCCCTCTACCTCACCATCCCCCGCTTGCACCAATAGCTATATCTTAAATCCAGCCTTCATGCTAACCCACCCCAGCCCATAAAACAGACATCTTTTCCCTCGCCGTAACTCCCAGCTCTATACTCTCCGCCTCCGGTACATCCTCCCTTAAAGTCCACAGCACACTCACCACGCCCCCTTCTCTAACTCAAACTCTCCCCGCCCACAAACTCGGCTGTCACCACATCTGCACCTCTCGATCTGGCACTATCGCAGCATCTGCCGGTTTCGACGGTACAGTTAGTATTTGGAGCTCTTCTCCAAACGCAGAAGGATCAGAAGAATGGTCTCATCATGGCCATATTCTCGATGGCAACAAGCCCGGTGAAATCTGGGCGCTAGCATTAAGTGCTGATGGAAACTTCCTTGCAGCAACGACCATTGATGGGAAGATTGGGGTATGGGATTTGTTGCAAGGAGCTGAAGAGAATGCGGGAAAGAAAAGTGTAGGCAAGAAAATGAGAGAGTATGAGACGAAGGGAAGCTTTGGACTATGCGTGGATATTAGTGCGGATGGAAGATTTACGGCCAGTGGACATGAGAATGGAGGTGTTTACGTTTTTAATAATGATACGGGGAGAATGGTACATAGTTTACCTGGTAAGTTTCAAATATCAATTGGATGGGACAAGAGCTAGCATACTAACAAATTTAGGGCTGATCCAACCCATCCGCACCATTTCCTTCTCTCCCCTCTCTACTTATCTGGCTGCTGCTGGCGATTCCACAACCATTGCCCTCTACTCCGTTACCCATGGCGAACAAGTCGCTAATATGACAGGCCACACAGCCTGGATTTTCAGCATCGACTGGAGTTTCACGGGCGAATATTTAGTTAGTGGTGCTTGGGATGGCAAAGCCAAGGTATGGAGTGTAGAGGGAAGAAATTGCGTGGCGACGCATAGTGAGACGGATAAAGCGCTTTGGGCTGTCAAATGGTTGCCAAAAGTGCAGGGGAAGAGTGAGGCGTTTGTTACAGCGGGGGCAAATAGGAGTTTGAGCTTTTATAGGGAGGCTACAGGTGGTTGAGTTGATATTCAAGAGAAAAGGAGAGGTGGCGATGAGAGAATGGTGAGCTTTGCTAAAGCTACTGCACCAAGACTATAGAGTCGAGTTTCATGCTCACCATGAGCGTAGGGATATAGCTCAATCTTGAGCCATAATTAAAAGTTCTAATGGCTGCCTACATGTGGCACACTTGCATACTAAGTAGCTAAATCAAAAGTACGAATTCAAGCGAAGATATTGCAAGTTGCGATACCATAGCAATTCTTTGATACCGAAACACTAGTCACCACTCCTTCTTTCTTCGTTCACTGCCTTTACATCTACAAGCTAATCATGATCACGCATGCAAGCTGCTCGCCATATCACTGAAGTCCAGCCAATGCTAAAGTCAAAGCTCAGCAAAGGATTAGACGTTCAAATTAGCTATTAGATTTACCAGATATCCAGAGAATGGATCAACGACTTTGAGAGCTAGTTAGCTAGAGTTACTGGTTATTAGTTCCTGGGTTTGATTTTGGCGTGAGCTCCAGTGATCAAATGCCAATACTTCAGGTGATTACCTAGTAGTGATAACTGCTTCCGATGAGGTCGTTTATGTCGTTTTGCGAGCTATTGATTGAAATCTTCAAACTTCTAGATGCTTGATAGTGTCTGATGCTTATGCTAGACATGTTCTACTTGCTTGGTCTGATTATGTTGTCAAGTCAATAAATCATATCAATATACCTTCCGGTAACTCATAGCTCCCTCTCTATAAAACAGTTTTAAGAGAAAGAGTTTCTATACATTACTTTAACCCTGCAAACACGAGTCTGGAAAATATAGACGGAGATGAAGATGCAGAGAAAGATAAAGATGGACAAAAATACAGATCGAGATGCAGATACAGATGCGGACAGAAGAAGATAACCAAGATATAAACCAGAGGTACCGAAAATGAGATTTCTTAATCTCAGATACCGGCAAGAGTAAAGCTAATTGGATGTCACGTAGATGTTAATAACAAGTCAGCATTGTTCAAAATTGACGATTTGGTACGAGCTGAGAGGGAAGGAGGGGGTATGTCATCATTGTATTGTAATATTCACATTTCTCTAAATCTGAGATCTGGATGAGCGAGCATAGATGATGAATCAATTATGGATCATTGGTTGATGAATGGTAATTAGATGGATGTGCTATTGTGATATCTAAATATCTATATACATATCGATGTCCACATTCATATCCATATCCATACTCCTCAACCCTTCATCTTGATCTTGCAGAGAGGCAGAGAGGCAGCGAGGCAGCGAGGCAGCGAGGCAGCGAGGCAGCGAGGCAGCGAGGCAGCGAGGCAGCGAGGCAGCGAGGCAGCGAGGCAGCGAGGCAGCGAGGCAGCGAGGCAGCGAGGCAGCGAGTCAGCGAGTCAGCGAGTCAGCGAGTCAGCGAGTCAGCGAGTCAGCGAGTCAGCGAGTCGGAGACTGGATTTATAACTGAACCCAAGTATCTGGACCCCGGTAGTGAGTAAGTGATTAAGTTAGATGCGGATTCAAAGATACATGCTTCATATACACACACATAAATACATCTATCTACACGATACGATGCGAAACAATCCAATCTAAGCCCACCCAATCCAAGCAGACAAACAACACAACACAACAGAGACTCTAACAGATAACAACAGCAGCCCCCCTCCCCCTCTTCCTGACCACACAGCAAACAAACGAACGAATGAACAAATCATTCCCTCAACCTACTCAAACTCCATCCCCCTCTCACACAAGCAAGATATCTAGAGTTCCAGAGTTCCAAAATTCCATTACCGTAACATCTAAACCACATATATACACACCACACACACATTCACACATACACACTACACACATACAATATCACAAACAAACAAACAAAGAAACCACACACAATGAATGTCAAAATCAATATCGATATTCTCTACTCAATACTCAGTCTTCAATACTCAATACTCCATCCTCAGTACCTACTCAAGATATAAATAAAGCTTAGAACTTTCGGAATTTGAGAATTGAGAATTGAGGTTAGATGTATATATAGGTATATATATATACCTAGGTATCGATAGATATATATCTAGATAGTAATAATTACTATCAGAGTTAGATGGAGAGTTAGATGGAGAGTTAGATGGAGAGTTAGATGGAGAGTTAGATGGAGAGTTAGATGGAGAGTTAGATGGAGAGTTAGATGGAGAGTTAGATGGAGAGTTAGATGGAGAGTTAGATGGAGAGTTAGATGGAGAGTTAGATGGAGAGTTAGATGGAGAGTTGGATGGAGAGTTGGATGGAGAGTTGGATGGAGAGTTAGATGGAGAGTATATTACTTTCTTACTTCCTTACTTCCTTACTTGCTCTTTGAGATGAGAGGGATGAGATGAGAGGGATGAGATGAGAGGGATGAGTTGAGAGGGATGAGTTGAGAGGGATGAATTGAGAGGGATGAGTTGAGAGGGATGAGTTGAGAGGGATGAGTTGAGAGGGATGGAATGAGATGAAATAAAGCAAAATAAAAAAAATAATCCAATAAAATAACAAAAACAAAACCAATCGACTCAATGAGAAAAAGAAGATACATATCCAGATATATATCGTACATATAAAAATATAAAAATTCCAGAATATCCTTTGAGAAGTGTGCGACATTAGATTGGATTCTTCTGATATTAGGAAAAAAATTGGGAGATGATGAAATGGAATAAAATGAAGTAGGTACCTAGCAGTCTTCTGGAGTGTAGCCCAAGAGTCTAGAAAGTATATCAACTCTTTAAATCTTTGATATGACATATAATACCCAGAAAGGAACTTCATAAATCAAAACAACAAAATAAAATCAAAAAAACAAAACAAAACAAAACACACTTGAACATCCTCGATTTATTGAACTATCCATCCCATCTCAACCTTCACTCCACCAACACCAACTGTAATTGTAATTGTAAAGAAACAATCCTGGTATCTCTAAAATATGCACAAATTCATCTTCTCCCACCTCTCAAACCGCATCATCTCCCCTCGAAACCATCCTCTCCCATCCCAATCTAGCACCTGGCTATATTTCCCCTCTCCATCGACTGTATTTCACTCCCCAAATCCAATCAACTCCCTCTACCTAGAAAAGAACCGCACCAACTAATCCCACAACTCCCAAGAATCCCGGAACAACCAAAGCTCCTGCAGCACCCGTAGCCGTAGCCGCGCTCGCACCAGTAGTGCTTCCCGTCGCGCTAGCGCTCGATCCGCTCGATCCAGTTGCGGAAGCGGTTCCGGTAGCTTTTGCGCCGCTTCCGGTTGCGGTTGCGGTTGCGCTTGCGGAGGCAGAGCCAGAGCCAGAGATAGATGCTGTGTTTGTGCCTGTGGCGGAGGCAGAGGAGGATGTGATTGCTGTTGGATTGGTTAGAGTGATGCACTTCTTATTTCCCTTTTCATTATATTCCTTCTCCTCTCATGCTCTTGGTGAACACCCCAAGCTGGGTCTACGGAACTTGCTGGTCGCTGTTCGCTCCCGTCCTGTGCCATTCCTTGCATAACAGAATTCGAAAACGAATGGAAAAAACTCACTAATATTAACCCCCGCACCCTCAAAACAAGTAGCTTGGTAAGAGCTCACAGCCTCTTTGTATTTATCCCCCGAACATCTATCCGTGATATTTCCCGTCACAGCATGTTCCAATGTTCCGCACAGAGCCTTGAGATCGGAGGGATCGGATTGAACGTTGATGGCTGCGAGGAGACATGCGGGAGGAGTGGCGGTTACGGAGAGGGCGTTGGAGAGGAAGAGGAGAGAGATGGTGAGGAGAGTTGGGGTTTGCATTTTTGCGCTTGGCGTTGGGGTATGCTTGGATTTGTATGGTATGGTATGGAATGGAGATGAGGTTAGGTTTTGGAATCTTTCGTAAGTCTTGGGTTGATTTGATGTTTGAGAATGGAATTGTAATTGCGACAGTAGAGTCGATTTAAAATCAAAGAATTGAATAACTAAAAGAATGTGTATGTATGTAACCTTCACGATGAATAGATTGATCAATAAAAGAGAGGACAGCGACAATACGCAACAAAATCTAACGAATCGAATTTCCTTGAAAAAGGTATGTAGATAGATAGATATCTATGTATGTATGTATGTATGTAGAAAGCAAAGTTGTCAAATGTTTCAAAGCTCCCATTCGTAAAAGAAATGAAGGTCGCCAGTCATTCCTCCTGTTCTGATATGAATCTGCTGAATGGGGTTTGGTGGGGCTTGGCCCTGCTTGGCGGGGAAGGGATTGGAATTTGGGGGACATGCAACGCTAATTTTAGAGTTGGGCTTTAGGTGCTTTAGTGTCAGGTACCCGAGGTTGGGTGGCTTTTATAGGCTGTGATGGTGGAACTAATGGGGGGGATATGTTGGATTGATGGGATGGATTTTAGATGGATGGATGTTATATCTTGGATTGATGGATGCTCTGTTTTGAATATCTATTGTGATGTAGGTACTTGAGAAGAAGATGATAAGATAGGTAGAAATCGAAGAATGAATTACCTTACCTCGTATGAACTTCATGTAAAAAAGGGATCCAGATTTTAAAATTTGAGTTAACCTTAGAGTTTAATAAGTGAGTGGGGAGGTGATTTGAGACTGGAGATGGGCACGTGAAAATTTGAAATTTGATATAAACCCTTTTCTATCAATAAACATCTTATATATATTGATTATGTAGATAATGCTGTTGATAAAATATGTGTTATTCATTCATTTGTAGTCGAACATTATAAAAAGAACTATTATTAAGCCATCTCCCGCAATTCATCCTTCCTTCATCTCACACCCGTCTAAAAACTCCAATCCAACATACGATCCAGTCATATACATGAAGTTTTCCCATATTCTTATCCGAAGCGTCAAGCCTCTGATGGGCGACTGCTATTTCCATCATATCATAAACAGAAAACTCATATTTCCCCCATTCTAACATTATACGTATAGTTAACCTACTAGGTATACCGAGAAGAAAAAGAAGAAGAGGCGATAATTTTATTCCTCATCTGTCCATTTATTTCTCTAGCAAAGACATGGACATAGCACCTGTATAAGTGTTAGAGTCAAGCGACGAATATAAATAATCATATAAGAAAATACTAACCAGACACTCCACCAAACATTCCAACTCCCTGCACTGCAGCATTTGGGAACGCAGCTTGTCCACAAAGACAGCTACATGAGCATGTTCCATCAGAACCAACTGTCCCTGTCCCAGAAGCAACTGTCGCGGTAGAAACTGCACCGGCAGCTGAAGCAACAGCACTTGAAGATGTTCCACTACTGGCTCCGCCAGCAGAGGATCCTCCTTGAATAGCACTCTGGGTTCCAGTACCATTTTGTGCAACAGCCATTGCTTTGAACTGCGCTTGAGTTTTGTCGGCAGTGGGGTTGATACTGAAAACCATTCCTGATCCGCAGTGGCCAGCTTGACGACAGTAGAACCCTGTATCCGTATTAGTATCGTTCGTAGTTAAATGATATCTGTGGTATACTAACATTGAGGAGTATCAACCATGACTTGCATAGCCATGGCTGGGGGTGGACTGATGGTATTATTAACATTTGGTACGAAACCACTATCCATTCCACCGGTAGCCAGCTTTTCACACGGTGTTGTGAAAGCTGATTGTGTGAGTGTGTGATTTGCCATTTCGAAATTGAATACGATCATATCCCCTATAGCAGCGTTGACCGTCTCAGGTGTATATACCTTTCCAGCGGGGCCTCCCACTACAACGGTATGGGTTGCCTGTGCTGCTGCTGCCACTGTCGCACCAGCTACTTGAGGAACCGTTTTCGTCTCGGTCACTGTTTTAGTTGCAGCGCCATTGCCATCATTGGTCCAGATAATAATGATTTCCTCGCTCTTAGCCTGTACAATCGTGATCTCCTTCTTATTGACAACGAGCTCTGATGATCTCTCAGCGAATTCCGGTGTAATTATTCCCCGCCCAGCCAAGTCATGTTGAAGATTGCTCGCCAATACCAGTTGTGCTGCACACAATGCTGCGATAACTGAGGATCTCATGATGAATATATTAGGATATAAAGACTGAATGCCGTATGGGTATAAGATGAATATGAAAGAATGATATGTAAGCCGCGCTGCGGAGGAGAATTAAACTATCAAAGTTGTCTTGGCTTGTGTAATGATTGTGAGTTGACTAGAGTAGTAAAGTAGCCAGTTGTCGAGGGCCTGCTCGTGATAGTAATTAATAGAGAAAGCAAAAAAGGTGAATGAGAGTGTTCACAAGTTTATGAACGATAGAATGTCAAAAAACAATGCATCAGGTCTTGGGGACGGTCTTGGTATAAATTCAACCATAAGAATGGCAATACCAGGACTTGAAGACAAAATGAAAAGCACTTGCTTCGAATATCCTTGGTCGAAACGACTCAATGAACGGAGGAAAAAAGCCTCCAGGATTTATCGTACCACTCGGAGACCTACTCGTCCGGATCTAATCCAACTAAACTGCCATGATAGAGAGAAATGTACTACTAAAAGACTTAATTCAAGGTTGTAAGCCAAAGATCCAACGTTTTAGAAACGAGGTTTGGATGAAGATGTGATGAAAACCCTTGTCATCATGCCAAGCCCAAACACAAGATAATCAGAGATCTTTTATCCCTGTATTCCAACGCCAAAGGTCACTGAAGATTGTATGCACAGGCTATACTATAGCCTATATCGAACTCCAATCTTTGCCCCATGAGAATATTTTACCCCGGTCCAGCCCTAACAGTTACTGTTTTGGCACCTCCTGTGGCGCGTGCCAGATTCGTCTCAGCTGTCATGATGGGACGACGGGAGGCTGGATATAGGTAAACTTTAATGTTGAAATCCTTGAAAGGGCTAATGTCTCGAACGTTAGATTTGGAGATGAAAAGAAGGAGAAATTTTATCTGATAATTGATGGAAGCGCGGGAAAAGATTATGAATTGATGGAAGTGTCGTTACTGAAGTTTTTTGAGGTTGGATATGCTAGGGGCACCAGGGGGTGAGATGAAAGTGACCGTTTCATCGTATGCCCACATTCAGCAATGTCTTCCGTAGAATCCTTTATAAAATGTACGCAGCGGTTTATTATCCCAGATGTTATCAATTTGAGGTGTCCATTATCGAATGAAGTCGCCCAGTTCCACATCTTATCATAAGCATAATCATGAACTCCTTCGGGGATATAATCGTGAGAAGAGTAAAGAAACTTAGTTCAAGACGCAATGATGTAAGGTACCCGTTATCAATCATGAAACCATATAATACATGTCTCCTATACCTGCTGTAACATCGGTTCTTCCATGAAGTACAAGCTAACATAAGATCATCCCTCATATGCTTTTGATGGATATGATATCTGTCACAACGGCACAACATGGCACAGCTCGGACTTCATCCCAATGCCAATCTTAATGATCCGGCCTGAATAAGATCAGATGGTTCAAACTATCCGTGTCACAGATAGTCGCAGTAGTGATAATAGTTCCCTCATAAAGGATCCATCCTATGCCTTATGTTCATCATGTACCCTTACTTGGTTCTTGCTTTTGCTGTTGGCCTTCATACAATCCAGTATAGTAGCCGGCATAGTACCAAGACATCAATAAATTCTTGAGATTTTCATCGTGAACTGTATGAGAATTCCACGTCAGTCTCGATCTTACGTATATCATGAAAACGCTTGCACGTCTTACCTTGACCAATTAACTGTGGTGGTAGCATTGGAGCCTTTGAAGACGAAGAACCAAATTTGGTCGCTTTTGGTGCGGATTTGTCACCAACCTAATAATACATAAGAATCAGTCAAGTTGTATATTGATAGACCGTTTTCAATGCTTACTTTTGGTTCGTTCGCTGTTTGGGTGTTGTCATCGATTTGCTCAAACTCGCTTTGCATGACAACATTTTCTTCCATCGGTTCTTCAACACCTTCAACACCTTCTCCATTATCTTCATTCATCTCCCCTTCTCTACAAAAGGTTAGCAATGTGGCAACAGTCGGGAGAAGACAAACTTGCAATCCATTACTTTGGTTCTCGAATGCGTTCAACACATCCTCGACTTTCTCTCCTCGAGCATGGATACTATGATATTTCTATTTTGACATTAGCAGAGTTCACACAATCGATACAAATTCTTTACCTCATATTCTTGTAGAGCTTCATTCCACGAATCTACGAGTGTGGAATCATCCCATACTTCTGCATGTGAGGCATTATTTTTTGACGCCATTTTGCAATGCAATAGTAGGTATGGGTGGAGAGTGAAAGAAATCGTGAAGTTGAAGGCAGCAAGATCTACACAGAATACTTCTTCTACCACAACACCACTTTGCTTCAGAATTGATTGATTGATCAGGAACTTTTTGATGATGTTTGAATTTTACTCCCAGCTTAGAAGTAGCTTAGAAATAGCATTTTTTACATTGCAGTATGTATTTTTTGGCCTTTCGCATTAAAGCGTGACTTTCACGTGATTGCATCAGGTATGCTTGACAATGTCCGTACTTTGATCTCTTCCATTGATTGCTCATAGTTTGAACTTTAGATACGAGAGAATAGTCGGTGTCAAAACTGAGTTCTTCAAGACATGCAACAAAAACTTTGCAGAAGTACCTAGGTAATAATTGGTTAAAACCTGCGAAAAAAGAGTGAATCCTGATTCCAATGAGATAGGTGTGCTAATTCACTTTAAGCCAAGTCTATATTCATCTATGAATCTTGGCTTCGGCTGGTGTCTTTTCTAGTCTTATATTCAACGTCTCTCTATATACTTATAAGCCCATGCCGTATATATTCCATCAAACTTTCGATACGATTGGAAAAATTTCACTATTATATGTTGACTATGCTTGATTCAAGATATATAATCTCCTGAGTTGATGAAGACAATAAAACAGCAACTCTTTTTTGTCAAGAAGTACATATATAGCTCGCTAACTCACAGTCATAATACTTCATATTTGATATCCACCCTCCTTATCTCGCCTCCACAAACCCCCTCCTTACCCCCACAAAACCTTCTCTCCCTCTAGCTCCCCTTATTGATATTCTCTACCATAAATCCAGCATTATTAATGATCACCTAGCTTCACAGACAATAGCTATGGAATTCACTTCGAACCCAATCACCTAAACTACATCCCGCTTGCCAAAGTTCTCCTCCCTCTTCTCTTCGCTTCCCGGCTCTCCTCTACACCTACTCCATATATATAACAACCACGTCACTTGATCTTTATCAGTTCCATGCTCGCGGCAAAATAGATCTCTCTTCTAGAATTCCCCCAGGGAAACATCAAATGCTTTCATTCCACTTTTTGGAGACCGGTTTCGTTGTGTTCAAATCATCTAGCGGCATCGTGTACAAATCTTTAGCAGCGAAATAATGTCCAGAGATAATGGTGATAGCTATGTACCTGGCTGTCATGAATATGAAATTGTCTTCTAATTGGATAAGATTACGGGGATGAAGGGAAGCGAAGATGCCGGAAGGAGCCTGGACGAAGATGAATGACGTGAAGGGTAATGGGTGTGATGAGCGTGTCAAGGTAAATGGGCGAGAATTGCGAAGTCGATGAATGAGGGATTGGGACACAACTTGTTGGAAGTCACGAAGAGTGCTTTGGAGAATTTGGATGATGTTGATAGACTAGATTGTGATCACCGAAAGACGGATGGATTAATGCTCGCTTTTGTAAATATTAATAAGATTTGATATAATCGTCATTCAAATTGATGACTTATCATTGAACGTTAGCCATCCACCCATGATATGCACAACACCGTGTGAATCACCGCCATTGTGTCACAACGCCATGCTAACGAAGCCCATACCTACATACGCCAAAGCCATGCATAGAATTACCACTAGGTGGATAGACTAGATAGTCAGTAGAGACGACTCAATGAAATCTTCCAGGATGTGCAACGTGTATAATCCTATAACTCCGCAACCGGTTGAAAGTGGAACGCCTAAATCAATGCACGCGAGCAGATACGAGTTTTAACGAGCTTCGGAATAATCATTCAAAGCAACGCAAACGAGTCCTATAGTAGATATTAGGTCAGAAGGGGCACTGTGAGGTATGTTTGAAGTGATGTAGATGTACCGCGATGATGACCATTGTATTGTCTGATTACTGACTGACTATGCAACTCCCAAAGACGAGCATAGTGATCTGAACAAGCAGTAACAAGGTAAGCCGAATCGGCACTAAAAGCGCAATCCCAGACCCATCTTTGATGACCTGTCAAGGTTGATTCAAGATTGAATGCTCTTGCTTCTGTTTGAGGTTGGTTTGGATTAGGAGCTAGGGCAGTAAAGTCTACCTCCCAGATCTTGGCCGTATGGTCAGCACTACATGTTGCGAGTTTCTTAACATCTGGAGAGAGAAGAACTCTAGTGATGTACTGGTTGTGAGCTTTGAAGTGAGTAATCGGCATAAGCTGAGTCTTTTCGCGGAATTGAAGGAGCTGCCAAACGTAGACGCTGCCCTAAACAGGAGTTAATACAAGTCTGATGCATCCCTCGCGCATGCTCTTACCGAGTTAGTACCAGCACACAAGGTTGATCCATCAGTTGCGACAGTGACGCTAGAAACAGGGACGTCTTCCTCCGGAATAAGTTGATGGGAGCAGTTATTTTCTGCAAGATCCCAAATACGAACACTACCTCCGCGATCACAACTAATGATTTCTCCTTGATTGGGATGAATCACTACATCATTAACCGGGCAGCCATGACTATAACTTCTTTGGACGGTGCCACTCCGAGTCTCCCAGATTTTAACTGTGCCATCCTCCGAGCTTGTAACCATCCATTTTCCTTCGCAATGGAACGCGACGCCCGTAATATTCCCTGTATGTCCCTCGAATGTGAGGAGCGGATTTGGATTGGTTGACTTAATGTCATAAAGCTTGACAGTATGGTGGCCAGCCGCAGCTAAGAAACGCTTATCTGGGGATATGCATAATCGATTGACTTGAGAATCAGGGTGTTGAATTGTTCGAGAACAGATACCAGAGAGGGCCTCCCAAAATCTATGGATTGTAGAACGTCAATAACCCATATCATTGTAAATAATACACAAGACGAGGCGTAATTCGTACCTGATTGTGTGGTCGTAGCCAGCTGTAACGAGAACGCAAAGAAGGTTAACAGGGTCTCCTTGTCCGTGAACGAGAACGGGTTGATATGCCATTTGAGGTCTGCAATGGAACATGGCCATGAAAGAAAGAAGAGAGGACGCAAAGAATGAAGTGGAAAATAAACTTCACCCCAAGTGATGGTAAAGGAACCACTTCATCTGCAGATTGTAGTAGGCTGTTGAGGGAAAAACATTACTTACCAGTACACAGAATAACGGACATTGTCTATTCCTTCCCAATACAATTTGAATGAAATGACAGAAAATAACCAAGAAAGGCAAGATGTGTAAATAGTGGTTATGAATTGGCAATTGCACCTTCCCGGTAGAGTAGGTTGTAGAGAAATATGTATATAAAGTTCTAAAGGTATCAAACCGTGATATTGATAGTGACGGTTAGGAGCTCCTCCTTCTGCTGGATACTAATCGACCGCCTTCTACATTGAGCTGGTCGGAACTAATTATTCCGAGAAAATACCGTTTGAGTACCTGGTAGCCTTGCAGCTGTAATAACTTAGCCTTGTCTGAGCTTGTCTTGAGCTTACATACAAAAAGGTACTAGGTAAAATTATCCACTGAAAAAAGCTCGAGCCAATCAAAAGTCAGTCTCACGTGATGATTTCACCAGAACTTTTTGAAGTCGAAAGTCAGCTTCTCACCTTGCAATCATTATGTTCACTTTCATACATTCACATATGAGAAATATTTCCCACAAATAACCTCCCAAAATTTCTCTTGACTATACAACTTCAAACTCTACAAAGCTGGACTTCATCAAATGCCCTTTTTATGCCTTAAGAAGAAGTATAGCTGAGTAAACTTTGAAGTTGTGAGGTTGAAATATCTCTAGGCTACCAAGCCAAACATACATTTGTATAAACTACCGGCTGGATCCTTGGATTCAACACGAGCTACTATCACGAGCCGTTGTCGACAAAGTTTTGTCTTCAAAATCTGTTCATTGAGATTGCTTGCGATCATCGTTCAGAGGCACAGTGTCAGAAGCATTTCTGTTCAAGCGATCGCAATTTTGTGGTGGAATATATTATTGTGACTCAAGACAGCTATTAGAAGGATTACATCGAAGAGACCTCAAGATATCTCAAGATGGAGAGCACATCTGAAATGGGTGTGGTTCAGAATAACTTTGGTAGAATCGGAGGTAATTATGCTCCTGAAAATTCTCATGTTCCCTCTCAAAACAACCTCATTGGACTTACACCTCCTTCCTTTGAGCAGTACAATGACCAGAACTCCCTTGGCTTCCAAGATGATTATTCATTATGGGGCTCTTTTTCTATGGAAGAGAATAACCTCCAGGATAACGCATTGGACGAATATTCTCTTTGGAACGAAACAGGAAATATCGATGATCTTTACAATAGCGGTCCCAAATGTCCCGACGATTATGTCGAACCACCAGTACCCAAGAGAAGAAAGTTCAATTCAGACTCAGCTACTAAGCCTTCATCTTTTGAGTCAGCTACTCAAGAGGCTGCCAGTCCAATCACTGAGTCCCTGTCCGTTTTCTCTCAACAGGCCATGCCCATCCAAAAGACGACAGAACCAGCCTCACCATTAAATGCCCCTAAGGCCCCAAGTGAAGTCTTTCAGCAAACAATTGGACAAGAATCACTTCTCTCCCAAGTATCTTCATCTGGATTGCAAATTTCCTCTAACACGGACGGCCCCGTTACATCTCCCAATGGTCAGGCCACAGATATCCAAACTGTACCGGCCACCAATTCGGCTTACTCTGCTAGCAATCACAGTCACGTCTCGCAACCAACCACAAGCACGAGTGTCACTGCACCAGAAACCGTTCAAACCCCTTCTGCAACTCATATACTGTCTATTCCGGAATCTCACCAAATAGTTCAGCAGCAACCTTGTGGAGTTACTGGCGTTCCATTAGGACCCACCTACATACGAAGCCCGCAAGGATCACAAATGCGAGTTGCATCGGATAGCTATGGTCATCAAGTTTCCCCAAATCAAACGCATACTCAGAGAAAACCATTTACTGCATTTCCTCCACAAAACCTTGGGTTTACGCCATTTCGACGTTCGTTTAATCAACAAGCTACATCCGGCTCACGAGACTCAAATCAAGCTCCACAAAAAGCTACAGAGCAGGGTACAAGACTTTTTCTGCCATCTAGGCCATCAAGTTCCGGTACCACTGCCCAGAAGCCCTTGCCACAATGTTTAGATAGGAGCTCCATTCCACCTCAGCTTAGAGAAGTTATGGAAAAGTTTGAAAACAAGATTAGGATGGACGCTGATCTCAGAAACGCTTTTAACATTGTTTTTCCCTGTAAGTTCTTCAATCATTCACCTATTATTGAGAATTTGCTAACATTCATAACAGCACGAAGCATGGAAGTTGAGGAATTGAAACAAAAGATTATCAACGAAAGACATCAAGCCTCTCAGAGAGAAAACGCTTTAAAAAATATGCTTACTGAGCTTCAAGATAATGCCACCGCTCAAGAAGCCTTGCAAACCAGAGCAATGGGTCTCCTTACTCAACTCAGAGCAAATCCTCAACACGATAGATCGTGGGTGTGTAGGAACTTCGACAAGGAACATGGTCAACCCTGTAACAATGTCCAGAAGGAATTCTATTTGACAAAAAAAGTTTGGAAAAGACGCGAAAGATGCTCTAAATGCAAAGCCAAGGTTCATGAGCTGAATCGACAATATCTTAATGATGATACAGCTGTTGCATCATGGAACTTTGAACAACTTGGTCCTTTCGGTCCCGCTTTTCCCGCCCCGCCAGAATTTCAACGCCCTGAGTCTTTGGAACATACGAGGAATACGTCCGACAAGGCAGAAAAGAATACAGTCATCTGGGTTGATTCTGCTCGTCGTCAGTCACTACCTACTTTTCCTGTTGATGATAAAGATGCTCAAGAAAGTACGGAATCCAGATGGGCTTCATTACCACCACCTACCAAGAAGACTCGAGATCATACGCCATTGCATTATTCCAAAGCAACCCAGAATGCCTTGAGAGCGGCACTTGGAACACAACCCAAGGCATGGATGCAACCACCAAAGCATATTGAGACGATTGTTTTGGATGATGAAAGTGATCAGGACGACGAGACAGATCAATCACAAGAAAGTTTCAATGAGACACCAACAGTTGAGCAAGAAACTGGCGTTGAAAACACTATGGATGCTGGTTTTGATGCTGATTTTGATGCTGAGTTTGAAGCAGAATTGGAGGCTGACCTCACTACTGCTCTTAAGACGGAAGTTTCATAGGAGGTACGGAATACTAGATTTACCACATTATGCTCGACGGATCTGCATTCTGTACCTATGAGCATGGTCTTCATATAGTTGTTTGGCAGCGTTGGGTCAGCACGTTTGACTTTTATAGTCATTCAAGAATCGCACTTGTCACTTTGCCTTCCTTGATCCTTAACATGAAGATGCACAAGGAAGAGGAGCCTTTGGCAAGTGTGGGCAATGAGCTTTATGTCACTTATTTTTGACGAATCCTTTCACAAAATAATCAGAATCGAGTCTGTATTTTCTTCTACTCGGGCCTGAGTTATTATATGGTGTGTTGTGGAGGAATCATGGCGACAAATTTTGTCTTTGTTTTGTCATTCTTGTATTTTCTTTTGCGTTTTTCCAATGTATTAAAGGGTGCTCAATCCATTAGAGAGAATGGCTCTTCTTACAGGGGATATTCATAGCTATCATTTGAGTTTTCCTTCAGTGCACATCATTTCCGTTAGACCAGGGAGGATGCACTACGTCATGATACCAGTATAGATATGGAGAGTAATTTGCAGCTGCTTAGTACATAGTGCGTAGTGAGTTGTGCAGTGGGCTTGGGTTCTAGCCTTGGTTTGGGCTTCTGGCTTGAATTCGAGGGATACGGTCAAATACCTAGGTACCTGAAGGAGATCAAAACAAATAGGAGAATAATGACAAAACTTATTAAAAATGTCTTTTCGTATGCAATGACAGTTACGTGAAATGAAGAGGTGCTTATGGTGAAGAGATAGATGCTTTGGTATGGATCACCGCAACTACCTACACAACATGATAGCTTTGAGTATAGACTTCATACTATATATACTAGGTACATACATACTATCGTAGGTCATGAGCTAGTATATGAGTATATGGTATATATAGTATATAAGAGGGTTTAGACTAGTATTAGTCTATTATGGGAAGCTGGCTCGTATTAACAACTAAATAGCTTATGAAACACGTGATTTTCATGAAACAATATATGATATTCCTTATTTCTTATTCTACATTCGAGGGGGAAAGGCCTTATTTTATGCTTTTTTCCTACCAATCTAGCTTTCCACCATCGTAGATCTCTTCCTTTTCCGGCCATTCCATTAGATACAGCTCTTCTTTCTTATTCCTTATTCGATTTCACTATAGTTACGTCAACCTAGCTACGTATGAGTTGAAAGAGCTAATAAAGAATCGGTTTTCCGGCCGTCCTAGGCTAGTGGCCTTAAGCGACGATCACGTGATATGATCATGTGACTTGGTCAGGTGATCCAGTGATTCGCTCCCAGTATACTATACGAATATAGAACTATATATATATATATATATATATATATATAAAAGATGTATTATTATATTATTTTCATATAAAAACAATACATACCTAGATAGTAAGAGAATAAATCTATCTCCTATTCAATGTTATATTATATCTTGATGGATATATACTTAGTAGGTACTAGAATCTAGATAGGTATTTAATATTTAAGTTAATGTTTAGATTATTATTTACTATTATTATATTAGTAGGTAGATAGATGAGTAGATGAGTAGATGAGTAAATGAATAGATAAGTAAATAGATAGATAAATAGATAAATAGATGAGTAGATGAATAGATGAGTAGATAAATAGATGAATAGATAAATAAATGAATAGATTAATAAATAAGTAAATAAATAGATGAGTAAATAAGTAGATAAGTAGATAAGTAGGTAGATAGTTAATAAATCTTATAAATTCTTAATTATATTAAATACTATATTTTGAGCATATATGAGTATATATCTAGTATATTGAATATATACATTAAATACTTATAAAAAGAGATCTATTCGAATATACTATATCTATATCTATATTTATTCTTCCCCTATCCCCTATCTTCTCTCCTTATCCCTCTCATCCCTCTCATCTCTTTTATTCCTCTTATCCCTCTTATCCCTTTCATTCCTCTCATCCCTCTTATCCCTTTTATCCCTCTTATCCCTTTATCCCTTTATTCCTTTTATTCCTTTTATCTCTTTTATCTCTTTTATTCTTTTATTCCTTTTATTCCTTTTATTCTTTTTATTCCTTTTATTTCTTTTATTCCTTTCATTCTTCTCATCTCTTTTATCTCTCTCATTCCTCTTATTCCTCTTATCCCTCTCATCCCTCTCATCCCTCTTATCCCTTTTATCCCTCTCATTCCTCTCATCCCTCTTACCCCCTCCCCTCATCTATTTATTCACATCCATTTATAATTCCATACCTATTTAGTATCTACCCACCTACTCAAATATAATCCCATAAATCTATTAATACATGTAAATAAACTATATATTATTTTTTCTTAATATCTATCCATTCATTACTTAAGCTTTCATTTATCTAAACTTTCTATTATTCAAGCTTCCCGGCCCACGACCTAAGCTTCTTCTCAATAGACTTTTTAATGAACTTCTTAATGGACTTCTCATCTATCTCATCCCTTTACTTCCCTTCACCCCCCTTCCCTTCGCTTCCCTTCCCCTTACTTCTATACAGCACAGCACAGCACAGTACAATTCATTAAATTCTAACTTCTAACTTCTAAATTCTAACTTCTAACTTCTAAATTCTAACTTCTAACTTCTAAATTCTAACTTCTAACTTCTAAATTCTAACTTCTAAATTCTAACCTCCAACCTCCAACCTCCAACCTCCAACCTCCAACCTCGAATCTCCGACTTCTAACTTCTAACTTCTCTTTCTGCCTACCAGATATGTAAAATCTTAGGTCTTGGGACGAGATGGTAATATCTGAATATATGAATAGATAAATAGATAGGTAGATAAATTCCAATTCCAATTCCAATTCCAATTCCAATTCCAATTCCAATTCCAATTCCAATTCCAATTCCAATTCCAATTCCAATTCCAATTCCAATTCCAATTCCAATTCCAATTCCAATTCCAATTCCAATTCCAATTCCAATTCCAATTTCAATTCCAATTCTAATTCCAATTCTAATTTCAATTCCAATTCTGATTCCAATTCTAATTTCAATTTTAATTTCAATTCTATATTTAATATCTATCTATCTATCTATTTTTTTTTTTTCTATCTTTCTATCTATTTATTTATTTTATTTATCTTTCTATTTATTTATCTTTCTATTTATTTATCTATCTATCTATTATCTATCATCTATCTATTTAAAATAAAAGGAATAGAATAAAATAAATAAAATAAAATAAGTGGAATGAGATATACTATAGTATATATATTACATTATAAGTATAAGTATAAGAAACGAGTATAAGAGATGAGTATTAGATATTAGATATTAGATATTAGATATTAGATATTAGATATTAGATATTAGATATTAGATATTAGATATTAGATATTAGATATTAGATATTAGATATTAGATATTAGATATTAGATATTAGATATTAGATATTAGATATTAGATATTAGATATTAGATATTAGAAAAGGAAAGTGATTAATTAATTGATTGATCAATTGATTAATTGATTAATTGACTCCTCTATAAAGTTTTCTCTCATTTCCTTTCTGTTATGTAATGTATTTCAAGGAGGAAAGGAAGGGAAGAAAGAAAGAAAGAAAGAAAACTCTCTTCTCGTCTCGTCTAGAACTCCTTGATACCATCTCGCATCTCATAGTATAACATCTCCTGTCCTCTCCTCTCCTCTCCTCACCACATATCAGCAAGCACAAATCAGCAAGCACAATCCATTACAATACACAGCCAAGACAAGAAAGATAGGTAGTTTAAATAGTAGGTAGGTATGTAGGTATCTCATTTCGAGCGAGAAAATTGTAGTCATGAATTTAAAATTAAAAAGTACCTTCCATCCCATTCCTTCCAAACCAATCCTCAAATGCTAAGTTGAAAAAATAAAAACACCATCGTTATGTGATTGGCATCACTCACTCAATCCATATGAATTATTTTGTACCCATTTCCATTCCCCCTCGACTGAAAAATCTCCTTTCCTTCATTTCCAGATTGCGATGTCGTCCAGTTCTTGCAAAGGATTCGATGCGCAGTCAGGAATGGTCGATTGTTTATCTGTCGGAAGATACTAGGTATATCTTCACATCCATGAACGAAACGAACTATGCGAGGGAAAAAATGCAAAGTGGAGATTCGTGTTTCTTTGAAATGGACTTCTTACAAGATGTAAGCAGCAACACCGAGGAGACCAGCAAGGCTGGCACCAGAGAGTGCCATGGCGCGGTTTCCGTTGTTGGATACAACGATGGGTGCGGTGGTGGAAGCAGATGGGCTGGATCCGGCTGGGGCAGAGGTGGTTCCGACGGATGATCCCTTGCTGGTGGTAACGCCACCGGTTGCTGCTGGTGCAGTGTTGTTACCCCAGGCGGGGGCAGAGCTGATGGCAGCAGAGCTAACTGGAGCAGTTGGGGCGGCAGTGCTAGAAGATGTGAGCATTGTGAAGATTTCATCTTCTGTGTCATGGGACTACATACCAGGTGTTGCAGATGACGGAAGAGGTGGTGTAAACTGGCTTGGAGATTGTACATGGGCAGTTGGTGATGGTGACCGTCTCACTCTGTGAAGCGCATTAGTATTTTGTGATGTGGTAACTCCAGCTTGAAACAAAGAAATGGTAGATCGCGTGGCTGGATTCTTCTGAATGGACCGCGCCAAACTACTTTGTATTCATGTTCCGGGTGGGAAGAAGTACCTCGGTGGCAGTGTAAGTTACACCGTTGAAGGAGAAACTGGTTGCAGCTGGGCAGACGGTGACGAAGGAAGTAACGACATCAGTAACCCAGACGGCAGCGATGCTGGAGTTTCCGTAGGCGGAGGCGGAGACTGCGAGAGCAGAGATCATGGCGACGGTAGAGAATTGCATCTTGAAAGATTTCGATTGATATTATTAAGGAATAAGTGGTGGATTATGGTTGGATTATTTGAGAGTTTGGATTTGTTTTGTTTACGAGAAACGAATGTAAGTGACCAAAAGTCGGGTGAGGGAGTATTATTGCGATGAAAAGGCGAAGAGGTGAAAGAGTGAATGTGAGGTGTATTTGGAGTGAATGAGGTAAGTGAGTGAAGAAAGAAGTGAGAGCAGGAGAGAGATTATAATGAGGATCTTATATCGTGAAAGTGGATCATGACCAAGCCAGGACCATGTAACTTTATTAATACTATGTACCCAGGTATGCACGATGAAATTCTACGAGAGGAAAGAAGTGGGAAAGCATTTGACCAGGACGGAAAATGATCGATCCCTTTTGAGAATTATTGGAGAATCATTTGAAAATCATTTGAGAATCATTTGAGAATCATTTGGAGAACTCTATCACCTCTGCTCAACTTTATCCGGGGACTAATGCCACATGGAGTTTAGATCTCGTCTGGACGATGCAGGTACACACCGGATATCATTGGATCAATGCCAACATTAATTTACGGCGACGGACGAATGAGAAGATGTGGTGGCGATCATCATTGGTTCCCAGAGATCAGCCAAACAACTTGTACAGGAGGATGATGGGAAGAATGGATTGAAATGTTTGGTCTTGGCAACACTTGGATAACTGGGCAAAGAGGGACGTTGTGAGAATGGATGGGTGGTGTGGGTTATTTGTGAAAGGAGAGAGGGAGTGAGAGGGAGAATGAGAGGGAGAATGAGAGGGAGAAGGAGAGGAAGTAGGAGAGGGAGTAGGAGATGGAGTAGGAGAAGGAGATGGAGAAGGAGTAGGAGAGAAAGAAGTAAAAGAAGAAGATTTAATATAAATAAGTTAACTGTCAAAAACGGTCAAAGAAGGTTGTCTATCCATCTGTCATTCTTCACTTAATTCTATTCACAAGCATTTTCCTTGATAACTGTACCTACTTTACCTACCATACATGATTTAATCACATCTAGATAATCTCATGATCAAGAAGTAATATCGTTAATATCGTTAACATCGTTAATGTCATGAACATCTTCTACAGTACAGAGTAGTTACTTCTCTTATTTTCTGATGAATTATATAATCAGTTGATTCATAACTCACAACTCACAACTCACAACTCATCAATCATCAATCATCAATCCATCATAAAAGATATCGATATCTAAATCTCAATCTCCTTTCCTTTCCCTTCCCTTTCCACTTCTAGTAGTAATGTGATGTGATATAATGTGGTTTGCTTACCTAGTACCTCCTAGTCTCTAGATCCCTTACAAGTTCTTCGGTCTTGCAGTAGCGTCAGGGGTAAACTCACTTGGTAGACTATCGTACTATCGTAGATATACTAATAAGATCTTACAATCGCTTCTACCGACCGACTACCATTCCTACCGATTACCACTTCTACCGGTATCTAATAATAATAATCCTAACGACGACCAGACGACTAAAGATAAGCCAGATCAATATCAAAAAAAGTTTAAGAAAAGTTTAAGAATAGTCTCATCATGACGCGAGAATCAAACAAAAAGAAGAGAATCCCCCGATAGAGTAGAAATGCATTTCTTATGCATTTCTTATTACATAGAGACTCATTCGTTACCGCTCCATCGCTCACTCGCTCACTCGCTCACTCATCCATTCATTCAATCTCCACTCACCAAGAAATCAATATTCCAAACTTTATTATTGAAGTGGATCGATCAAGACTCAATTCTTTTGCCTCTCATCTTCATTACGAGGTAATGTCCTCCGTATACGAAGTACAATAACAATAATACTTGGCCCGATTCTCTTGGTTCTTTTAATTTACATACCCAGCCCCAGCTATCTTCCACGACAACATGTGTTTGTTTTCTTTTGCAGCAGGAAAAACAAACAAACATACAACAATGAGGTTCTCCCGCTTAAACCTTGCATTAATATTCATATCACTCTCCTTATCATATCATTTACCCTTTCCCCACCAATGACTTCCCATAACCGTTACATTACAAACGCCAGCTTTTCATATCCTGGATCCCACAGATCATAAAGAAAATCCGGGGTGATGGTGGAAACCGAGCGGTAAGGAGCTGGTTGGTTAGTTGCTGGCTGGATGGCTGGATGGCTGGATGATTGGCTGACTGACTGGCTGATGAGTGTAATTGTTTCTTTCCATCATTCATTCCACAAGAGGGGTACGATGTCTCTTTCTTCATGAATTTCAACTTCACATCCAAGTTTACAATTAAACTCCAGACACTTCTTCCAATGCTCAATCAGAAATTACATTGCATTAATTGCAATTAGACATTGGAATTTCTCTTCAAAAATCTTCCGAGACACAAATGATAGAATATCTTTTCCTGTTGAAAATCGACCAATGTATCATTTGTTGTACCTGCATACGGCAATCATGCATGATTAGTTGCTGCGGGGAAGGATATCTTACTGGGAAGATTCTCTTGCTACTGTAGGGAAAAATCTCTCATGCAGTCAAACAAAGAGTTCCAGGATCTTATTCCTTTGGAAAAGAAGAAAATAAATGGAAGACTGACCATCGGTCCATTCGGAGTGTGTCAGAGAAGAATGCATGATGTTCAAGTGACATGGCATTTCACACAATTGCGAAAAGACTTCGGAGTGTACAAACCGAAGTCAATTATTCCTGATTTGGTGTACTCCCTGTTGATGCAACAAATCATTTCATTTTCCGACGGGTACGTACTTGAGTCTTTGAGATGCTCGTCTTGGTATCCCGTTTCAGCCGCCTACCCGAGAAGAGATGCCATGTTATGTTCAGGATGGATAATAGTGAAGGTTTTGCCACCGCAGCGTTGTACAAGATCGACGCATTGAGAGCAAGGGGTATTTCGGCGCATGTGGAAGAATAGGTCCAGATCTTTCGATGTTCTCTCTACAGTTATTATGTTTTGCCTTGTCTGATTGAATGAATAGAAGCACATCTAGAGCAAGTTCTTTCCCGATTGCCATATTGAGGTGTCTATTTTACATGCAGGTACATGTAATATGACTGGCTCATGCAGATGTTCAAATATGTTTGCTTGCTTATTCTTGATATTCTTGACATCATTGGCACCCCTTTCCTTTTGCGAATGATTAGTCTTAATCAATCTCCTCTTCCAAACATCCAATCTCCGTTTGATGCACAACATATCCCGTTTGTTATTCTAAACCTTCTGTGTTATGATGGGTTGTTAAGGACGCAGAGGATCTACGAACAATTTGTAACCAAGTCGGAAAATCAAAACTATCGAATCACATCACAATTTCACGAGTGACATCTTTGTGGAAATGAAATCGCACTATAGATCTGTGAAGGGCTCTTCAATTATCCCGCCTTTACAGATTTACACTACGATCTTGCGAAAAGATAGCAAAGCAAAGCAAAACACAGATAATATAACAGAGCAATAAATGACTTCATTATTGTTTCCTCTGTAGACCTGGCTGTTCTTTTAGATCTTGCTTTTTATTTCGGCTCTCTAGTCATCACTATCAGTTGTAGACTACTTTGAACAATTTTAGTAATATTCTGTTCTGTTACAAATATATACATCATTTTCAATCAATCTCAATCTCAACATATCATGACATAATGTCAGCTCTCTACTTTACCACCTACCACCCATACATCCCCGATCAATCATACTAATCGATAGCACCCGGCAAGTATTGAAGCGGACGATGATTACCTAGGTAATTGCAACAAACGAGCAAACCAAAACCGAACAAAATTATTCTGCCATAACCTAATCACGTGGACGGTGATAATTTTTCATTTGTTCAGAAAAGAAAATCGTTTTGTTGCATGTCTGAAAAATTGTTCGGTCTTTACTCTTCCCTTCCATCCTTCTTCTTTCTTCTTTCTTCTTCTTCTTTCTTTTTCAAGCTGGTGGGTGAGGTGAAATTTGAAGATTTTCTAGTGACGGGGATGGGAATATGGATGGGAATATGGATGGATGGATGGATGGATTTTGGAGGTTGAGGTTTGAGGGTATTTCTGGGGTGGTGTTTTTTCTTGGGGGTGAGAGGGGGTGGGTGAGTTGATTATCGAGTGATATGATATGATATGAGGGAGAACTATGTTGGTAGGTAGCTAGGTAGTTTGTTGGTGTTGGCTTGGTACTGTGTGCAGACCTGGTGGACTGAGAATTGGGTTGGGTGATGGGTGATGGGTGGTGGGTGATGGGTGATGGGTGGTGGGTTGAGTTGAGTTGAGTTGAGTTGATGATGGTTGATGATGGTTGGAGTTGCTATAGTTAGGTAGGGGGTAGGTAGGTAGGTAGGTAGGTAGGTACCTAGTAGGTAGGTAGGTAGGTAGGTAGTTGATTCATAGATTTGTTTGATTGATGATTGATTTGGTTTGTTTGTTTGATTGGTTTGATTAGTTAGTTGGTAGCTATCGATTTAATTTTTTAAATTTTTTAAATTTTTGATTAGAACTAACTGGTTTTTCCTCTCTCTTTTTATAAATAGTAGCCTACATATAGCTACAAAAGAAGATACTCCACAATCAACTCATCTCTTCCTCCTCTCTCTTGTAAAAATCGAAGCATCTCTCGAATTCCTTCTGAGTTGGTCGCGGTGCTGCTGTCGCTATCGCTGTTGCCGTAGAGATCGCTGAATTGTAGGTGGGTGGGGAAGGAGGGATGGAGGGTTGTGAGATTCATTTTTGGGGGGTTCTCTAGGGCGGTTGTAGAGCTGATTTCGATGGGGGGGTCATTTAGAGTGGCGGCGCGGGTTTGGGCGGGATCTTCTTCTTCTTCTTCTTCTTCCCTATTCCTTTCATCCTCCGCAGGTAAATTCTCAGCTTCCTTGACTAAGTTTCCTTCATCTTCATCTTCATCCCCATCCCCAGGATTCGAAAGATGGAAAAGCGAGCTTCTTGATGCGCAAACGATAGCACACATACGAGTTGTTCTTTCGATATATGCGGCAGGGATGAGAGGTTCGGGGTTCCAGTGGATGGAGAGGGTGATGGGCTTGCATTCTTTGGGTTTGGGGAGTCGCGAGAGAGGAGCGAGCGGGATTCGCGATTGTGTGGGAGGAGGAGGAAGAGGAAGTGCGGATCGGGTAGAGTGCGGTTCTGCAGGTTGTTGACCATCATCATCATCCACCTCGTCGTTCCCACTTTCTCTAACATCCCCAGCTTGTCGGGTTGGTCGACGCCTCCCCCCTTCCTCATTCTCCTGATTCTCCTGATTCTCCCCCGCACACTCTCGCGCTCGCGGTCCTCCACTCGCCCGCTCGATTTCCCACCTTTCCCCCGCCTGTCTCCTTCTCCTCATCTCCCTCATCTCTGCGGTTTCAGACCCTTCAGGCTTTCCATCAACCGGATCCTCATAGATCCGAAACTCCCACCTCCTCTTCCGATCTTTTTCCCCCCTTAATCCCTGGCTCTTGTGTTGACCAAATATCCCTAATACTCCTCCGTGGAAGGGGGATGTTTGTTCTCGTCTCCATGCGCTCCCTAAACCTACTTCTCCCACTCTACTCCCTAGATTTCCTAGTGGGTTATGAGTGAGAGTATTTCTCCCACTAACACCACTAACACCACTAACACCACTAACACCACTAACAACCATCTCACCCCCTTCAATCCCATCCCCCATCACTCCTTCTCCCCCATCTCCACTCTCTACCTCATCTCATCCGTTAGCTAGACCCCTCAAAATATCAGGAATTCCAATATACCTTCCATCCATTCAACATGTTTCTGCGCCTCTTCTCTTTGCGATCGAAGCTTCTTTTCGATGGAGATGATTACCCGCGCTACTAGAAAATCATAACTTGCATGGACTAGTTCCTCGGGAGTGAAAGTTATAAATTCGCAATCGAGGAGGGGAGTTGAAGATTCGGAGGAGCTGAATGCGAAGAGGGGGAGCGAGAGGCCGGGTTGGTAGGGGGCTGGAGAGCTTGGTTGAGTTTCGGTGGAAGGCTCGGTTGGGGGGTTGGGGGGTTCTTCGTCTTTTGAGGGTGAGGATGGGTGTGTGTGTGATTCTGATGCTAGTGCGACTTCTAGAGATCTGAGAGAAAGGGTAGTGGGAAGAGGAAAAGGAGGAGAGGAGGGAGAATCGGCGGAATGGGAATGAGAAACTGTCTGGGGAGGGGAAGGAGGGAATGATAGAGCAGATTGAGGTGGGAAATCGGATGTGGAAGGGATGGGGATTTGGGGGAGGGAGACTGATTTGATGAGTTGCTTGTTGGGATCAGTGGGATCGGGAGAGTCTTTGGGTTCGTTGGGTTTGGACATCGTGGATGGAGATGATGTGGATGGGGATGGGATTCGATGTAGATGTAGATGTATGTGAGGGTATGGAATGAAATGACGATTTTGGGGGAAGAATCGAGATATTGGCGGGATTATGATTGGGGAGTTGTAGGATAGAGGATTGATGGGGAGGAAGATGGGGAAGAATGGATAGGTGAGTAAGAGAGTAAGTACTTACTTATATACTGATACTACATAATACGATATAGCACGAATGACGAGAAAGAAGAGAAAAAGAAAGAAAAAGAAAGAGCTTTACAGATAGAGGGTCATGGGGTATAATAGAAACATTCTGAGATTTGTGAGAAGGTCATGAGATTTTGATCTTAGGAGTGATCTTGATGTCACTCTGAGAGTCAATTGGAATAAAATTATAAGGTATTTCTTCCGTCCAAAATTTCATTTCGTATTATCTGTTTATTTCCACATCTATCCAAAATCCCAAGACTCTCGTTAAAGAATCTCAAAGTATTGAGATTTGAATGAATGGATGTGTGATGAGTAGCAAACACACAAGCAAATATTGTCTCGTGGATAGAAGTGGAGTCATTCCTGTGATGGATATGCTGTAGAAGCTTTTATTTTGTGGTTTTGTTTTATGTTTTTCTTGTAAGATTACCTTCTTATACTTTCTTACACCTTCTTTCCTTCCTTTCTTTCTTCTATGCGAAAATCAAAATGAAGATGAAGATAGATGTGGAAGAAAGAAATTTGGGGGTGGTGAGTCATGGCACTCAAGATATAAAGCAACATGTGTTTCGCTTTCTGCAATGCATTAAGCGAGCGAGAGGAGTGGAAGGAGTGGCTGGGATTTCTTGAGATTAGACAGTAGATGGATAGAGAACAAAGGGAATGCGATGGAAGAGAAGAGAAGAGGGGATAGAAAGCTTGATGTTCAGATATTTATATCTCCTTTCTTTCTTTCTCTTCTGAGAGGAAGAGAAGGGGAATAGAAGAAGGAAGTGAAAAATTTGGATTGGATTGGATTGGATTGGATGGGATTGAATTTTTCTCAAGGCTGTATTTTATGTTAATATCTGGATACACATTCTACCATTCACTACACTTCTCATACTGGCATAGGTATCCAAGTTAGCTCAACCGAGCAAAGCAAACGTTAAAAATCACGAAAATTCAGGATCTCACTTATTCCCGAAATTTAAAATACAACATACAGTAGTCGTGCAGCGGAGATGTCTTTCCCCTTTTTGTCGAAACGAAATTCGCGCTTCCGGTCTCGCGAATCGCGATACCCGGAGAGGAAATCTAAGATGGGTTTGAGAATTGGATCGAGGGTGGAGAGATTTAAAACCTCTTTTTCGATTTTTCGAGGGAGAAAAGGTTCGATTGAGAGGTGTCAGGGGAAGAGGAGATTTGGTATTAAGAGACGATGGCGATTTCGAACTCGTTTCCCATCTCGATTTCGATTTCGATCACGAAACCTCAAAGCCTCGTCCCGAATCTCCGCTCGTCGATGGCATTTTCCAAGCTTCAAATCGAACTTGATGACTAGATTTCCTCTCAAACTCCATCTCAAATCTAAGTGTCGAAAAAGGAAACTTAAGCAAAGACACGAGTTGGTTATTTCTGCTCCGATTGTGAATACGCATTATCCTGGACCCATCGATGATTCGGTAAATGTAAGTAATGAATCTAGATCTTAATTCCCATCTGGATAGTTCGTTAACAAACAGTGTGATAGAATCCATTAACTCCGCTAAATCAGCAAGTGATCCCTGGATACCAGTACCCCTTTTCCCTTGCGCCGGAAAAATTTCCAGAAGTCTTTTATAGACTTCATCGTACGGAGAATTGGATGGATATCCACTCGCCCCTGCCCTCTCAACCGTACAATCCTTCCGAACACGGCTGGTCTGCGAAAGATACACAGACTCCTCTCCCCTCCTCCCCAAGAGAAATACTTGCTCTAGTACGAAATCATTTTTCTGAGAAAAGTGCGTATGCATCTACACCCTCGAATTCCATCTTTGTCCCGGGGGTATGGAGAGCAGGGAAGAGTTCGAAGGTTAGTTTGTGGGATGATGAAGAGGATGCGCGGGAGGAGGGGAGGAGGATTGGTGGAGTGGAGATTTTTGAGGTGGCTGGGGAGGGGTTGAGGGAGGGGGGGAGTGTGGTGTTTTGTTTGGAGGAGTTGTTGGGGAGGAGTAGTGCGTTGTGTTGGGTTACAAGGGGGAGGTATGGGAGGGTGGGTTCTGGGAGGAAGGGGAAGGGGAAGGGGAGGAGAAAGGGAGGAGGATGGGGATGGGGGAAAGGAGGGAGGAGAGAGGGAGAGGGGTTGAGGGGGAAGGCGTATTTGGTTGTGGGGGTTATTCCTGGTGAGTTTTTTTTTTTTCAGTTTTTTTTCGGCATGGGTGTGTCCTTGCGTGTCTGTTTTTGGGAATGGAAAATGGAAATGGAATGAATGATGTAGAGGGAATACTAACTTTACAGGTACACACAATCTTCCGCATCCATCTCCCATTATTCCCACACCAAATACAACAAACGCAAACACAAACCATGCATTTCATATCCAGAATAAGGAAGAAGATTTTATAAATGAGGGAACAGCAAGAGCTTCCTCGTACTCTAGCATCTCTACGCATGGCCGAGAAAATTCTGGTACTGTTGGAGAGTTTGATTTTGAATTCGGGCAGCAACGGAAACAAGACCAAGAACAAATTCGAGATACTCCCCTTTCTCAGATACCATATCCATCCTCCCATATCAAACATCCAAGCCTCCGCGAAAGAAAATATAATCCTGGGGTCTTCAAGTGGACTCTAGAGAATCCCCACGCGAACGATATACAAGAATTTGAGATAGAAAGAGATGTGAGGAGATGTGCGCTGGGAATGAAACGCGATAGCGCGTTTAGAAGAATGGAGAAGATTTCGGAGGATATAGGGGATGGGGGATTTGTGGACGAGAGTGTGGGTGGGGGTGAAGTGGGAGTGGAGGAGGAGATGAGGGGTATAGATGATGAGCGCTCGAGAGAATGGAGTTGGGGCGATGGTGAGAAGGAAAGGGGATACGAACAAGAGAAAAATTCAAACCCAAAGAGAAGAATTACATCAACAGCGAAAATCACGAGGAAAGGGACGTTTGGTGAGAAGTTCAGAGAGAAATCAGCAGTTTTTCAAGATGAGGAGAGGGTTTCTTTGCGGGACCAATCATTTACATCGCGCGATTTCGATAGGAGTGATAGTGATAGTGATGGAAGAGGGAGAGTGGAGAGAACTCGATTTGTTGATACAGGAACATCGATTTGTGATCGCATTTTTGGCGAAGAAGATAGTTCGGAGGATGGTTTGAGCGCGGGGGATGTTCCTGCGGGTGCGGGTGCGGTGAGGAAGAGGGAGGTGGTTTGTGGGATGTTGGAGACGAAATGTGGATGTGATAATTGTGCACGGGAAGAGGGTGGAGATAGAAAATCTAGGAGTTTGGGTATGGGACTACCTGGGAAGAAGGTAAGGAGGGAAGAAAATGATTGTGAGTATGAAAGCAGCAGTGGGAGGGAAAGAAAAGACGTATCCCTTGGTTCGCGTATGTCTTCTTTTGTCGGCGCGGTGGATAATGATAAAGATAGTGAGGAGCAAGAGGATTTGCAGCATGAGGATACAGATTTCGATATCGAAACCACTGAACGAGAAGAAGCCATTCATCCTCAAACCACCGCAAAATCCACCACAAAATCCAGGATCCCGATAGAATATCTCAAATCTAGAAGACCGATCCCCAGAAACACGATATCGAGAGATGCTACTAGAGATAATTAGAGATACCTATCTCAAAAACGATAAACAGACAAGAAGATGGGAATGTGAGATGGGTGGGAGAGGATTAGTTGATTTGATTCCTGAGGAACGAGTTGAAGATAATTGATCGGGATCGGGATTGGAATGGGGACTCAGGGGGATGTAGATATGATACAAGGAGGTAATAGATCTGAAATATTCTGGCACTGCGAAATCCGATTGACTTATTTCCACTTCTAGCATCGGATTTCCTTTTCGCACTGACCGAATTCCAGAGTTGGGTAGCACAGCACGTCTTTCCCAATCTGAACAAATGTCCAGACCTACATCTGTATTCACATCCACTCTCAACTCCCACTCCAATCCCGGGATGGAAATCGAAATCGAACCCGAACCCGAAACGGAATTCCAAATTGAAATCACCAAAAATCACAACAAAAAAAACTCTATCTCTTCAAATCCATTCTCGCCCTCTTCATTCGTCTCTACAACGACATGACAAAAAATGCTATCTAGTTGAGTGGGAAGATTTGTGGGTTCCTATGTGGTAGGTAATGAGGGAGATGGATAGGGCTTTGGGGGAATGTGGAGAAGAAGAGATGTGGGAAGTTGGAGAGGGGAGGGGAGGGAAGACTGGAGAGGATTGCATAGGAAGAGGAGATTGGGGACATGGGAGGGAAGAAGAAAAAGAAGAAAGATATCTGGTCGAGCGAGAGAAAATCTCAAGACCTGAGTGTGTAGAAAAGACGATGGTGAGTGAGAGATTATTCGAGGAGCTTGAGAAGAGGAGGAGATGATGGAGGGTTCTTGAGGAGGGAGGGAGAATTATTGACGACACGAATATTAAAAATGATGATCAATTATCAGTAACCTCCATATGATTACTATGATTACCTACCTAACCTACCTATCTACTTAGAGAAATTAACCGAATAAATCCAAACAACTCATCCATTCACCCCCCTACATCTTCCCTTTGATTTTCTCTCTCCCGAGGTCTCTCTCTATCTCCTCTTCAATCTTCAAGATAACATACTACTCGATATACAAGTAGGTACCTTATCAAACACATCCATGGATCAAATCAAACACATCAAAAAATCCCAGCCGCATGCATAAATACAAAAAACATCTCACTTAATCCACCGAGGTACTCGACCTCATCTTCATCTTCATCTATTCTGCCATACCTATGTCTCGAGACATGAATGAGTTTACCCGTAAAGATAGAGTAACACCTGACTTTTCTTCCATTTATTATTAATTTCCTCTTACCAAGTTAGATTTTAAGATTTGAATTTGAGATGTAAGATTTGAATCAAACTGCATATGAGAGATTATAATGACAAGTTATACTTTTCAGGATTTCAGAATCGAAGAGAAAAAATAGAAAAAGAAGTCTTCCGATCACGAGTAGGGGAATGAATATTCCATTCCATGTATCTATCGTAGTTGATGCATTTATTATTTTGTTTCTTGGGAACTTTTGGTAATAGATTAGTTTATCTATAGAAGCACTTGTATGGGTGAAGGTATATGTGAAAGTATTCATGTTTATACTCGATGGGATGTACTCTCTTAGGAAGATGCTTGGTGGTAGATGAGACAATGTGGATTTTCTTTATATAGTGATGGAAAATAGGCAGAGAAAGAAGGAGGAAGGGGAAGAGTGTGGTCTTGATGAGAAGCTTTGTCAAGGGAAGAATGAAAAATAAAGGAGCAGAGAAATCAGACTGTAAATTAATTGGAAATTTATTTTCTCCGCAAGAATATTCCAAAAATATCTCTCCTCTCATCCTGTCCCCCCTACATCTCCTTCCCAGATCCCCTCACTCTAAGCATACTGCAATCTCTCACTGCTATAAGCTGGCTGCAGATAACTCCAATCCCTACTAAACCCAAACCCACTCTCATAAACCCCATAACTAACCAACTCCACACTATCCAACTTCGCCCCCTCATCTTGCATCGCCCACAAACTAATCGCCAACTTGTTCTTTCCTCGGTTATTGATGATTCCTGGTGGAATAGGGAACACTGTTTGCGGTCCAATATGTGGTACGTATTTTCCGTATTGGTAACCGTTGATCCAGAACATAACTCTGGCAACAGTGCCCGCTGGTGCGGAGAACTTAATTCCAAGCGGAACATCGAGGTCTGCATCGAGTACCAAATTGAAAGTCGTAGAATACCATGAGATTCCAGAAGTATTCAGACCCACCAAAGGAGTAGATTTTGAAGACAAAGAAGGAGAAGAAGGTAAATGCCATCCGAGTCTCTCGCCGTAGAAACCACCCTCATTCATAGGACCACGTACTGCATCGATATTTGCACTACCTCCTGCATTTCCTTGTATTTTCCAAAGTTTGAAACCGGTGGAATTAGCTGGTTTGGGTAGGAGAGATGCGCCGAGGATACCACGGGGATTTTCGACTCCCTTCGCAGTGGATGTCTCGTCGTGTCCATGATAGTCTACTACAACTGTGACAAGGTTATTGGTGAGTTTAATAATAGAGGTGTGGGTTGAAAGATCGAGAATGGCGTTGGTAGTTGTTGCAGTCGCATTACCAGTGTTTCCACCGATCAAAACACCGTTTAACCAGGCAGACCATCCAAATGCTAAACCTCCCGATGCGGTGATATTAATTGATGTGTAATTGGAGCCATCGAAATATCCACGGTAGATTTTAGGTCCAGTGTAGTATCCATAGTCACTTGAGAATAAGACAGGGAGAGTCGCTGGAGCAATTGGACTCAATGTAGTTGTTTTGTTACAAACAGTCCATTTTGAATCGTCGTAGGAGATTTCTTTTTCCGGAAGAGAATTTGCAGATTCCCAATTAGTTAATTTTGGCAGAGAAACAATTCTACCTTCAGTACCAGGAAGTTTTGCGATGTATGAACCATATTTTGTCTTTGTTGTGAATAATGGAAAACCATTCCATACAATAGCCTCGATCAATTTATTTCCGGAAAAGACTTCAATATTTGTGGTTTTGTCGACATCGCCAGAAATATTAACCACCCCGAAAGATGTAGTTGCATTTCGTACGAGGTATGGTCCTAAAACAAATATTTGTTCATCTGGCTTGACATCAGGATTTGATGTTGTTGCTGGAGCCCAAAATTTCCATGCTGAAGGTTGATCGAGTAAATATACTAAAGCTCCATCAGAGAATTTAACTACTGTTTGACCAGATCCTTGAGTATATGTGAAGGTTTGTGAGCTCGACGTATAGTTGGATGTGGAATTTGCAGCGAAAACAGAATTTCCATAAACTTGATAGGTCAATTTTTTTGTAGTTTTGAAAGCAAATTGACCAACTTGTCCTTCTTCGAGATATAAAACTAAAACGTCAACGTCGAACACACCATATGTAAGAATATCCGCAGATGCAAAAAGAAGTGTATGCTTTCCGAATGTATAATCTGTGACGAGAATTTTGCTTTGACGACCATTTAGATTAACATTAGAAGCAGTCACAGCACCCAAGGAGGTATTTAGGTATACATCAAATGTTACTGATGCTGTTGAGCTGGACTTCGCTTGTTGGACTGTTGTAAATCCAGCTTGAGTATCAGGGTTTCGCAAAACCCATGACCAAATGCCAGTTGAAGAGACCTATCATTGATCAGTTTTGTTTCTGTATATGTCTGTCTATACAATGAGGTACGTACACTATATCCAGTACCATTACCGATCATATCTGTCTTGAGCAGATCAGTAGAAACTCTGGTGAAAAGTCCAATAAGTTTGGTCTGGGATAGTTTGTCTCGAATTTGACGAGTTTCCCGAAGAGGAGCTGCGTAGTCGTAAGAACTGTACACCACTGGAGCTGCAGCTATTCAGATTATTAGAATTAATTCATTTTTGTTGACAAGACACACTCACAATGACCCCAGTTTGTACCACCCCAAGCCATATATAAGCTCATAAGAGTTGTTCTTTGCCCAATGTTGTTCTTGTAATAGACGTCTGCAAAGGCAGGCGAAAGTTCAGATTGGCAATCATCATAAAAGCTACCACCCCATGGAGTAAAGTAACCACCCTCAAACTCCGGAAAGTAATTTGGTTGTGTGTAAGAGTAATTTGAGAACCATTGATAATAATTGCGAACAAGATTAAAACCAGAGGCAGGGTTAGTACATGACAATCCACCGGGGTCTACATTATTATTGTGTCAGCCAATTCGCAGGAATAGAAGATAAAACTAGACCCAAAAATACATTGAGCATCAGCAATGTAATGTACTTACACGAATCTAAGCCATAAACATTCACAGCGCCACCAACGTTTTGATAATCGGTACTCCACGATATGCTTCTTTGACCTTTCTCATTGTGACTAAGAGGGACAGTAATGCCAGCATCTCGAAATGCAGCTTTAATTTGTTCCATGTAAAGAACCAAAGAGTTAGTCGCTGAGTGAGTTGTCTCTTGAAGTTCATTCTCAACCTGATTGAGGATAACAGGCTGTCTTAGGGGTTAGCACGCGTTGATCTTTTTTAACACATGTGAAGAATCTTACGCCTCCGTTAGTGATTTGATTCTTTGCTAGAATTCCTCCAATTTCCGTGATCCATGGAAGCCAGGATTCATAATATACAGCATTGTTGCTTCTTAACGTCCCCAGACTTCCATCGGAACCCCATAACGCGAAGCCTCCACCATTGGTCTCAGCGTTGCAATAAGGTCTGTGTAATTTTGGAGTCAGCGAATGCCTCTTTCCAGATAAAGATATTGGTGGAAATCAAGAGGAAGAGGGGTTAGTTGCGTGTCAATTTGGGCATTGGGAATGAGAATTTGAAGTAGTGAACCAAATTAACTTACCCGGCTCGAGCAATGACCCAGATTCCTGCTTCCTTTGCATAATCAAGAACTCTTTGAACATTCTTGCCTGATGTTTCAAAGTCAAATTTTCCTTTTGAGGCCTCGTGATAAGACCAGAAAAAGTATACACTATACTAGTTAGACAATGCAAATTGTGCAAGATTGATCCTACCTAATTGTGTTGAAACCATTTGCTCGAAACTTTTGGAAGATATCCTAGACCAGCGTAAGATCTCTGTAAGATCTGGGGGGGGAGAAACGTACGAGCCATAGTTCGGGAACGGGCATCCGTTGATAATGAAACTCGGCAGAGCTTGACTGGCAATTAGCAAAAATTGAATAATAACTTTGAAAAATCTCACAATATGAACACTCTAGAGCCATTGACTGTCAAACTATATGGATCCCATTCTACAACATCGGTCAATCCATCATTTGTAGCAGCTCCACCCCACAATAGGAGACACAACGTCGTGAAGATGTTTAGTAACCTCATGATTTCACTTTGTGTTAGCGGACTAAACATCAATCACAAAGTACAACTTATTTCTTATATAGCAATTTGAAAATAGCATCATTTAGTAAATAAAGCTTGTGATCCAGGGGTGATGTTCTTGCCGACGCACCCCGCAATACGACGGCTCGGAAGATATTAGATTTCCAGCAATCAGAAAGACAACCATTGTGGATTCCTCGAGATCCGAAGCCATAGTGGAGATAGTACACCGGTCTTGTTTTTTGGCTAATTGCATTGTTCAAATGATGATCTTAGAGAGAAGATTTTTCAAAGTTTTTTTGTGCTAACATTTGACATAACTCGGCGAACTTTCAACCGAGCGGCAATGTATATATTGTTCGGGGTGTGATAAGTTGATATACCCCGACAGGCACAACAGGTACCAAGACCTTAAGTAGCATCTCGGCTACAGAAATTATGATATATATATTGTTCCGATGAGAATGAATCAAGGAGTGATGGTATAAGGTACCACTTGCCTTAACTGGTCATCAGAGATGTGATCTTGGACCGAGTAGGTCTAACAGGAGGCTCGGTTCAAAGGAATAAAACTGAATGGGGATGGCTTAATAGAGTCATATCAACGAATTTCAAGAGGTATGCAATGTCTTTGGCCATCATTAAAGTTATTGATGTGACATATGTTGCAGACTTGTTGTTGACTTGCTGCATTGCATTGCACCACAACCTACCTAGGTAGGTATGATTAGGTTGTTCAAGGATCAAATCTAATCCGGTAAGGCCGGTGGTAAGAACAATTTTCCGTGTCACATGATTGTCTTGGCATTTATGATGATGATGATGATGATGATGTAATGAAGCGCGCACAGCCTCTATCGGCAGCCACAAGCCGATTTCGATTGTGCCATGTTCCCGTCTTGGTATGAAGTTGGAAGTTGGGACGAAAATTCTCGTGTAACAGAAAGGTTAATCCTCGAAATATTCATCAGCTGAGCTGAGGTGAGCGGCTCCCGGCAGCTGACTGGATATTGCGATCATGTTTTGTATTTGTGACTCAATCATCATTCACTCCTTCATATTATATCAACAACGTATTTCTGAGGACTAACTACAATACACATTGACCAAGCAAGGTACAGGAGATACTGCGCACATAGAATTGAGATTTATATTTCGAAGAGATATAGATAAATATTATCAATATGGTCATCCTCGGCGGCCTTGAAATCCTCGCAGCAGGTTACCTTCTAAAACAACATCTCAAACACAAAGAAGAGAAGCAGCGCCTCGAGATTGAAGCTCTGGACCTCGACGAGCAGTCTTATCGCATTTATTCTCCTGATCGTGCCGGTCCGGGACATCGGAGACGGAGACGGTCTCGCGACCGGGAGTACGATCGCGCTTATGATAGGGATGCGAGTAGGGATAGAGGGAGAGAGAGAAGTAAGGAGCGCAGACACAGACGAAGAGATTCGCCAGAAAGAAAATATACATATGACAAAAGGGAGCGCGATAATCGAAGAGAGGATAAGAGGAGCAGTAGGGAGGATCTGAGATATACCAGTTCGCCACCACGAAAAGGATATTATGCGCCGCATCCAGAAACGCAGATGCGACAACATGCGCATTCACCCGTTGGCGCATCCTCAACACGATGGGTTCCTCCACCACCTCCTCAACAACGCATGAATACCCCGCCTATAATCACTACGTCTCCTCCTTTCAACCATCATTCTCAACCTCATTATCCGCCTTATCCAACATCACAAAAGCCTCTTCACCCAACATTCGCGAACGAACCATATGCTTACCCGCCCGAGAAGTTACCTGAGTCTATGTTGAGGCCTGGTGCGCCCACTCGGGGTCGCTCTTCATCTGCGCCGGGCGATGTATATGAGATTCCAAGAGCGAATACCTCGAGAGTTAGGATCGCGGTTCCGGGAGAAGATGAACTTACAATTCCGGGCGAAACACAAGATCCGCCACCTGCATATGAAGAGATTGGAGGAAGACGTTGAAAAGATTCATACAGATACCGCCAGGCCGGTCGGTTGCGATAATGATCATGTATGACGAACGAGGCTTAGGGACTTGGGGTTGGTTATGCGATAATACTTGCATCATATGGATTTTGATTTATTGACTTAGGTTAGGAGTTTAGTATGTTTCGGCATATCCATTGGGACAGATTTATTTCCAAGGGAGAATATCATACACGGTTATTCATGGATCGATTGATTTCGGCACAGCTACTCGGTGCCGGTCACCGGTCTGGCGCGATCTCATATCGCTTGTAGGATATGATACATCGGAGGCAAGAGCTTCATCTCATTTTGGAAAAAGGTTCACAAGGAAAAGATTCAGTTATTTTCGGTGGAAAGTTTGCCGTTGCTTAATGGATTCAGTATAATTTTTTCTTAGTCCACAGGGCCCTTTGTGGCTCTCAATTGGCTTTACCGTGAACTCCTGACTCCCATGACATCGGCTCAACGACAATAGCGGCGAAGATATAAGTATAGCCCCTTCCCTCTATTGTGAGCCCATCGAGGTCTAGCCTCGCGATATATGATTTTGAAATGTCCTGTTAGTTATCATGCCGGACTATATCTTTTCATTATCCTTCATTCTTAAGAACCTGTTCCGGGAACAAGACGACCCGAGAAGATCTTCACACAAGGGAGTGTAACCTCATTGCCGCATTTTGGCATTGACAAGAGATACTTTACAACACCACCCTATGTGTACGTTTAGAGGCGGAGTCGCTTCTTGAGCTTATCAAGCAAACAAAATCAAGATGATTAACAGACCCAGTTGGGGGCAAAATATCGTCAACGCCTGGGACGTCTCAGATCTTGTCTATGCATGATAATTTGATGTTGGTAATCGGATCTACCCGCTCGAGACAATGTCAGACGGCAGATCAACCTTGACAACACGACAAAGTTGTCTCATGTTATCAAAATACATTCTCAACCCTACCATTTAAATGTCATAACGGACACACAAGTATTCAAACACCTGTTCAAATAATAACGGCCACGGTTATACTGTCTGATAGACTATCGAGAAAATTGTAGTCCTAGCGAACAGCTGCGACAAAACTAAAGTAGTTCCAACTTGAAGGATTGTAATTGAAGCCTAACTCGACAGGCCGATACAACCTCATTCGCTGTCACTACAACCTCTTTCTTGTGCCGTGCGAATATTATCAATCAGTCCCACAGGGATCAAAAGGAAATTTGTACATGAATTTAAGAACATCTCAAGTACCATTTTTATAGTTCTTCTCCTCTACTTTTCCACTACTCCCTCACTCATTCGTCACATCTGGAAAATTTTCCTTCACACAACGATGAACATTCTGTTACGTCCATTCTCTGTTTCTTCTTGTAGTGCACTCTCTCTTCTCCTATTCGCAAGTCGAGTAATTGCAGACTTTACAATAACGAATTAGTAAATAAGTGTAATATTTCAAGTACGTATTCAAATTCATTAAAAGCCCCAGTTCCCACCAATTCAAATTCAAAAGCTAAGCAACAAAATTTCCACGAGCTCGAAACACTTCTGCTTCTCCTGCTTCAATGAAAAGATGGAATTTATCTTCTTCATCGCCATCCTCGATTTTCTCTTCGCCAGTATCGACTTGAATGCTTTTTTGAGGAGCCGCTTGCAAGTGCCCCTTGAATATAGCCTTGACACCCGCTTTGAACATAGGTTTCAATCCCTCACGAGAATCAACACACGCCTGTGTAAAAGCCGGTCCTTTGCCGCCAATCCCTGCGGCCTTTGTGAACTTTTCCGAATCTTCCAATAGCTCGTACGTGACAGTGAAGCCAAACGCAACAAGAGGTCCAATGACGGGGATGAATCCCAGTCCCACGGCAACAAAGCCAACGAAAAGATCCTTGATAAACTTATCTTCCGGCTCTTCCTTAACGTATTGTATCTTAAGGCCAGCCTCTTTCCCCTGTGCAGCGGCCCAATCGATGGATTGAGCCATGTCAATATCCGCGATAACTTTTGATTCATGGACACAACGTCTGTCGAACAAGGCAAAGCAAGCATATATATCCTGCCACTCTTCGGTACGATTATCTTCTGGAACCAAAAGCTGGCATGCCAATTTGAAAACATCAATTCGAAGTGTCCATTGAGGCCGCATCCCCAATCCCGTTGTGTCATCTGCCACTGTGTCTTTGGCATAGCTGACCTTAGCAAAAACCTGACTTGGCGCCTTTCCATCAGCCTTGACAAAGCCAGGTGTGAGTCCAGGCTCCGGTATTGGAGGACCTTCGTTTCCAGCTTCTTTGGCCAGATCCCATAATCTATTGTTTATTGCAACGAGTTGGTTCATTTGCTTACCCCAGGCCCAGTTGTGATTCCTTACTTTGTTCCAGTCCTCGATAGCTTTATTGACTTGGGAGATCGAATTCCAGCGATAATTTTTGAGAACATATGATTTTGGTATCCCCTTTTGACCACGGACATCGACACGCGAGAAAATTGCATGTCCCTTGTGCCGAGGATGAGCATTGAACGCGCAGGGAATGTAGATGGCCCTGATAGGGTATGTCAGATCGACCCAGAAGAAGCGTTCCTGAGTAGTTGGGCGGGGAACTGCGACGTAGCAAACAGCGGCAGAGCCTGTTTGACGCCACAGCTGACCACGACTGATATTGCATTTGAGGCGATATGTGCGTTTGATGTCCTCGGCGCTAGGGCCGTACATTCTGGAAGATCGGGGAGTCAGTATTGCCTATTGAAGCAAGATTTTGAAGAAGAAAAAAAGAAGAAATAGAAGGGCTGAGAAGCAAATTAAAGATACTTCTTTATTAGCCATCAAATGGATAATGGAGGGTGAAATATGGGAAGAAAATTAGACATTAAGAAAGCGCTTGGTCAGCGTATTGTACTGACGCGGTCATAAATTCATAGCGGCCGTACCCTGTGCTGGCAAGGCCCCCCTCAAAGACTTGTTGTCCGGTTCTTGGGTGACCGCCGTACTTTAATGGCGGGGGCCACATGTATGCTTCGTCTTCTGTCGCGTTGTAAACGACTTCGAGAAGCATCCACGAATAGAAGTCTTCCGGCTTCGAGCCATCGTAGCCTGGGCTCTTGAGACTTTCTTTCAAGAACCACACTGTACCTTCACGAGGTGCTGCAGCCATTTTATGTCTTGGTTGAAGGCAGAATAGATGTATAGTAGAAGGGAAGTCGAAGAGGAATGTGCAGTTCGCAGTTCAGGTGCAGTATATCCGTTTTAACAGGAAATGTTTACGATATAAGAAACCACAACTAACAGTGGCATTAAACTCGACCGAGGTTCATGCTACAACTGGCACTGCTCTCGTGCCTAATACCGTGTGGCGCACTTACACAATATGCTGTCGACATTGATTATTCCGAATTCTGCGACATTCGGGTATCAGATTATGTCACCAGCTACTATGAGGTTCCACAGGTGTTTCTCCGCTTTAGCAGATCGGCGTGGATACTGCTGTCTTTACCTGATCCTGCATTATTTCGATCAGAAGTCAATGTCGAGTAAAGTAAAGTGTTTCATCACTTAGGTTTCGTTCCGCATATCTGCATGCGGGTCCCAAAAAATTGTCCACGTCGACTGTGTTCAGCTAAATTCTCGTAGAAGGCTGAGCTGGATATCGAGCGATTCAGTCAGTGTAACATATTTTGAACACTCTCGAAATCGGTTTAACAAAGACGGAAGCATGGTGATCGACTTGGCGTCGTAACTACACCCTACGAAATCCAATAATCAGGAATTTCCTGACTCGGTGTCGGGAAACGACGATTTCAGATCGAAATCGTAAATTTCAGATTTTGCTCTTCTCAATTAAAATTAGATCAAATATCTAAGATAAACTTCATAATTCTTCGGTATATCTGGGACTCCTGTATGATCAATTACGGTATAATGAAGTTCTACTGTACCTGAGATTGCTGCATCGCTAGCGCTTCAGCTGTCACAATCTGTTTTCTGCAGCCACCGCTTCAAATGATACTCGGCAATCAACTTGCATAATTCAGCTTCTAATCAAACGCCAGTGGGGCATGATTATTGAGAGGACATGCACAACACTAAGTTAGTGCTGCTCAGTCTCGAGTCAGTCTCTAGCTGAGTAGCTTTAGCTGAGTATGTTTGCTTTACCACATATGGGTCATTGTGCATTTAGGCAATATATTCAGCTACCACAAAGGCTGACTTGTTGTCTCAACCGCAAAGAGGGGTTCGCATTTGATGTCCATCATTTGATCAATTTGTGTTCTCAAAAATGATTATCACTTCCCGCTTCATCGTTTCTAGGTACCTTGGCAGCACGAACCCCTCATTGCTCCCAGAAACAACATCCGAGTATAGTACTAGTCCTCTGTATCCGGTATATCTCGGAGGAGACGCCCAACTTCTACATGCTACTATACTCACACTATCATTTACCTATATATCAAATTGCCCGCCTATACATTAAGCTTGCTCTATCCTTATCACAGCTTAACGACTCTCCTCCAGCTCGGCTAAGCATTTTCAAAACAAAAACAAACGTAAAGGAATATAACTCACCACCATGGTACGTTTGGCATCTGCATTAACCCTCTTTATGTCTCTTACCATTTGACTTATTTCATTTCAATTAGTTTCGCACAATCGACAATATCGCGACAGGAACTAATCCAGAGGATCGAGTCAAGAAACTCGAGGCACAGGTTGCACAGCTTCAGAAGACGGTGGACGACCTACAAAAGCGTTTGGTAGAAATGGAGAAATCTGGGGATGTGGAAGAACTCGATCTCATGAAGGTGGGCTCTCTTATATCCGAGCGCCTATTTTTACCAGACTAACTCTATCCCGAAAGATCCTCGAGCAGGCAGGCTTTGATACGAAGCTACCTGAGGAGGATTCTTCCACTGAAAAGCCAGAAGAACTTCAAATGGAATAATGATTAGTTTCTTCACTTGAACGTCTGGTTTCTGGAAGTTGATAAGAGGCATGAGGATATACATCAGGTTGGATCTTTTGCCTCACATGTACACATCCATCAGTTATGGAAAGAGCAGCTCCTTGTCTATCTGCATGATGAAGCAGACTATTCGAGAACCAATTTGAAGACATTTATGCCTAATATGCCATATCACACTCTCAAAACCCCAATGATCATATTCTATTGCGAACCACGTCATCATCTTCCCCGCAAATTTTCGATTGCGGGGTTCGCGTAACCTTAACTAGTTTTGTCTCCGCCTTTCACGAACAACGACATTCATTCCCCATGCTTTAAAATTGTCACGATAAACAACATATGTGCTGTCTTTTGCCAAATTACTTCGTCTTACTCTGATAGAAGTACTATTCGTTTGAACCAGCTTTCGTTTTTCCTTTTTGAACTCAAGGATGCGTTGCATTGTTACAGGATATTTGGCAAAATACCCCGATTTCCACTCCCACCTCCCCTCCTTTCTATAGCTGATTTTGTTACTATCAGCGATCCCACCATTGCCATTCCTGACAGTGCAGTAGCTGTCAGCTAAGAAATAAGTCACCACTGTAAAGCTACGGTACGCATTCTCTACGAGTGCATATCGAAACATTCAACTCGTGCTTGTCTCATAGCAATCGATACAATTGCTACAAAAACAAGGGAACATGGTACAGTCTGATAATTTTGATTGTTCATGTCTTGCGGAAATAGCCTGCTCGTGGAAACGGTGCTATAATCATTAGCGAAAGGGAAAAGCAACGATGAGGTTGAGGTTGAGGTTGAGGTTGAGGCTTCTTCCCCTTGGGAAATAGGAGTAAACGACGACGGGCTGATAATTGGGGTGAATCAATATAATGCATGTGTATGCCAGCCTCTTGGTGATTGGACTAGAGTACTGGAGAAGTCTCCCTTGCATGGCTATACGTAGGAGAAAAAACAGGCCGGAATTGACCACTACGCAATGGTACGTGCACCCTCACCAAAACAACGAGTAGAGAGTATTGGTCAATTCCGGCCCGTTTTTTCTCCTACGTATAGCATGGCTCGAAGCGTGAAGCCTGTATTTTGAGGCAAAAAATTGTGGGGTCAAGCTATGCTATCTCGAGGCTAGGCTAGGTGATTACCTAAGGCAATACATACCTTCCTACCTACCGAACCAAACTAAAACCTGACTTTATAACACGTATTTTTATCTTCGATAATGGCATCCCTTCTGAAATGGACAAAAGCCGCTGTCCGAAGAGCACCATCTCCACCCCTACGCTTTGCCAGCACTGGAGTTGATTTATTCAGTGATGCGCAAACCTTTGAAGAAGAACAATTTGATGGCTTCAAAAAAGGGTTATATTATCCGGTTAATATTGGAGATGTCTTTGTATCAAAATATCAGGTCCACGGAAAGCTTGGGTATGGTGTATCATCTACCGTTTGGCTGGCTCGTGATCTCCAGTAAGCTTCCTTTATGGCAAAGAATTGTATATGAAGATTAAAAAAATTAGAGCACATAAGCACGTCACCCTCAAAGTTTATATCCGTGATGGAGACCCACTAGAGGAATTCAAAATCTATCAACAATTAAGCAAAGGCAATCATTCGCATCCTGGCTATTCCCATATCAGAACTGCATTGGAAACTTTCACAATACCTCGCCCTGGTGGCGACCATACTTGCCTCGTACAAAAGCCCATGTGGGAAAGTTTCAGAGATCTTAGACATCGGATTCCAAATGGCCTTTTCACAGAGGAACTTCTTAAAGGCGCTCTCCAACAATTATTCCTGGCACTAGACTATCTGCATACAGAGTGTAAACTCGTTCATACAGGTGCGAGGCCCCATCATCTCTTCTATGGCATTCGAAAAGTACAATTAAAATAAATTCTTAATTGCTGTGTTAGTCTTATTGAATTAGGTACTAAAATTCCGATGCAGATATCAAAGCCGACAATATACTTTCCCAGATAGAGGATGATTCTATCCTTGATGCTTTCACTGCGGCGGAAATGGAATATCCTTCCCCACGAAAATTGGTCAATGGCGTAACAATCTATGCCTCGAGACAGCTGGAAGTTCCAAAATTCTTCGGTGACTCAGTTCTGAGCGATTTTGGCTCAGCAGTACAAGGTGATCTAAGAAGAAATCATAATGCGGGACCCCAGATTTACAGGGTTAGTATGATTCTGCACTTACATTTTTGTTTATTCAAAAGCCTACATCTCAAAACATTTTTCATTGGCTCTCAGTGCATGAAGCTCTGGAGAGAACATGCTAATTTCCTGATAGGCGCCTGAAGTTATGGTAAAAGCTGCCTGGAGTTATCCTGTCGATATATGGAATGTAGGTGTTATGATATGGGATTTATTTGAGGGCAAGCATATGTTCCATGGCAACGATCCCGATGGGAAAGGCTACTCTACTCGCGCGCATCTAGCAGAGGTTATTGGGATGCTAGGTCCTCCTCCGTTAGATCTGCTCGAGAAAGGAGTACGCGCTTCTGAATTTTTGGATAAAGAAGGTGTGCACTAGGAGAACCATAGACTTGAAGCAAAATGCTAATTCTCTGGGAATATAGGCAAATGGATAGCTGAAGTGCCTATTCCGCAAGGCATGGATTTGGAGAAATCCGAGATGCGTCTTGAGGGCAAGAACAAAGAAGTCTTTTTGCAAATGATGCGTGGGATGCTTCAATGGCGTCCTGAAGACAGAAAAACGGCGAGACAGATGCTTGAGGAGCCTTGGATTAACAAAATGATTGAGTAGTCATCTACACACCAAAAATGAAGGTGAAATTCTCGGTTTTGATACCGAATTAGCGAGGGATTAACATTGCATCTCTTCCTGTACAGTAATCCCTCGGAAGGACTTTACATGACCCTGTTGATCACGGGAGCTCTTATGAGATATCTCCTTTTTACAACAGATATCGGCGACTCATTATTCCATCACGGTATCCAGGGTGTTGGGTTTTCCTCAATACCGAGAACTACTGATGCAGTAAGAGAAAGACTTAAGGCCCAAGGCTTAACAACGGAATTTATACGAGAACAGAGACGATTCTCGATGTGAGACAGACGAGCTAAAGTTGAGCTAATTGTTTGTATCATGAAGATGAAATGCGCCTGTCTCGAGATGAGATAATCTAGATAAAATGAAATAATCTATCAGTAAGAGATAACTCCATATATCTTGGAAATGGAAGATTTCTACACAGAGCTCAAAATAGATATTCGTCTCTCAAAAGCTTATATTATGCCACATGAATGACTGCATGTATCGTGTTGTTACACAATATGATCTCTATAGTGAAATCAGACATCATATAGATGATGCAGTATTGCCTTAGTATTAATTTATTTATCATTCGGAGAGGTGCATCAATGGCAAGAACACTTCTTCTATGGCTCTACTACTGTTATGATTCTAGCTCACCCACCTGTCTTCTCCCATGTATATAAGAAATAGGTGTCCCCGACCTTCTTTCTTCCTTAATTCATCGTCTTGAATATAATATGATTCGATCTTGCTCAATTATACCTCTAGGTTCGTCATGAACCTGTAAACAATAGATGATAATCCCACAAGAGTATGCCTCTACCAATAAATAAAAGAGGACATACAGCTAGCGGGCAACAAGTATTTAAGACCAAAGTTCAGCAACTGAGTATCCTTCTACAAAAATCCTCTCAGACAAAGCTTGTACTACCGCATTACACAGCAGAATGTAGAATAGACGCTACTGAAGAAGTTGATAAAAAGAAACCGGCTGTCGTTCTTAAAGCTTGGTAGGCTATCCTCTTCCCGACACATATCACAATTTTCTCTCTCCGACGGTTCGGACTGCGGAAAGGTGGGTGGATGAAGGTCATCCAATAGGACATATATATAAGATGATACTCAGATTGGTATGATTATTCTTTGAATTGATTTATGAAGAAATTATCAGAAGGTAAAGAACATTGGTAATTTACCTTGATCAAGAAAGCTAAAGAGGAATTGAAGTCTTAGGGGATTTCTTTCAATTTTTGTATGATAAAACATTGTTAATAGTCTTAAACTAAAATAAATGTAACGAATACTTACATGCTTTAGAAAGGTATTCGGTTATCGTCCCAAGGTACTCAAAATATGGGTAGCCAGAAAATAGATGATTGACTTACTTATGCATTTAAAGCTTGTAGAATTTCCCCATCCACAACCCGCACTTCTAGACGTGAAGGGTTTGTTAGCTCAGGGGGTTACTTTTCAAGGCTTGGTTTCTTTTACTGTAGAATATCACGATTAGATCAGATGCAATTCAATTGATCTCCTAAGAAATACTCATTACTCAGTTGGCCATTTTTTGACCCGTCTATTTACCCTATGTGGTAGTAAATTTGTGCTTTAGCGCCATTGAGAAGATCATCGCGCTAGGATTTGCGGAAGGGGTTTGCATACCGTAAGGGTTGTGGGCTCTTAAATTAGGTCTTGTAGGGTTGAATAACAATATATAATTCTATTCATTATATTGGAATTAATAATACCTACATAACCCTACTTGACACTAAGGGAAGAGGCTGCGTCCCGTTCCTTTCCCTTCACTAGTAAGTTAACGAACGCCTCGGGAAGGAGAGACAGAAAGGGAAACTGAATCCTTCTCACGGGCTCTGAGGTAGCGTATACAAGGCGCGTCCGTAATTTTAGATGGTTACTTAAATCAGAGCGTGTGATGATTTTCTTAGCATGCATGATTAAGATCTAGAACTTCGAAGTATGAATAGGAATGAATTCCAGAAATCTGGTCCTGATAGTTCGCATCGATGATCTATGAGAGTTTTATGAGAGACGCTAAGCCCTTGGTAGCTTGCCTGCTCGTTGCCCCTCTAGTTAAATCTAGTTGTGCGCCCAAGGGTATTTGCCGTTGATGTTGAATAGGGGAAGTTAGAAATGTTGAAATATCATTATTTTTTGCTAGACATAGGATTGTACAGTAAAGTATTGAGTAATGATGAATTTAAATCGACTTGTAGTATGTTCAGTTATCAGCCAAATTCATCATACACGCCCGATCTAATCAAGACAAATGGAATGACGACCATCATATAGTTGAGTCAATTACACGATTCTCCCCAGATTTACCATATTGGAGATCACATCCAATAAATTGAACTTCAAGCGGATTCCATTACAAGATAATCATTAAATATGGCACTATATCAACTGCAAAACAAAGGGTTCAAAACGTGGTAGTCGATCAAGAAAGTAAAATTGTACCTTCAATACTACCTTTTCGGAACATGCCATCCTACCCCTAAAGAATGACTGACCCACAACCCTATTGGCTGACCAATTCATCTGATCAATTGACAAGACACGCCATTGATTTAATTTCAAATTATTATTTCCTAGCTATCTAGCGTTAAGTGACTGATTTGATCTCTGTAGCGGATGAGAACAGATGCAGCCAATAGCATCATTGTCAAGGCTAGATACCAACCTTCCCAGCTACCGCGTTTCACTATCGTCTTCTTGCATACACATACACTCCATAACTCAAATTCCCATACTAGCAATCTAGCACCTCCCCACCAACCCAATGCACATCAAAACTTAAGCCTCACCGTCGCGATTCAACCCTTTGGTCCAATTCTCGGCTAGCTTTCCCCGCTCCCTAGCTCCCACATGTTTTGTCATCACCCGCTAGCATCTAACGCGCCTTCCCCAAAACTCAAATCGGAAACTTTAACCTTCAAGATTCCAAATTCCCGGGATTTAGGAAACATACCGTTCTTTTTCCATATTGAGATTAAGAAAAAGGATTTCATGATGCTTAATTGTGTGGAAATTTCCGCTTGCACTTCCAGAAACCCGATCGTAGTTTGTATCGATCTTGAATGTCGTATTGTATTGGTTGGTATTGAATAAATGCCTAACCAAATCTTCAATATCGGTATCGGTATTACAAAAAAGGAAACTTGTATGCGGAAGATCTGAAATGCGAAAGAGATACAAATCCCATTCTAAGTCTAATTAATCATCGCGAGTCCTCTGCAGCGAAACTTCTAAATGGGAATATCCCGTGAAATGTACGATGTAAGGTTTGGTTTCTAGACCACCGTACCAGTAGAGTCAAGTATTGATAGGAAGAACACTTTTGGTAGCTGGTCTATTTTTTCAATCATTAATCCCAAATTGGAGATTCATTTGTTGAATCAATGTTATATCGTGAATGTCAGAATTCAAACTACCTGATCTGATCTGCTCTGATCTGATCTTTCCAGAGAAATCGCCAGCTCCAGTCAGGTCAGGGTAGTCCGTGCCCCTGTCGATCCATTTAGAGCAAGCCACCAAATCATCTAGAATCCATAGCATGCACCTCAGTCAAGTCTGCAAGTAAAAGAAAAGAATTGTTCATATGATATTATTTAATTTTCATTCCTCAAGATGATTATCTCATCCGATTCTATTGTCAGATTATATTACTATCTAACCCCATCTTTCTCCTATTCGTACAATATACGTTAAGTATTATTCGGTATCCAAACTCCCTCATGTACAGTGAGACATATAGCAAATAGATTACTAGATAGCAACTATCAAGCTCCATTGCACATCCCATACGTATATTAAATTAACGCCATGTAAAATCATCAACATACACATTCTTTTCCCCCACTACCCCGCCAAACCATATCTTAGATGTCGATAAAAAACGCCCCCACAAAAACCATACATGTAAATCCTGTCAAAAGTGTATACTGAAACTCGTGGAAGAAAGTCGTCTTTGCGTATCTCGCTTTTTTCCACTCTTCCTTTGGTCTCGCAATTTGCGTCTTGTCATCGCGATCCAAAAGCTCTTCTCTATCTGGCATTGTTGGTGGCCAAATTGCATAGCGGATAGGCTCAAAACAAGCTGTGAGACACATCATCCAGAGCATAGGAGGCCAGAAAGCATGGGTAAGAAGGTAAACGAGCTTTTTCTTCAAGGTATCATTCTCAGAATCGAGAGCGAGGCCACGGACGGTACTGTAAGTGACAGCTGCAATGACGAAGAGAATATAGAGGAGATGCATGTAGCATTGACAATCCCAAAGAATGACCCAGAGACGTCTGAAGACTCCTGCACGTGTACGTGGATCGCGCTCATTGATGTCGCTCTTCTGACTACCGGAACTGGAGAAAGCCATGGGTTTTCCACCGAGCCAGGAAGGGAGCAAAAAGGACATGATGATTGTTTTTGCATGGAAAGGAGCCATCCACAATTGAGCGCCGGAATCGCGTTGCGCCAAACGATATCCAGAGGGAATATAGGTGACCCATTCGTTGAGACGTGTAAGCACGAGTTGAATGAAACATAATCTGATTTGCCATTTTAATTGCGTTTCGGTGTTGTAGGCTACTAGTTGACCACCAGAAATAAGAACGATAGGGATGGTGAGGAGAGCGATGCAGAGGAAGATTTTGAAAAATGCGTCGATGGCAAAGACGAATGCAGAGAGACGGGCGAAAAAGCTCATGCCTTTTACCAAATCTCCAAATAGACAGAATCTCAATTTAAGTGCGGTTTGTAGCGTTCCTAGTGTCCATCGTGTACGTTGTTTAAGATGACCGGTGATGGTGTCGGGAACGGTACCAAATTGTAGGGCTTCGTGACAAAAGGCGGTTCTCCAACCGGCACCGAGAAGGAGGGATGAGGTAAAGGTATCTTCAGCGAGGGAACCAACTGGCCAGCCTCCAATATCGTCGAGGGCTGCACGACGAATGGCATAACCGGATCCAGTGCACCATGCTACTCCATTGGCATCCTTGGTAGGTTCCATTACGTGAACAAAGGCATCGAGGGATTGACAAAGCGGATCATTTTGAGGAACGTTGTAGAAAAGCTAGTTGTGTTGTTAGTTCTCTAGCTCTGATGTTTCCGAATGATTAAATTGAGAGAAACACATACCTGAGGTGGACAAACGAGAGCCATCTTATCATCAATTACCATATGAGCAATAATAGCTCTCAACCAATCTGCTTCTGGAATCATATCCGCATCCAAAGCTGCAATAAACTCGGCTTCACCTCCTTCCAAATCGACCACGAAGTTGGTTCCACCTGTAAGATTACCAGCTTTGAAATGATGTGGAACACCCTTAATCTTGATACGGGCATGATAATAGACGTTAGGATATTCGAGTGAGAGTTCGTTGACAGCCTTTTCTAATTCGGGATCTTTTCCATCATCGAGAACGACAACGCGGAAACGGTCTTGAGGGTACTATTGTTTTTGTTAGCATTTACGCAATGGGAAGAATGTTTGGAAATTAAACACTTACATCGCCAGCAGCAGCAGCTCGGGTCGTATCAAGAACAACATCTACATCTTCACCGCAGCACGTAACGAAAACATCAACAGTAGGTACTTCTTCACCACGAAGACGAAGCTTTGGTCGTGAACGACCGCGAATGGATAACATTTGGTACAGTTGGTGGAGTAATGCGGGACCTATTTGACGTAAGTGTGCGATCTCTTGGCAAGACTTGGCAGGAGAAATAAATTTTGGGGAGTTGCGATAAGCGGAAGGATTTCTACGTGAAGGAAACTGGGAATTTTCCGGCTCCAACAACACACATCGAACACGGAGAATCGGAGGAAATGTCAAAACACAAGTACTTACAAGCAACGCAACCTTCAGCTGCAATGAAAAGCCATGCCATGATATATACCTTGTCATATGCTTTTTGAACATCAACAATGCATATGATACGGTATGCGTAGTAAAGGAAGTATGAGCCACAGGCTAACAATGTGAAAAGTGGTGATAATCGATACATGTTTCTTTTCCAAGGAGGAAGGAAGATTTCGTCATCGTACTTGTGTAGTGTTTCGATTTGATAGACAGAAGTATCGAATCGCTTGTTGAAAGTATTGAAATGTCTGACTTTCCTAGCAGTCGCTGGATCTTCCTTCTTGAATTCTTCATAACTGATACTTTCATCTTGTAAAGCTGGTGTCGGGCATGCTGTTGCTCCATCGTAGGATGAGGTATCGGAGAAAGAACGGCTATGATTAAAGGGGTTTAACGAAGAGCCGTATGCTGGACCAGGTGTTGAAGGGCCAGGTGTCGACGTGCCAGGTAATAAAGTTGCCGAGCTATAATTGTTTATTAAGTTTATGTTCGACGATGATCGCAGAGTGCCGGGTCGACTGTTTTGAATGGTGTCTAAAGAGGTGACTGAATCATTGTTATGAAACTCACCCCATCTTGCTGCTGTAGGTGATGGTGGTTGAGGGAGAGATTGGAACTCTCCGCGGTCGTCACTATCACTGTGAGCCGCCGTGGGAGGAAACTGTATCATCCCGAATTATGTTTCCACGGAATATTGAGTGAGCGAACGAAAAAAGAGAAGACTCAAGGTTCAGATGACGTCTATAAAAATGAGGTCAATTGAATGAGTTAATGAGTAACCAGAATATGTAATGAGGAAAACGAATGAACCCTAAAGAATAAGAGAACTGTAGGACTCGTCTGATTCTTAAAGAGATGGAGATTTCGCATGCACGATATCTGTGAGACCAAAATAGTAAGAGATACGAAGTGGATGTTAGTGACAAACATACATGTCCCTGTCAGAGCCTCGAACCCTGAGTTGGAATGGTGAAAGGTATTGGATAACATCTGTACAAGGCTTCACGGAACCACTTATACTGTTAAAGGATGGCTCCAGTGGGGAACATATTGATTGAGGAGATATTTTTGAGATGCCTCAAGATCTCAAGTCACCGCCAAGATAATATGTGGGATGTTACTACTTAGTAACGTTAGTCGTTTTTTGGGGCGCTTTCCCACTGACCTTTTTTTTCTTTTGAGCTAGAACTATCTAGGCTATGCTTGAACATTTAAATTATTTGAATTATAGAGTGTTAGTCTCTAGAATAAAATATTTTAATCAATTGATCATGAGCTATGATAATTATTGTTATTCCGGTTTATCAGACATCTTTGACAGACCTTAGATAGAGTTTGAACAATTGAACTGTATATAGTTAGTTGCCTCAATCGTTATAACAGATCTTACTGGCAATTTTCGCTGATTAAATTGCTCATGCAATTAAAGAACGCTTGGGAGCCCGAGGCGTCTCTTTACTGCGGGCTGGAGAAATCAAAATTGCTACTCAGAATAGTTCAACTTGTGTGGATTTTGAAGTGGAAGGTCTTGGTGTACAATTGCTATTCCAGCTATTATCCAAAGAGAGAAGCAAGCTAAACCTAGATTCTTTCTTTTGGATTTGGACTGCAAGTAGTGCAGATCAGCCATCCAGGGCATCGTAGAAATCCTCGACTGTTCGTCTAAAAACAGAAACGATGCATAAACCCGTGTAGGTCAACATGTTTGTATGGATCTGTCAGTCACCTAAGCAAACGCCGACAAAACGACTGGGTATAGTACCCAGATTTATGGTGTTGATACCATGAAAGTACAAGGAGAACTCTAGATGACTGCTCCACTATCTCTTCGATGTAGCGATACTTGAGTGTGTAGTTGGAGGACGCGACAAAGCTTACTAAATTGGAAAACACAACAAGGGAGAGCGAGCCACTTTCGGACCCACTTCAACGCAAACCCTCCACGCAATATGTTTTTAGTTCTGCATTCGGGCTGTATAAATTTGGCGAGAACCCCCACGGAAAATTGCCGTATTACTGCCAACCAGGTTGAACGAAATATGATTATGCTTAAGATATCCTCCCACAATGAATATTTCGAACAATACCTATGTTGAACACAATTTTCATCCGAACTTACCAGTGTAAAGGTTTCATCTTAGTGAGCCGGTACACCAGCGATTGGAGGGAAGACCTTGCTTCCTAACGATTCAAGTGGATATCACGGAAGCCGCCGTAGAATCTATCTAACGCTCACAAGGTACCTTCCTGAAGCTCTGAGCGACAGCAGTTGATGGAACTTGCTTGCAGTAGTGTGTTCAAGGTTATCCCAATTTGGGGGCATCGGGGATCAAGATAAGAAAGAAACTCACAGGAAGCCCTTGTAACAAGATACGAGGTGAGTATGCGGCGGATAAGACGGTTGGTCTCCACAACAGCTCTGTGAACCAAGAGAGTGGGTTGTAAGAAATCCACTCGGCAGGACAAACGACATCTGATTCTGATAGCCATATCCTAGACATTCGGAAACTTTTTCCAACAACCATAGTTGGCCCGATATATCAAGATATGCTTCATGCCCGGGTACTAACCCATGATATCGTCTAAGCTCATTTGAATCTCACTTGACAAAGGAAATTCACATCGGAGCTTTTGCGATAATGGGAGACAAGTCTCCTCTTTTAGATCGAGGAAACCCAAAGTGGATGTTGGAGATAGTGGAGGATCCCCTTAATAAAACTTGAAAACGGCATTGATTCGTAATGGATGTCAACTACAACGATGAGATTGGACGAACACCTGTCAACGCCTCATTTGTTTTTCCGAAGGAGGTTCACCAGCTTTGTCATGAAAGGCTCATTTGTTTCCTCTATCGTAAAGAAACTAATTGTGGTGCTAAGCTGTGACGACGCGTGGAACATGCATGGTTTGAAGTGGAGATGTTTTTTTTTGGTCGGGCTGGACATCGTATGAATCGTACTTGGAGGCCTTAAACCTCAGGGAAATGGATTTTTCTATGAACCTTAAATCTTATTGATGCAGTGGATCTTACTGGGAAGACTTGTATGGACTTTGCTTCGCTTTACCTTGAACCTTGAGGATGGAAAGATATATATAAAGGGGACGAAAGTACAGGACAGCAGATGAAGTAAAATATAGTACAAAGCAGAATCTCGGGAATCGGAATGAGCAAACGATTTGTTGTTAGCTTCAGATTACATAATACTCTGCTGCGCCTCACTTACCAGGGTTCCAAGGTCAATGCAGCAGCCAACCGGCTTGGCTGTCTTTCCTTGCCCTCGAGCTCCATCCAACGGTCAGGAGTCAATAGTTGGAAACCAGTACCGGCATTTGCAAAGATTCCGATATACATACGCATTTTTACTCAGGCGGTTTTGCATAATTTACAGCAAATCGTATCCAGTCGGTTCATGAAGTGCCCCCAGCTCCGTGTTCATCTGCTCCGCTCCGCCCGACCAAGAAAAATGCAATGCCTTACTCCGTAATGTCGTCAGAATCAATCAATTCCCAGAGATATTTTTCGCGGAGCTCCTCTTTCTAGCATATCCTTACCGACTGTTCCGAATAGATTTCTTAAATTAGAAAATAATGACGCTATGTTAAGGTTAACAAAGTAAAGTTTTTTCATACCGGCATTCACCCTCAACATACTTTCATGGAAGCTTCTAGGAAATGCCAGCTCATGCTCTTTATAAAAAGGAGTCTCGTATTGTATCTGTTTTATTCTATTTTGATTACCGCGCAATCCCAAGAGTTCTGCATAGAAGATTATATTGATAGTTCTTGAAGACTGACTTGGCAAAAGTTCGCTAGAGAAATGAAGGGGTCGTGAAGCAAATACATCGATAAGCTGCGCAAAATCTGCGAGTAAAGCCAAATCTCCGTTCTCTTATTTATTTCTCGGCTTTGATGGGTATAAGATGAAAGAAAAAAAGTGCTAAATTCCAAAGGTAGAGGGTGTAGCCTCAAATCAGAAGAGAAAGATCGACATCCATCTTGGTCTCCGCATATTCACCTTCCCGCTTTTGTTGGTTAGAAATCATATTTAAATACCTCGGAACCTCTTTGATTATCGACTCTAATCATGTAAAAGCAGTCACTCTCTCCTCAAATGGAGTATTTCCTCACGATCGTCGTTTTTTCCGAAAGAGTGTCATATCCGATGAGTGATGTCACTGGCGCCGCGAGCATCCGCAAGAGAGATCGACTTTTCCATGACGAAATTTTGCTCTTCAACGGCTGTCCCTTCTTGACTGTCCTGCGGTGAGGCTCCAATGACTTGCTGTCAGAAGTTTCTCCCTCCATCAGTTCTGCACTAAGTTGATTCTATTTGCTTGGAAAATCGAGCCGTTTTAACGAATCATAACAGTCTAACCGGATTCTCGACTCACAAGGCTTCACTAACAAACTGTGATTCTTGGTCAATTTTACGACCTGGGCTACACCCACTCCTGGGCTTAGCATCCTCGGCAGTACAGAAAAGGAGGTTGGTTATCGTGATCAGATTGAGATGCTTCCACTCTATAGATTCCCTGAGAATCGTGCCTTCAAGAGTAAGTTGCAAACAAGGCAATTAGCGTACATAACCGCTAGCTAAACCACGCATTATTCCATGAGCTTGCGAGGAATAAGTAAATCACAATCTGTCACTTCCGAGGATCCATTGAAATCACGAACTCTCGAGTAGCAATACTGGATACCTTTGAGTCAACACCGAAGTTGACATTCACACTGTAACCTCATATCAAATTGAGGGGTAAGTTGGTTACCGGTTGGATGTGTCAAAAAGGATTTGGTGCAACGGAAAATGCTCGATCCTTAGCGATCAACACAAGCATCACATCAATATTCTTCCAGCCGGACCTCATTTCAGGATTGCCAATCTGGTGTTTTAATTGGCGTAAAGGGAAATCCGGAAAGCATTCATGTGATCCCGAAACCAATCAAGGAAGAAGATATTTTCATCCCCTGGAGCAATCTGTTGATCTATCTAAATCATCACGTGGATTTCAGTAGGTCCTCACTCATCGAGCAAGGCACTAGCCACACTTTGTTTCCTCACAACAATTTACAGAGCAGCAACATCAACGTACGACTGAAAATTGGAAGGCTCCGTCCGAATGAGGAGAAAACCTTTCTCAAAGCAAACCAGAAGTCATCTCCCCCTTTCTTCAAGATTGTAAATTAAGAAGCAACAATCATTCAACACAGAACTGTAACTATACGAGCTCCCTTTCAATCTGGTAAGGGCACTGAGTAAGGTTGCCATGATTCAGTAATTACCACTATCAGCAAGAACCCTGAAACCAAGAATATCCGTATAAAACCACCACAATTCATTTCGGCACCGAACCTTATCTACGCAGCAACTGACAAGAATGAACATCAGATGAATTCACTAAAAGAAAAAAACGAACTTCATGCCAAGTAGTTAGTCAGGTACCGGTAACCAGAAACGTGGTGAAAAGTCCGAGGACGCGGCACGGCTTGTAAAACGGGACTAGATAATGAAGGGCTGAAAAGGCGCTATATCATAGGCGATGAAAAACTTTTGCCGGTGACATAAACGCTGACGAATTTCTCAAAACAAATGACGGCGCTTACGAAGGCGTGTTTGATGGCCGACTACGAGACCTAGAGGCTAGACCTCGTCTCAATCATTTATACAGGATAATATTATCTTACATGTTTGACGTGGAGACCCCGAAATTGACCAAGTATCTTGGTTGTCTCTTCGTGTGGTTCTTCTTTCAAATGTACGCTCTGTGAGGTGATGGAAAACGTCCTTTAAGAGGGTCGAGTACCAACAGATGGTCATAAGTATAAGGTTAACCAACAACGTAGGTCTCCTGGATCTGAATTTCTGTTGGATTTGAATAGACCTCGAGTGAGGACCTTTAAGTTGCAATCTACAAGGCGCAGTAAATTCCATATTGTAGGAATTCTTGGCCAACAATTTAGACCTCTGAAAAGTCAGCATAATCCGACAATCGCTATACTGAAGATTCCTGAGGAAAGTGCTTGTTCATTGTCGTCTTGTTGGTTGGTTCTCTCAATTTTGAATTCTCCAGTGTCGATTTCTGGGACTTCATCTAGTTCTCGCTCAATTGAGGATTTAAGTCGTCTTTGTTATATACTATTATCTTGTGTCAAGGGAAGCATCTGGTACAAGCGTTTTTATCTTCAATTCCTCACACTCCTTGAGATATTCTCCTATATTCATATTCATCTTGCTGTCGGACAGTCACAAGCAGTCATTCCGTCCGTCTTTCATCATTAATAACCATTCAAGGAACACTCGACGTACTGCATTCATGTCCTCATGACTTTCCAAGTCTTACATTGCAGTTCTCACAACCATTGTGTAAGTCAATTTTGATTTCATTTCCCAACCACTCACTCAATCGTTACATCATCCAGTCTCTCACCTGAATCAAAACTATTCTTTCCCCGTCGACCCCTTGCGAAATGTTTCTCAGTCCTCGATACAAATTCATTATCTACCTCTTCCCTTTTCTCACACTATCAATACATGCACAAATGACACAGATATGTGATTCTACAAATGCAACAACGAAATCTGGAAGATACACATTCTTCCCAGACATTACAACGACTGATAAAGATGGATATCAATGCACAGATGTGAGTTGTTCTCCCTCCTCCAGAAAGAAGAAACAATAAGGGAAAAAGCTAATTTGACCTCTCTCAAGTTCTCCCTCGCCGACGAAAACAGCGGTAGCGTAGGCTCAACAACTCAATTCAACACCACTTTTTCCTGGTCATCCTCCCCCGATATCTCGACCCCGCACTCCTTCCCCTCCCTAACCCTCAATCTCCCCTCCATCCTCCCCATCCCCATCTCCAACATCTCTCTCTTCCCCATCACCAACAACTGGGCCCTCTACCCCGGCAACCCTCTCCACACCATCTCCGCCACCACCCCCGATTCCCTACTAAACGCATCCGTCATCGCCGCCTGCTACCTGAACATCTATCTCGATCTCGAACCCTCCCTCTCCCTCGACAAACGATTCTCCGCCACCAAAATCTCCATCTGGCAAGCCAACTACGGAGGCTTAATCCCCCTCGGTTACAACGACACCACATCCACAATCACCAGACCGGTCATCAATCTCGCCGGAATCTCATATACTCTCTACGTATCGCAAACCTCCCCATCTACTTCCTCTTCTTCTGCGTATTCGAATTCCTCCACAGTAGTAAACGATGAACCGCAAGTCCCACAAACGATATACACGTGGTATCCCTCCGTCAACGCCACAAGCCTCACCGCAATGGATATCTCCCCCCTGCTCAATTATCTCTGGAGAGAAGTATATATCTCGAGTAACACGTACGTGGGATTTGTAGAGTGGGGATTGGATGCGAGAAATAGTATTGGGAATGTAACGTGGAGTGTGTATGAGACGGGGATGACTGTTAAACCGGGGACGCCGGTGAGGGCTGTGGGGATGGGGAGAAGGAAGGAGGTGGGGAGGGGCGAGATGCTGGCGCTGGTGGGGTTGTTTTTCGGGGCTGTGGTGTTGTTTGGATAGGGTTGGGGTGGGGCGGGAAGGGGGATGGGAAGGACTTGCGTAAATCTTGTTTTCCTTTTCTGTAAAATTTGGTTACATTCATGAAAATCGATCATAAGTACCTACCCTGCGTAATGGAGCAAGAAATCCAAAACTCATTATGCAGAGGGTTTACACAATAATCTCAAACCATCTAACCACATCAAGAAGAGTTCCACATATTACGAACAAAGAATCACAATCAAGGTTATAAATGTTCTCATTATGCCTTTCACTTCCAATTCGAGCAAAGGAAGAAGGAGAAGGAATCAAGATGAGGGAAGCGAGGTGAATCTTCATGTTGTTTTGCTAGTTATGGTTGTAGTTGTAGTTATAGTATGATATCTGTATTTTGTATTATATGATACACCTACCTCTGTTCATCTCTCCAGACTTCTAATCTCATTTTCAACCGATTCCGCTTTTCCCTTCTTACTTACCCATCTATATTAAAACAAAGTACCGTAGGAAGCGCGATGTGTCACTTGGGTATAGGTATCGACTTTCAAACAAAAATCCTAGATGAGGAAGTAAAGCAGAAGTGGAGAAATATCTCACTACCCTATATCCAAGGAAAGAGGAGGAACAAGCACCATCGCGAGAAGACGTTGAGTAATTTTACACAGGATATTCCAAAAATTCTAGATTCGTAATCTTACATCTTACAATTTCTTGTCTCATCACGTCTACGCTCTCAAAAGTGAGGTGTCTACCTCGAGATCACCATATCTATCATGTTGAAGCTATTTATCATCTTTTTGAAATTTGAGATTTAATCATTTCCTACATACACTCTTTTAAATCTTAATCTTCCTTTCAAGTTTTCCAAGGGTTTTGATGAATGCATGAACCTGAATAATATCCTAGTTGTGTCGTTAGATACCCAATTATATCAAAGGATATATCCAGTGATCCAACGAAGCCACTCACCAATATAACAAGCTCTGATTCATCCGCTAATATTCCACTGAAAACTTTCCATCAGTATCGTCGCATTTTCATTCATTTCCAACTTCTATTTTCTGTCTTATCTAATCACCGCTTCTCATATTCCCTCAGTCCCATCGTTCCAAAATCTACCATGCCCTTTCCCTCTATTTTTTAGGAAACTTAACAAATCCCATCATCCTATATTTCGTAATCGGTTCCTCATCAGCCACCATTTCAGTTGGTCTTGAGTCTCCCGGTAATTCATTTATTGCACCCGACATATATGTATTGGGCACGGAAGTTGCAGAGTTTACTTCTGATTTGTGGAGGATGGGTGAAGTGGTAGTTGCATCGTTCTGTTATGTGTTAGTATCATATAATTTTGGGAGCGAATATAAAAAAGCAAAGACGCTTTCGAGATGATGTAGTGGGTGAACTTCCCGAGAACTCTCGAGGAAGAAGGAACGGAGAAAAATACTAACAGCAGTCAAAGGAATCTTCCTAACCACTCCCCTGTCCGCCTTCGAAGGATCAATCCATGCCATAACAATTGCGGCCTCCTCATCTGGCAATGACATGAATGCCATTGCGAATGAATCGGATTTAATAGTAAGTTCTCTTGAAACTGCTATTTTTCTGATGTCCAATGGACTAGAATTTAAAGCCGAGATCAAATATAAATGCCCCTTTTCATTAACCATAGCTAATTCTTTTCCAGATGGAGAGAAACTAGCGCATTGAATACGACTTCCCAACTTTCCAGATCGGTTAGGCGCAGTTCTGATATCTGTTTTTTGACCTGTTTTAGGATGGACGAGGACTGGAACACCGGATTGTGTCCAAGTCGTTATGCACACCAGAACTTCTTCAATACCCGTTCTTGACCGAAAAATAGCAGACGAAAGACCTCTATCTTCTGACTCATGTAATGGAACATGATATCTACAAGAAACTAGTTCTTGGGACGATTGCATTGGAGTCATCCAAAAATATATTTGGATGGCTCCGCTTTTGGCACTTCGGGTACTGGCTAGAAGATGCATCCCATCGTCAGAGTAGGAGAGGGTTTCCACCTCAGGACAGTCCTCGCATTCACTATGAATGCGACTATGAAGTCGATCCTCTCTAGGTTCGGATGATTGAGTGGTTTTGAAAAAGTAGACCGTTGCGTTTGTAAAGCCTACTGCGACGGTGCTTTCGTTGGGGGATATGGCTATACTGCTTGCCCAAAGATTTGGGGGTAAAGGATACTCTACAACCGGAGCTGATGTTTGCAAGTTGACTATTCTAAGCTAGCTTAATGTTAGTAAATAGATAAATCGTTGGGAAAGTGCTATTGACCGAAAGGACATACTGTGAGCTTTGGATCTCGGGTGCCAATTATATAAGCTAAATACATTTTGGTTACAGATGCCTTATAACAGCTACTCTCCGTTGGGAACACGCGGGTCATCGCGGGAGGGGATGCTCCCATATCCCAAATTTGTATCAAAGATTGAGTCCAGAATAGGCCATTCGTTGAATTCTGTGATAAAGAAATATTGATTGCTTTAGCGCTTTTGCTCTTCGAAGTCTTTCTTGGTACTCGAACTAAGCTTTCTAAGTTTATTTCGTCCAGTCTTTGAGCCTCCAGTGCTGATGAGGAGAGTGATGTGGTCTCGACGGACTGTCCTGGAATAGACTCCTTTCGCGTTCCAGTGAAAACCGATGTCCATTTGGATCCACCTTTTGACTTTTTTCTATCAGAATGGCTCTGGCCCATTGTTGGTCGGTTCAAAAAATAAGTCCCGCTTTCAGAGTTCATTCCATATGGGGTATGGTCATTCGGTGAAGTATTGCCAACGGAATCTGGAGAAAATGGTGTCTCGTCTGTGGTAGTAGAATTTTTCCGGAGCTCTGGTATTCTCGAGGTTTCACCTGACCTAGAACCATCCAGTGATACCAAATCAGAAGAGGAAGAAGGTAGGGTAATAGGGGTATCTAGTCTTTGGCTGAAAGTACCAACAGTAGGGGATACTTGAGACGGCATAGTGTGAGGTAGAGACCTAGACCGATCTTGAGCAGCTGCAGAGATAAAAGTTGTCTTGTTGTGAAAGGGTGAAGGTGGCTCAGTATCATATGTGCGCATCTTCACATTGCTTGCACTTGAATTACCGTAGGCTGGATGATAGGGGATTGTTACATCCATTTTCGGCGGTGGCAGTTGGAAATATGTTGGAACATATCGTTCCAGATGCATGGCATCTGCATGAGATTCAAAGGGCTCAAGAAGATCCCAAACTTGCCTTGCAAGTGCCATCTCACGCATTATTGTAACTGGTTCTTCGCATTGAACGCATTTTGTCTTTGAGGGTAGTCTAACCTCATTTATATCTGGGTTCTCCAACTGAGCATAGAGATCATCGTCAGCATGCTATTCCATTTGCGTCAGTCCACATTCAGACTATTCCAAGTTGCTCGGAACCTTCCCAAATAATCATGTCAGAAGTTAAATTCTAGTAAAATACTTGGCGTACCGGAAATTTCAGATTCTCTAGGTATCTCATCTGTGAGGCACCAGCTAAATGACATTTTGAGCAATTGAGCGTGTATATTCTCGGTCTTGACGATTTGGCATGCCGGCTTGGATCATCAAGAGCAAGAATCCTTTTCGTAATTTCAGATATAGTATGCATCATCTCCCTATCGCTCACACGACTTATGATTTGACGATCGTTAAGTCGTATACATAGTGCATCTATTGCATCCAATTCCTTATCATCTATTTCTATCTGCATCGACTGTCTCCTCAAATCTGGCGTATCTGGAAGGATGATTCGATATTGATCAGTAAAAGTACCGACCAAATCTTCTTTGGAGAATCGTGTCGGTACTCGCATATTCTCAATCGCTCGTAGAACTGCATTCCTCGTTCGTTCTGATGCTGCTGGAAGATATGCATCGCGAGTTTCTCCATTTATCGTATATTGAATCGAAGCTGCGACGACGAATTGAGTAATGTCTCGAAGTGCCAGGAACTGTGCGAGCCATCCACCTCCACCTCCACCAGTACCCCCTCCTCCTCCTCCTCCTGAGCCATCTGCGAGTATAAGAGTAGATACATATTTTGTCGAGAAGCAATCGTTCAATGGATACTGTAGATGAAGAAGTGTGTCAGTCAGTTTAGATTCTTAGATTTTGATTAAAAGGTTCTAGAAGGGTATGTAGAAAGCTTTAGGCCGAGCGGAGCCCCATAAGTAAGACGTTAATATAGTGGCTCTTACCAATTCTTCTGCTACATTTGGCAGTTCATCCCTTAATTTAGAGGGTAAAGCTAGTGGGTTAGGCTCCGAACCCCGCAACGATTCAGTTATTTCTTTGCAAACCAACAACAAAAATGATTTTGGCCCTGGATAACTGTCAAACATATGTTCCAGTGAACGATGAATGCGCCCAAATCTATCTCGACGAATCTTTCTCTGCAATTCGATTTTCGATTGAGATTGTCCATCGGATGGTGGTTGTGGTAATAGCTGGAGGACTCGAAGCGCAGATAATAACAGCTCGGCCAAGTACTTGTCTCTCAATTGTCGCGACTCCCATAAACTCTCTCGCCCTTCGATAACAATGTGCAAGACAAATTCGATCATCCGCAGAGTCACCTCCCAGCTGGCCAGAAATCCAAAATACCATCCATCTTTTTGAAGCTTCGCAGATGGGATAGAGAGGCGTTGGATATAAAAAATGGCGTTGAGTTGAGCAAATAGAGTTATTACGAGATTTTGATAGGTTTCCTTATCGCCATCAGAATATACTTTTTCGAGGGAAAACTGCCCCACCAGTTCCAATATTATATTATCGACGTCGCTGCGCAGGGACAAGAGTTTCCATATGTTTGCTAGACGTGTAAATTGTGGTGATGCGGCCGAGGCTGGAGTCGGCATGGTGTGTTGATGGCATGAGCTCTCAATCTACGTAGTAGCTTCAACGATTCGAAGCAGTCTGGTCGCCACGTGGGCTGACTCCCTCAACTTGGTGCCGCAATAATGGCAAGCTTTGAGAGTATATCATAAGTATGATGCGTGTCAAAATGGACCATGAAGGGCGAAGATCATCAACTCGATCGGATCGTATTGGGCTTGTTTCCTGACGACCATAACCCGCGACCGTTTACAGTAATAGCTAGGGTACCATGAGGGATGAAAAGGGTGGTGGCCCCGCTGTCACTTCAAGAGAACGTTCAAGCAAGGTCTTTGGATAGGATGTTTTTTCAAAAAGTACCCTTGTTCAGGAAGACTTGGCCCAGATTTGTCTCTTTTGCTTGATCCAATTTGGAAGGTCATCCAATCTCAGCTACGGATACAGACCGTTTCGTCTATTCGTATCTCCTGTATACCATTGGATCATTTACTATCTGGCCACCCGGAGGGCTGAAAACCCCAACCGGTATCAAGGTTTATCATATGCAACGTAACCCACTTTAAGGATCAATGAAAATGCTGGTTGAAAGTCCACAAGGATAGCACAGACTTGGTTCTTCTTGTGGAAATTCCAGACGAAAGAACCGGCTTCAAAAATGAATCTGACATTAAGGTTTTTCGGGATTGATCTTATTCCAGAACTTTATCTTCTGTATTTGACTGGTTGGTTTGAGAATCGTTGTTTTCTTCCTGTTTGAGGTTCATATTTATCCGGTTTTATACATTGTAACCATACTGTAGGAGTATGTTTTGTCACGAGGTTGAAACAAAGTACTACTCAAAAGAGCAGCGGATGCGGGGGTCCCTGTAAGTAGGCACCAGCTTTGTGCGATATAATTAGTGGTCCCTTCTATGTGGTTACATTAGACCTTCCGCCCGTACAGGGGCTAAATAATGCGGAGGATTGTCTACATCGAGGCAGTGCAGATATATATGATTCTGGGCGACCCTGATTCCTTCGACCTCTTTTGCGCGTATTGTCATCACATTTTTGACTCGAAATTTCGACCGCAACATTGTTACGATGGATCATGAAAAACCTGAAGCGGTGATTCCACCGCACATATTCGAATTCGATATCGATCAAACTCGAAGTCGGACAAGTCCAGATGCAGAGCCCAATCACCCTGAAGACCGTCGGGAACGCCGAGGGGAGAGTTTGTGGTGCGCTAATCTGTACCAATTAATCTTTGCGACCACTAATTATCATCAGGAGAACACTTGGTGAACGGCACATTAACGTGAGTTGCTGAGCTATGGCTGAACTTTTATTTGTCAGAAACAATGGCTAACGACGTATATCGTGTGCCAGATGATAGCGTTTTCTGGGTACGTTTCTCGAAATCAAATTCTACCCAAGCATATCAATAACGTAATATGGCTACAGGACAATTGGAAATGGACTTTTTCTTGGTAGTGGTCGATCTCTTGCTGGAGCTGGGCCAGGCGGCGCCGTCATGGCGTACATTATTATGGGAACAGTGGTTTCGTCTGTTATATCTTGCTTAGGTGAAATGACTGCTCTTATGCCTGTCAATGCCCCAGTCGTGGAGTTTCCCCGAAGATTCTTAGATCGCGGCGTTGGGTTTGCTGTTGGGTGGATGTATTGGTGAGCAAACTCAATCATGATACAAATCGAGAGAGAATATTGACGATCAGAAGGTTTGCATGGGCTGTCACTGCCGCAGAAGAACTGGTTGCTGTTTCTGGAACTCTGGGATTTCATTATGATGATGGAAGAACATTTCTAGCTTGGACAATTGGGGAAAGTGTCGACCCTGCTGTTTGGATTGGATTGTTCCTAATAATTGTTACTGCTATCAATATGTTTCCTGTCAAAGTGAGTATTCAGCAGCACCCACTAATCATTACCGCTACTGATCAAAACATAGTATTTTGGAGAATTAGAGTATGCTTTCGGTTGCATCAAGATCATCTTTATCACAATGGTCATTGTTTTGATGCTTATTCTTGACACTAAGCAACGTACGTAGAGTATTCTTTTGTTGACTATTGTGCGCTGACGCCCCGATAGCTAGTTCAGATGCTTATTATACATCACCCCCAAACTCTAAATGTGAGCATTCATCACCGCGAAGTGCTATGCTTTTTCACTGATTCAATATGTTCAGATTGGTGTCATCCATGGGGATTTTTCAACCACGCCTACTCCGTTCGAGATGAAGAAGGAAACCTGCAGCGAAAAATTGAAGGCCCCGCTGGCTCATTCCTTGGGATGTGGTATGTCGAATCACGATCTCCAGCGCCTATCGATAGCTGACCATCTCTACAGGACAACTATCATTAACGTAATCTTCTCATACACTGGAATGGATATTGTAGCAGCAACTGCCGCAGAGTCAAAATCGCTTGCTAATGCTGAGAGTATGAAAATGGCCGCAAGAAAGATTTCCATTCGTATTGTCACTCTCTACACCATGGCCATGATTACAGCATCTTTTATAGTGCCATATACTCATCCTTTCATCAATGGAAAGGGGCAATCGGTTGGCGCGCACTCCATTTTTGTTATCGCAGTCGTCGAAGCGGGACTACCAGCTCTGGCCCATTTCTTCAACGCCATCTTCGCTTTTGCATCCTTTACTTGCGCCATCAATTCTATGTATGTGGCATCAAGAGTCTTACATACTTTGGCTTTACAGGATCAGGCGGGACCGGAATTTATCGCTAGGAGATTGAGGCAAACTAGATCGGGGGTTCCAATCAGAGCGGTATTAGTAACGGCTGCTATGGCTCTGGTGGCCTTCATGGGTAGGACTGGCACAACTGCAATTGTGAGTACCTGTACCCATCCTTTTATTGCGATACTTTGAGAATTAATTGGGAAACATAGCGACTAAGTGAATTGGCATCAAACTGCACTTCATCGATTCTTATTGTCTACGCCACGATTTGTGCTACTTATCTCGGATTTTTTCGGACGTATGTCTCAATTTCTTTTTTTCCTCTTGCTTTTTTCCAACCGTTGGTGTTTCATTCATGCAGCTCACTAACGCCACAGATGACAGGCTCGAAGATACCAAACTCTATGGAAATGCATCGGAAAGGCAAGCAGCACATTATGACCGCGATCATCCCCGTTACCCATACAAATCACACGGTCAATGGCTTAAAGGGTTTTACGGTATGGCTGCATGTATTATTCTCGTTACTTTTAACGGTGTTTCTGCATTCCTTGAAAGACCTTTTGATGTTAGAAGATTCATTGCGAGTTATGTATCTGTATGTTTTAGCTTCCCCGACTCTCCTATTGACTTTGTTGAACTAATATTGAACAGATCCCGGTGTTTATTCTTCTGATTATAGGCTATAAAATTAATAAACATGGACTGAAAATACGAAATTGGGGACCGGAAAGATCAAATGATTTGAGGAACACGATCCAAGCAGCGAGTGAGAAGAGAAAGGGAAGACTGGAGTTTCCGGATGAGGGAATTAGTATGGAAAATTTCAAGACGTGGGCGCATTGGATGTGGGTATGGACAAGATAGGTTGTGCTGGAACACGACGAGCGTGATGAGGCTTTTGGAACTTCGTATTGGGATTATGATTAAATGAGATCGGCTTGGATATGGATCGGAAATGGAGAGATTATTGAGGCTCAAATAATATTGTTTTATGAGGCTGCTACGGAAATACAGGATGGGAAAGAATACAGGATACAGGGATGGGATAAATCAGCAAATGGAACAAGATTGGCGTAAAGGCGCCGAATAGGTCGAAGGAAAGAATATTGCACAGTATCGATCCATCAAAAATCATTTTTATAATCTAGGGGGGACACTTGGGAGTGAGAACTCCTGTTAATAATGAACGTCATTTAGTATATTAGCGTTCGTTAGCGCGCGAAGTAATATATCAAAAATCAAACAAATTACTATAATCGTCTTACTCAAGCTTCATCAAAAACACTAAAAGCATCATTAGCAACCGGCTCAGCCCTATGCTCGTACCATAGCCTACCGGTATGTAGTCTACCCTACCAACTAACTCTTTCGAGGTTGAATTCGGTATATACCTTGTGTGTAAACGCACGACAGATATAGGCAACAACGGTGATATTACGATGGCTTGCATGATTGCACGGTATGCATGTATGTATGTATGCGAATGTGCATTTGAATACAATGAGGATGAGGATGAGGATGCTGTGATATCCTTTTTCTGGGGGGAATATTACTCACTTACTCACTCTATTCATGTAATTCGGTGTCGATAGTTGTTTATGTGTTCATATACGTATTGAGGTGTACTGGGGCATATGTCTATGTAAGAATGTATAGGTATGTTTACATTAAATAGGATCATTTATTTCAATGAGGAGTTCATCTGATGTTTTATGTTTGATACCTGTTTGTGTTGGATGCTGGGCCGGTAGGGACTGTATTGGACAGGCGGGAGGAGAATAGGACGGGAAGGAGAACGGGAAGGGGAAATGCTATGGGATGACGCAAAAGTGAATCGGGACCGGGGTGATTGATGAGAGAAAAGCCGATCTTACTTATGGTAACATGGGTAGGTGTGATTCGAAAACGGTACGGCATCTATAGATGGATGAGGAGATGGGTGTTAGGGGTGGAGTGGAGGGTTAAGTGACTTTGGAGTCTAATGCTGTGTAGTGGTTGATGATGGAGTCGCTCAGGGATTAGGATGATGATTGGTTACTGGATGGGAATGGTGGCAGGAACAAAATGACTGCTAGTCATTGATCCATATTGCTAGATAAGCCGTGAATCAATGCATGATATGAAAAATTAGTCTTGTGCTCCCCAAACGGATAATATCCATCAAATAAGCTAGACCTTCGGTCTAAAATCACACATGCTTGACCAATCTAGCCATTAAAACAACACTTTCGAACTGATTTCGACGGAAAATATCCATTCACCTATCCATTTCCTGGTCTGCACAACATGTGGAACGGCATAAGATAATCATGCGTTCATCTATCTGCCTTGCCGAGTAACCTCATATCGGTATTAAAATCTCACCATACCTTTCTGCCCAAGATAAATTAAAGTCGGGGTGCAGTGGAGGCTCAAGGATAGGCCTCGTGCGCGACGCAGTGTAGTGCTATGCTGTGCTGTGCATATAACTTTATTGTTTATTGTATTGTATTATATGAGATTATGGTGTGGTGTGATGTATGAACGCAGTGTTGTATTTCGATGTCTAGTGGTGTGGTAAGGTAGTAGTGATAACTAATTATGATGGTGTACATGTGAGAAATCATTCGTATAACATCCATACAAAATGCGCTGCTCGTATATCTAACTAATAAATTTATGATAGTTTCGGCAGTTGCGATAATAACATGTGTTCGCTTGTGTACGAAATTGCCAATGCTTTATCGCATGATGTTTATTTCTCAAATGTACCGATTGGTTGTGGGGGTGGGAAACAGTAGGGTTTCTTCAACTTTTGTCGCCATCCTATCGCGATCCTTTTAATTAATCGGTGATGACTTGCTACTGTAATGCGGGAGGGGTTATATCAAAATCATTGCGGTGGCTTTATGGTGTCACAACTTTGCATCCTTCAATTCGTTTCTTTTGTGTGAGAGATTAGCGTGCAGGGAAAGTGGCTTGAAGGAGTCAAGTAGACGGTATAAATGAAATGCCACTGGCGCTTTGCGATACAGAATCTGTAGTATAAAGGAAGTGGGCGGGAGGGATGTGTACTTCTGATGTATAGGGAAAGACATTATGGAGATGATTAGTGATATGTGTATCACTGGACTGACTGATGTAACAAGCGAATTAATCTGTCTCCTAAAATCAGCCTACACGGTGTATGTCACACCTTTCCGTACATTTCCTATTGTAAATTTGCGAGAGGCCCAAAAATTAGAGGTATCACAAATCCAAATAAGCCGAGGATAGAAAAAGAATAAATAATAGTAGCAAAGCCACCACGTGGAACAAAGTGGCTTTCCAAGGTTGTCACTTGCATTTATCCTTACGAGGTTGGGTACTTAAGGGGTTGATTGGTGGAGAGGTTCAATGAGATGGGTTGGGTATGATTGGCTGATATATTGTGGAGTTATATCGTAGAAGATAAAAAAAGAAAGGAGAGGATGATTGGTGTTGAATAAGATGACCAGTCGTATATGCGTGAGTTCGGGATCCAGAAATATAGAACGAGAGATTGCACCTGATTTCTTTGAAAAGAAACGCAGAGAGCTAGATAATAATTTCAGGCACATCTTGCTACCTAGTAAAGATAAAATGTGCATGCGCAAAGCCAGATTTTCTGTGAGAATAGGGAAGAGATGCAGGAGAGTTAGCTTTCACGGGGTAATGAGCCATAATTACTAAAAATTAAACGTGTGGTCATCATGAACCAACCGGGAAATACATATGGACAGCCGCAAGGAGGCAAAGTGATGAAGGAACTAATCAATATTTGCCCTAAAGATCTGAACCAAAAACACTAGAATTTGGAAGTGAAGAGAGGATCTGCAGCACTCTGTTTGTGACGAAGATAGCGCATTTTAGTGGTAAACGATGAGACGAAGTCAGAGAAGAGGTATTTAAGGGGTGGAGTAGGTACGTTCTGGCAGTTAGAAACTACCCGCAAATTCCAATTGGCCCAGCACTGACCGTTTATTACCAATAAAACACATAGATACATGTTATATCTCCAGATTAGGTTGCATGGATGGTTAGTTATGAGTCGACTCATATATCGTGAATTTCTCTTCGCCTTATAGTCACTTCGATGACAGACAGCTCTCTCATCGTTTGATGTTTCCAATGCTATCGCAGCCTGCCAGTGCCTGCATCCGATATTGGATCGACTAGTATTTCTGGTCAGATCGAGAAGTCTAAGCGCATAGGTTAATGCATTTTGCTGGCTCGACTTCCTCGAGATAGCTTTTGAGGTTATCGAGTGTGGCAATTGTACCACCTGTGAAAATCCCGTTGATTATAACATAGCAGTTCTTTATGCTGTAAATGAAGATGAAGCAAGAAAATTGAGCTATTGTTCATGCTTGAAATATGAAAAGCCATCTCTCATAAGCCGATTCTAAGAAGATTCACTGATGGCTGGAAGCAATGTGAAGACAGACAAATTCTTCTGTTTGATCCTTTATCAACCTTATTTGTCTAATAAAATTGTCTCTCATGATACTTTAAAGAAGAAACAAGAGACTCTAAAAGTACCCAGCAATCATCATCGTCAAATCTGTTGATGTAGGATAGGTTGTTGAATGAAAGATGTAAAGTGTCTGAATTTGGTTTGTTTTGAATTAGAAAATTGCATGAGGCGCTCGAACCTCTTCGGCTAATATACTTAAAGAGGCAAAGTGAGATTGAATCGTCAATCTAGTGTGTCTGCTTCCAAACTTTATTTTTCGTTTGTTTCAGAATGGAGGGATTTCAATCTTTATTTGGAAGCAGAGAAATCAACAAAACAACTAAAACTGTGTACAAAATTCAAGCTTTTGATGAGATTTTTGACATTAACGGGTAAGTGAAGTCCTCCTGTCAGTTTCCTATGAAATTCCAATTGAATATCTGCTCTTCAAATTATTTGGGGGGAAAGGGTTGCAGACTGGTTATAGCAGGTCTGCTACTTCATTCTGTTGTAGGTATTCTCATAATAACGAATTTTTCTCATTATCAAAGAGTCTTTACAACGAGGGAAGTAAATTTGATCATCAACTATCACCTACAGAAAATCGTATGCGTCTGTTTCAGCAGTTTCTTGGCAATTTTCCCCGAAATATTTCGAAGGAGACACAAGAGCTCAATAAAAAAGAATCCATTTACTAACTTTTGTTTTCCAACTTAGAGCTACCATGTTTGAATCCGCAGTCTTCCATAAAAATGACGCGCGGAAGCAGAATGAAACGTTTGCCACTTCAGTCCTCAAAGTTCTCAGTTGACTACTGGAAAGAGCCAGAAAAGCCTGAAGTCGATTCAGATAGCAAGCTCGACAGCATGCGAAAGGAGAGCGAGACCGCTGATGTTGAGGTTACTGCTGCAGATTCCACAAGGGGAGGCGAAGTTGGTTGTGATAATTGCTCATGTTCGCGGCGGCTGGTATGAACAGACTCTACGTTCTGGTAAAGGATTAGAGCCTCCGACGATAGATGGTGGTATCAGAGGATACCGATGTGGATTTAGTAGAGTCATTGAGGAAGAATGTCGCAACGAATACATGGGAATTGTAACGGCTCACAATATGTAAGTTGAATGATAGTCAAGCTCTCGGTCATCAACTAATCGATGCACCTGTAGAAGAGTCCAATAAACATCGAAATGATCAGCTATATTCACGAAATACCTCAAATACAGCTGTTCCTTGCCATCTAGTTTAAGCTTCATGCCCTAATAACCTTAGCGACGATCCTCTACCCACGATTCAGACGTGCCATCATTGAGTTTATAGCCTGCTGGTAACACCATGGACTCGATACCAAGGCAAGCTAGAGTCTTGAAATGACGCTTAAACATAAACATTGTCTGGAATGTCAAGGTATGAAGCTTTTTGTTTAACACTTCATACACCGTGCGGGGTAGATCGAGTACGTTTCGTCTGTATAAGCCAAAAAGATCAAGAATTGTGAGAAGCATGCCTTCGAATTAGTTTAGCTAGCTCACCCTCTGATATACGGTGTATTAGCTTCTTTCGGAGTATCACGATTTAGTCACTTAGCTGGGCCTGGCAAAGACATTGAAAATTGCCAGCATAATTTCTCGATGTGACAAGTAGACTGAGGGACATGGACGCCATCAGCACCACCCCTTGGCTAAATACATCAGTCGAATGTCTACTCTTGAGATTCCCACCGAGTTCCAAGCCAACATGAGCGCGGAGATCGACTATCTCCTTACCAAAAGTCTATGATGGATCTTCGGCCGATTTCCGAACTAACGGCAGTATCTCTGGCATCTCCACCTTTGAAGCTGTTAGCTCTCATGCTGGTTATGGATCTGTAGGATGACGAGGACTCCATATCTACCTCGACAAAAAGACATACAGCAGGTTTCAAGGAAAGCGAATGTGTGGAGCTTGCCTAGAACCAGAATGAGTCCTGCTGTCTTGGTTCAGTGTTTTGATTTCAAGATTACACAATCAAGATAGTCGCTTTTGTCTTGGCTTTGGGAACGCTCCAAATATTAGGTACCTTCTATATCAGATGTAGGTGCTATACTGCGAGTAGATCATCTGTCACCTGGTTAGGCTCTTGAAGACAGCTGTCTTGGAAGCAACAGAGCTCATACTTACACTGCGCAAGTGTTGTATCTTCGAAGTTTGACGAAGTGAGCTCTTTGGATAGAAGATTTCTAGTGGAACTTTTGACTTCGATGCTTTATCGACTCAGTTATGGTTGGAGGCCTCTCTCTAATTTTTGAGGCTGGTATAGTATATGCAACTTGGAAAGAAATGAGCCCGCTCATAAATGATGTGTCTAATGTTAGATACAAGCTAGAAGTACCACGATCTTTGAGCACACCGAAGACAAGGATTTTGAGGCAGCTAAGTCAATCATCGAACACAGTGCCTGTCGTGGTCAAGCGCCTCCCAATCTCAAGGTCTCCAAAAACGCTGCAGAACATTGAAAGGATAGCCAAGTTTTAGCCTGTCTCGACCCGTTGTGTATTGGAATTATCTTGCGAATGCTCCTGAAATCTAAATTTGGAATCTTTAGAGACTGTGCAATCGAATTCGAGCTACCTATATTCGCAGATTGGCGATATTCAATGTGAAATTAGTAAGTTTTTGGAAAGAGCGAAGAGAGATTATGAAAAAGAGTTTTGATACTGGCAGAACCTCAGAAAAGGTCAATTGCTTCCATTAATGCCAATATGGACCGGCTTTCTCAAGTATTTGTCGGACTCTCAATTTGTGAGATGAAGGGTTTAGTCTTAGAGAAAAGACCCTGAGACTTAGAGAATCACTTCTTCATAACGGCTTACACCAAGATGCGGATGCTTGCCTGGATCCAAAGGAAAATTGTCTCTAGTCTGTATTTAGTCGTTTAATCAACTGACTGATATTAGCTCCAGCGAGCTATCTTCGCATCAGTACCGATGCGTTGAGAAGAATCTGAGAACATGGCCCCCTTTTAGAAACCGGGTTTCGCTGAGAGCTCCTTATAATATGGCTCAAATTAATGTAAGGATCAACGATTCTGATTCAGTAAAACCGCTACTGAAAAGAGGTGGTCCTGTCTTTCAACCCAGATTCAAAATGAGAGCAAGGCCATCGAGAAGGAAAAGACGACAGGCTGCCGCAAGTATTGCAGACGAGAGCTAAACCAAAGCTGCCGGTTTGAATGAGAAGTGAAATCCATACAATTATTACGATATTGTCGATCAAACCGAACTAATCACCTCTCAAGGTCTAATTAGCTCTCGCAGCTTGAGAAGAGCGGTGATTTCATCGGTAATCATTGATCGCGTCGAACAAGCCCCGTCTTCTCTCTCTTAATCGTGAACTCAAACAGTTCTTTCCGGAATCTTTGGTGATTCTTCTTCAAAGAAGGGAGAAGGTGCCAAATGGTCGCCATTGCCGTAAATCGCCAGCTCTCTCTGCCCATTCTAGCAACCTAACGGCACTTCTCACCGGCAATCCAATGTTTATGAGTCGATGAGTAGATTGGTTCAGGCTGCTAAAGAGGAAGGGAGCCATGGGCTAGCCGATCAATGGCGCTCAGATTTATCGAGAGGCTAGGTGGAGGCATTCGTGCTGCCGACTGTGGTCGCTCACTAACTCTCCCTGCTGGAACCCTAATTATGAGCGGTCTTCTGCGCGCGCTCCGTGGTTCTCGAGAACGAGTCAAGTCCCAGAGCTAGCAAGGTAGCTATGGTTACATTGACGGTCGACAGCAAAAATTGTGGTCTTTTCCCCTCAAACCAAGTAACGCAACGTTATTTTTGCCGCTATCAAGCCTGCTACACCGATCAGTAACTCAAATTAGTGGTGTTTTCTCAGGAAAGCTTAGATATCTCGTGCGGATATGGAATTTGAAGAACTAAAGGATTGCTAGCCCACGCTTTCGAAAATATTTCCAGTATTCCTTTACCTAACTATCACTTCTAATTTCTCTTGAGAAACAAGTGCAGGTTATTGTTGATCGGATCCCCTCTGCGATCAAGGAAGGACATCAGCTGCTGAGCGAGATGAGAGGGCTAAACAGGTAGCAGTAGGAATCAGCCGTCCGTAAAGACGAAATCCGACGGTCGATTTGTCTTCTTCGTTTCTATTGCTATTTGAGTGAATTTCGAAGGAATTTCATTATGTGGGTGGACTTGGTGAAAGGCTTTGAGAAGCTCAGATATGAATGTGCAAGAAGATACTCCCCAAAGCTAACTTTCAAGAAAGTCAAAGAGAGGTGTTGCATAGTTCCGAAAGTAGAGAATACAACCAAGTTCGTAGCAATTGGTGGTGTTGGAAGAGAACCTACACATGGGTGATACTTCAAGCTGGCAAATTTTGCCGAAGAAGTATTTATCGTCGATGCTTAGGTGTTTCTGTTCTTGAGTGAAGTTTATGATTGTCCTTTTATGGTTAGTCAATTTATTCCAGCTATCAACACAAGAATAGACATCAACGTGGTGACCACCAATTACCAAAATTATCACCACAAAACAAAAGCACTGTCTTGTTTTGATCATTTACATTTTCCAACAACAAAACTGCACATCCTCGAAAATCAATCTCTGCCTAAAGTTATTTCCAGATACAACGGATTCAATCATATTTTCTCCACTTCATTCTCATCGAGAATAAAAATGTCATACAATAGAGACGAAGCCTCTTATCCCGCTACCTCATCCCGTCCATCAGACGCTCTATACGAATACTATGGTTTGACGTACAAAACATGGTGCGACTATAAATATCCTCAAGAGCCATTGGATGCTGTAAATGCGCAGTTGGCAGCGGCCACTGGCAGATTAGGACCAACTCGCACCGATTCTCTTCCTTTTGCTTCTGTCATGCCTCCAGGGTCGTCTAATATTCCTCAAAATGCTCCTCAATATCTCTCTCGTCCACTAATTCCACAAATACCTATCGATCCAGCCATATGTGATGATGTCGATAACACCATGGTCCTCGATAGCCCCAGACCAGTGGTGGCACAATTACGAGCTCGAGTATCAGGTCCTTCCAGAAGTCATTTATCCACTGTAGCCACGCGTCCAGCCCAAGACGCCGCTCCTGTCTGTACTAATTTCGAAGAGAAACCAGACCCTATCCGCGCTGCGATCATAACAAGATTAACCAGAGACGCAAGAACAGCAGTTCTTCCTCTTGATGTCCCACACCGTAAACAACTTGATCTTCTGAGGGGTATGCCGCTGCGCAGACAACTCTCTCTACGAGAACCACACGACTTTTTTCATCGCTCGCGTCCTGACTACTGGGATGCAACAGCCGGATATCTAGTGGGCGAAGTAGCCCCTGAGCCTTGCAGCGGCTGTAAAGCCGGTAATGGGCGCTTTGCGGAGTGTATTGTGATTCCACATCAATCTGACAGGGATAGACAGCCACTGGGAGGAGTTTGTATGAATTGTGCTTATCAAAGTTCGGCGGGAAAGTGTTCGTTCCATCCAAAGTAAGTTACCACAAGTTCATTGATCGGCCGTTTTGTATTAAGGCTTTGTTAATTTTACAATGTATTGGAAGGTTCTAACTATTTGTTTGTCGAATAGTTACAAGCAATTGAAAGAGAGAACGAAGAAGCAGCGCAAAGAGCGAGAATAGGACGCGTAGGAGCGACCATTGATTGGTCTTTTGGTAAACCAATTGAGCAAAACTCTTTGAACCCGATCTTGAGCTCGAAGCTTCTTTCTTCCTACGATAGCTCTGTCCACCTTTTTGCTTTTCGCCCATTTTCCTCTGTCGCCTTCTAGTCACCACTCAAGTTACTTCGCAGATTCTCGCTGTTCTTGTTTCACAGTTTGTCGTCAGTACAATCGAGACGTTTCTTGGTACCTGGTAGCCAACAAATCATACCCAAAAGTTCAGTAGTGTCATTTTGAACGAAACTGGGTCCCTGTTTGGTGGAATAAAGGCGCAACTTCATTCAGGACATTTTCCCAACTCTAAATTATTCGATACAAGCAGATATTCTGGGTATTTCTCTCGCTGTCTTCTCACTATCCTCATACATAATCGCTGCCGTTGTCGTCGTTTTTTTCATCCTCAATTTTTGCTGTCTACCTATCGTCTCCTGGTCTTTCGTCCCACTTCCTTGTACCCGCATATCATCTAGGCCATAGTCATCTTCTACTGTCAGCGTCTGATCCGCGATTACTCAATCTTTTTCGTCCCCCGGTGTGTCCAAAGGTCTAATACAATAGCGGCTGGACGAGTCATATCACTAGGCGAATGGTACAGAAAGACGACTTGGCTTGCTGTCTGGTTCAGTAGAGAGAGGAGAGCACACCTACACATGCTGTGTTTGGTTACTGAATGAATTGGAAGTAAAAGTATTGGATAGGGCGAGTGGGCTGTATAACTGCTGGCGGTTATTTTTCTTTGTTCTCTCTGGTAAAGTTGAGTTTATGACGTGGATTCCATAGTTTAGATACCCTATTTAATGAAGTTTACTCTGAATTGCTTTCATGTTTAACCATATATTGTTTCTGTGTATACTGTGCTTTATCTGCTTTCTCATTTGGAGAGTCTTGTTTTGTATGTCTATTGTATAGAAACTAGTTAATCAATGACTGAGAAAGTAGAATTGACAACTGGAGAAAAGAGGTGATGCAAATCTGGAAGTTGCTATTCTTATCACTATCCTTTTATCATTACTCTTCTCACCATTCCACTCTCTTTTGAGCCTCCTTCCTTCTTTTGATTGATATCTGCAGCGTATTCCATCTCGTATGCATGTTATTTTCAGTCTTTATAAGATTACCAGCCACATGTAGCATTGTCACATCATAGCAATCGCAATCACTTCCAAATTTATCGAAAAACTCCATATGTATATAGCATTGTGACATAATGTGTGTAGTATGGTGTAATGTTCGTCTTTTCTACATACCTAGAGTCCTGTACTTTAACGTGTGGATGAACTTATGATGTTTAAAGTAGGAGATAGAGTTTATTTCTATGATAATGGTGGTGTTGACGAGAAGATATATTGTTGAAGCCATATTCGTCAATGGTGTATATCTTTGTCTCCTAATTGGGGGATGGTCACGCCCAGAGACTTTTGGATTTTCGACATCGATTGCATTCTTTGGATTCTTTAGCACCTACTGCCGTTGGTGCTGGCACTGGTGCTGATCCCAATAGTAATTGCCCAAGGCTCAGCTGATTCCGTGCCGGATTTGGAAATGATCATCTACATAATTTAATGGCATACCCGATCCAAAAGTCCTGGAGGCCGTTTGGCACATCGACTGACCCTGATGAGAGCCGAGGATTGATTTCTAGAGTCTATAAGCCGACAGATATCACCTCTCGCATGGTAATGTCGACTCACGGGTTGCAAGCTTGTACCGAAAGCTTGGAACCCATTGAATTGAGAATGTTGTTGATTGGGTGCGTTCGATGCTTCCACGTGGGTCTACCATATTTGTGATCTTTTTTGTTCCGGAAGCTTTTGGTAATCATGTATATGGGAAGTGTTGAGGTCTCAAAGGCGTTGAGAGTTCTATTGTTTCACGACATTACAGCTGTCATTATTATTACCTCATATTCATGGCAGTTGAACCAGGATAGTGCAATGGGATTATGAACAGTTGAACATTCTATCATAGGCTCTCTCCCTTCTAATTGATCGGCAAATTATCGTGATCCAAGAAAGTTTATAATGTACTATTGAAGTCTCACCGTCTCAGGCCTAAACCTTACAAGAAACTTTTAGCGAGAAGCTACTGCGCTGGGCACACGACTAATAAGCGCGGTACATCAGAATCGACATACAATGCTCTTAAATCTACGAAATCCCGATAAAGTATACTTTAACATACAGTATGATTGTTAATTATCAATTTGTCACTTTAGATTGTGCTATTGAGAATTGGGGGATTCAAAACATTGATCTATTTTAAGCCTCAATTAGTATTTTGATGAACTATATGCCGAACAAACATGTCCCACTTATAGAATTGCCAGGGTCTCTTCTTTCCTGGTTTACCCCTCAGTCACACGCACCTACCCCACTTACTTTGAATTGCCGAAATGTCCCTTCCCCAGTCCTACATCAGTTCAACATTTCCCCAGGTTTTATCTAATCTATGATGTGTTCGTGTTTCCTTCATTATCAATCAAAGTCCTTCGTTCTACGATTAATGTAGGACAGAGATATCTGAACTTCAAATATTCGTCATCCTACATCAGACACCACAGAATACAACAGTGTTACATGAAATATATATAAAGAAAGATTATGAACTATTTGTGAACTTTCTTACGACTTCATTACGTTCTGGAACGGCTTTGAATGCCTTTGGATGCTGTGATTATCTGTTGATCGATACAATCGCACTGCTTGGATACCTTCCATATTCAAAATTCCACTCGGCAATTCCTGACCAACTCGATTCTTCCCACAATGTCGAACCTTGAAGGTCGAGCTCTATTTACAGCCGCGACATCTTTAACATGTCTTGGATTTCTTCTCATAGGATACGATAATGGATTGATGGGAGGGTAGTTTCCATTCCATACATTCTCACCGCATTTCTTTGATCTTATACGCTGCCATTGAATCTCTTGTAACTAACAGTTCAGCGCAGACTCGTTAATGCAACAGGGTTCAAAGATACATTCAACAATCCTGACCCCACCATCGTCGGCCTGATCGTCGCTATCTATGAAGTGGGGTGTTTCCTCGGGAGCGTGGCTACATCCTTGTTTGGAGAGAATATTGGAAGGAAGAAATCAATTGGAATAGGAGTAGTGATCATGATAATTGGGGCACTACTGCAAGCATCAGCTTACTCGAGAGCTCATATAATCGTTGCACGAGTGGTTTCTGGGGTTGGGATGGGATTTATAAATAGCACAGTTCCTGTTTTCCAAGCAGAGTTCAGCCCTAAAGCAACGAGAGGATTGTGTAAGAAAGATACCGAATGTCTAGAAGAACCACTATGCTGACTATAACAAAGATGTCTGTATGCAGTTATCGACTTTGAATTTTGGAATATTCTTAGCTTATTGGGTTGATTACGGCTTTACGCAATCATACACTGCATCGTTTTCTTGGAGAGTACCGACGATTCTCCAATGTATGTTCTTAGTACCAATGCTTGGTTTACTCGCCATAGTTCCTGAATCTCCTCGATGGCTGGCAGCGCACGAGAAAACGGATGAATCCTTAAATGTCCTCGCTCGATTACATTCATATCACATGACAGAGGAGCAAATAAATTCTTTATATATAGACATTGTCCGCACTTGCGAGTTCGAAAAATCACTGGGAACAGGCTCCTGGAGTGATCTGTTCAAAAATGACGCAATCCAATCGCAACGGCGCTTCCTGATTGCATGCGCCATCCAATCTTTCCAACAATTAGGCGGGATAAACGCATTGATATACTACTCCAATACTCTTTTCTCGACATCCCTAGGATTCTCGGATCATCTCAGTGCGCTTATGTCAGGGTTTCTCCAAACTTGGTTCTTTGCCGCCAGTTTTATTCCTTGGTTACTTATTGATCGAATTGGGAGACGCCCTCTACTTTTGTCAATGATTTCGGTCATGTCAATAGTAATGATTGTACAAACGGGATTGATTTGTAACGTGCAAAATAATACATCAATTGCCAAAGGTTGTGGTATTGGTGCGGCGGTGATGTTGTTCATTTTTGAAGGGGCTTTTACTATTGGATTCCAAGCGACAGTGAGTACTTTTCATATCTTTGATTACTTTACGAATACACTCGCCAGTTTCATTGAAATTTTTAAGGGCTCCATATTTCAAAAATTCTACCTGCTCCATTTATTCTATTTGCCATTACTGATAGTCACCGACCCTCACTTCTAGGTCTGGGTCTATCCTTCTGAAATCCTTCCTCTTCGTCTTCGTCAACGAGGTTCCTCGGTCTCAACAGCATGCAACTGGATTTTTAATTACATGGTCGTACAAATTACTCCGATTGCATTAAACAATGTAGGGTATAAAACCTACATAATATTCGGGGTACTAAATGCGTGCTGGATTCCAATCATATATCTCTATTTTCCCGAAACTAAAGGATTGGAATTAGAAGAAGTTGATAAAATCTTTGAGAGAAGTCGTGGGGTGATCGAGAGATTGAGCGGTATAGAGAGAGATGATGAGGAGTCTGGGGGTATAAGTGCATTGGATGAGGAGGGCAGAAATACCGGTTCCGAGAATTGCAGTGGAAGCGGGAGTGGCAGTGGTAGTAGCGTTGTTGATCAGAGGAAGTTGGGTATTGATACTGGGAAAGGAACGAAAGAAGAAATAGAGCGCGTGACGAGCGAATAGCATTCTTATACCGATGGGCGCTGAGATGGGTCTGTAGTTGAGAATTGGGTTCGAGTTTGTGTATATCTGTGTCAATGGTGATCGAGTAAAGAAACGAGGGTGTGGATTTTGAAAAATGCTATTTTGCGATTTGGAGGCTCCAGCTTTGAAGTTTCATCATGCGATGGACACTACGATGGGATGGCAAGAGATGAGATTGGGCTCACGATCGAATGTCGGCGGGAAGAAGTCACAAACGAACGATGTACAAATGAGTGACTTTTCTTGTATTCGAGATCAACAGAGTGTCATTTTGATTGTTGGTATACTGCCTTCGGCTGATTCTCTCAATGCAACTTTAAAAGCTATTTACTTCATCACCACGGTATTTCCCCCCAATTTTGCGCAAAAGAGTATGATTTGCTTATTTTGACCGATGCAGAACATTCCTGTGCACAGAAGAGGTAGATTTTCTGCATAATCGAACAGACGTTGATCGACAGAAAGCAAAATAGTAGATCAAAACTCCACTTTCTGTTTAAAAAATACATGTTAGCAAGATTTCAATCTTTTCAGAATAAAGGAATACTTACATCAGACGCAATACTTGCACACGATGTGTACAAAAAAAGCGACAAACAACACGATCATAACTTGACTGATGAATAGACTGAATCGAGCCTCCTTCCTTTCCTTCTCAAGACGTTTCTGGCGCTCCTCAATATACATCTGTCGGTACAGTTGACGCTCCTCTATAAAGATCTTGAGATGCGCTCGGCGCTGCTCGATGTACATCTGTAATTCTGTCTCTCGATCGGTTGTGTATTCGGCAAAAGCATCATCTGCTCTCATGCTTGCCGCAAGATCTTCGATGATTCTTTGGGATTGTGGATCCATTTCGGGATATGTTTCGTTGTTGTTCATCTTGTTTGGTGGAGATGATGTTTTGATCTTTGACTTTATTCTGGAATTATCTAGATAGAAAGAGAGATGTTTTTATATTTCATGAGCTTGATAGATCAGGAAACTAGAACTGAACAAGTGTCCTTAATAGATATTCACCAATCTTGAAGAATTTGGAAACGATCAAATTCCATTACGGTGTGTGAATAAGAACTTGATTTTACCATCTCTGATAAAATAGTACGAAGTAGCCGGTAGCCAAAGCCGTATCATTATTCTCCAGACCAGATTCTCTTTTCTCGTGTCGGCTGTGGTACTAACCTCAATCCGCGGGTCAACATCAAACCATCAGGTTACAGAATATCTCGTAGCGATCCTCTTGTACCCCCTCAATTATTCTATCCCATGTATTCACATAAACAAGCATACAGCTGTCTCAAACCTCTAGGAATGTCTGTTAGATCTTTACTAAAGTGCTAAATATCAACTAGGGACAAGTGATTGACACAGTCATGCAAAGATATTGTGATTTGAACTAGAATTGAAATTTCTGTCGTGTTTCCTGCCATCTCCTCTCATTCTTCTTCTCTGCCCTACTTCCTTCCCCTCATCTCTCTTCTTCCCATATCCATCCACTTTTCTCTTTGAAAGCCAAACAAAATTCTGAGAATTGGTATCCCACGAAATCAAAACATCTAGAAACCCGAAGCTCTACATTTCATATAAATCACGTTTTCTCAGCGCAACCATTACCCCCAGCACCATCAGTTAGAGACCTTTCTACACGATATCCATGTAAGTTTCCATGTCATGTTTTCTTCACGGGATACTTAAATAACATTGTAGGTATATCCATCGAGCCGCTTCTTTGATTTACCTTCCAAATTGATTTGCATCCTGTAATATTTGATTCTATTCTAGACTAGATACATCTTAGAATAAACGTCAACATGCTGTATGATTTGTGTATGTGCACAAGTCCCTGGGAATATAGACAATGAATGCAACGTATGTGGTATTACCACTACGTATCAATTCCGCGACCGCAGTTTCCCATGAGATTGTGTTTCGGAGTAGAGCTCATCAAAACAGATAGAGTTGAAATTTCATAATAGAAATTTCATTCACTTAGTCTTTCATCAAATCTCTGCACAATTTCAACTCTCCACTCAATCGCTCACTGCTATACACTCCTCTGTTTGTTTTCCCGAGAATATGTGCCTCTCAAATGTTATATGCAAGACACATTCATTTGACGCTATTTTTGCCACCGCGATTCTTGGCTAAAAGTTTATTTTGCCTTCTTCGCTCCTGCTTTCTCCGGAGACGATGTTTCTTTTCGCATTTACATTTGCGTCTGCAAGCTCGTTTTCCGCGGCAAGCCATTGGAGCTTGTTGTTGCAGACTCTGGACAGTTGGCGAAGAGGCAGGTAATGCAGTCAGATCCGGGTCTTGATTGAATGCATTCCAGGGCAACCTGTCTACAGGAAATGTGCTAGATGATGAGTTATCAGTCAGTGGCTCTCCAGGAAATGTTCTTCCTGAGAAAATTTCTCTTCCAGGTTGTAAACTTTCGTTACCATAAAAGCCGTTCGAATGCATGGGTCGGTGGACTAATTGATTGTTAGGGATGAGTTCCGGTCAAGATAGCTGGAGGGATTCACCACGAGATTGCTCTTGGTCCAAGGTCGAGCTCTGAGAGACAGGAACTTCTCTATGATGTCTCCCGACAACCATATCTAAACGATGCGAAGATTTCCCGAACTCAGCACCATCTTCAGAGCTTCTCCTCTGGGGATTATGAGTCCCGCTTTCCCTTGCATTTTCCTCCAAAGATCCGGTCAAAGTATTATCGATTGCGCCGCCGTCGTTGCTGATGTTCGATACTGCACCACCGAAGGAAGACGAACTTGAATCACCATTTGACATCATGTCGCTTCCAACTTCTGCTTCCCATGTTGGCATGTAATCAGGATCTAAATCTCGCCGAGCCCTTCTATTTGTTGGAACGACACGGTCAGAGGGTTCCTGCAAGTCTAGAATTACAGAACTAGTGGCCAAACGAGAATTAGTCTGGATCTGTGTTGGTATTCCAGACCGGACTGTCGCGTCTTCCATGAATTCTGCTTCCTTGTTAAATATATCGCGTAGAACTTCCCGAGTTTTCTTAGCAGATTGACGCTGGCCCGTTGGCCTGATTGTTCCTGTACTATCCATTGGCTGATTGTGATCTATTGTTTCTGATTTGACCCTGTTTTTACTTCCAAATGGACGGCCTCGTTTCTTGCCACTCAGACCCACTTGTGAACTTTGGCGTGAAGTCGGTGTCGAAGCTTGAGAAGAACTTGCTGGCGAAGAGTCTAAAACAATTGCATGGTAATTCTTCAAAGGTCTGCCGCGACGTCGTTTCGGGCCGATAGGACAAGAATAGATAGCTTCGCCCTCTATGTACTCAACCTTGCGCTTCATGCCCTTTGGTGATATTTGGCTGTTAGCTGAAAGTTGATTCGCGGGAAGACATGGGCTTGCAGAACTGGGCCATCCCGGAAGCTCAACGGTAAAAGTATTTCTATGATGCTCCTGTTTTACATTGCCTCCATCGCCTAACCCAGAGTCCCGAGTCGTTTCACAAGAATCGTCGTCTTCAATTTCTATTGAATTCGAAAGCTGCTCTATGTTTTCTATGAATGGTTCCCGTGGTGATCCCGAGAGTAGTTCCGGTAATGGTTCTGGTAATGGATTTGGTAGTGATTTTCGTAGTGGCTCTGGTAACGGTTCTGGAAGACATTCTGGGAGTGGTTTCGAGGTAGGCTCAGGGAGTGGCGCCGATGTCTCGGCAACAAGTCTCGAAGATTGAATTAAAGTCTCTGTAACAGGTTCATCAACTTGATCAGGTGAAGGTCTATTGCTTATTTCTGAAATGGAAGATTCTGTAACAATGCTTGATCGAGATCCAACCCCCAGTCTTCTACGTGTGATCCCCGCAGCTTTCCGAGTCTTGCAGTGCAGACATGTGGTAGGTGCTGGACGCATCGGACTAACAATTGAACCTTCAGGTAACACGATTGGCTTTCGACAACTATCGCAGTTGTAATGACTACTTGGCATGTTGTCTAGGAAATCATGTTCATCTTCCTCGCTGTCCGTTGACTCTGCTGTGCCCGTAGTTTTTTCGACGCCCGGATTGGCGCCGCCTGTACGAACTAAATTGCCATCCAGCTCCTGACCATTCATATCGATAGGAACAGGACTGCCCAGATCACTAGTGTCACTGAAATCCTCCTGCACTTCTTGGCTCATATTTCCCAGGATCTCATTTTTCGCATGAGCTTCATGCATTGATTTAATGTTCCTCCGAAAACTGTCAACAAGATTGTTGAACGCTTCAAACGAAAACTCTTTAGTAGATACATCGCGTGGAGATCCAGCTCCGATACTTGCAAGTTGATCGTAAGGAAAATTGGCGACACCAGAAGCACGAGCTAAAGCGAGGTATTTGACTGAAATATCATTGGCTAATTGAATTATGTCATCTTGCGGTCTATCAGTCGTTACTGAAGTCGTAACAGACTCGCTTGCTCCAGGAGTCGAGAATTGGGGAGTCGCGCTCGTAGAATTATCATTGACAGTTATTCCACGTGCGTTGGCAACGCTACTGAGAAGAGTGTTTAGCGCTTTCGAAATATCTGTGCCGGACACAATTTCTTTCATTGTGCCACTATTCGAAGTATGAAGCGCTTCCGTAGTTGTGTTTATCGAGGTTGCTTGCAATCCTACGTTATCGATCGTTCCAGGGTCTTTCTTTGAATTACTATTGAGAATGGGTAGAAGTTGCCTGTCGACTAAGCTTTGCGAGTCCACAGAATCAGAGCGACTTCTCCGTTCCAGGATACTTGATTGATAGGCTGCCTCGTCATTGTGCAATATCGAGCTGTCCTCTGAAGAAGGAGTTGGATGTAAACGTGATGAATCATATTCTTGCCTGGCATTTGCTTCACCAATTTGCCGATTTAGCACTACCCTCGCTGGAGATCCAGAGCCTGCTTCAGTTTCGAACTGATCCCCTCGATTTTGGTCCACGTTTGAAGTAGCACTCGCGCCATGATCGCGGGCATGTGTCACGTGATTGGTAGTTTGCACGTCTGCGTCCTCTAATTGCGCCGTATCATCTCTTTTATTTTCACCGTCTTCTTCGTTGTTGTCCTCCACGCCGTTCGTTAGGAAAAAGGATTCCGCAACTTCTTTTCCTCCTGGACATTTCAAGATCATGTTCATGATCAGTTCCTGAAGCTTAAAGTTTCCCGCCGCATCGATCTTCTTTGAGAGTGCCTCGAGTGTTTTAGCCCGCTCAACGCGTTCATGATTTGTAGTCGGTGACCGAAGAAAAAGGCTTGCTGTCGATGCATGATTGGAAGTAGATGGCAAAGAATTTGTGATGGAAGGCGATGCGGGAAATGGTGACCGGGATGGTGTTGTGGGAGCTTGTTCCACGCGTCTTGCTGCAGCTTCACGAGCTCTTCGTTCAGCTGCTCTAACTTTTGCCTGCTCGATTCGTTGTTTAGTACCAAGCTTAGCAAGTGATGATAAATCGTCATTGCGACCTTCTTCCATAACGACGTCCGACATGACCGCTATGTGCAATTCTTGTATAGCGTGGCAAAGTTCGTGCTTTTATTTTGTTTGTGAGAGCTTTCAGAAATAAATTTCCTTTATCTCGTATCTCAACATGGCGAAGGGCAGTATTGAAAGCCAAAAACAGGAATAAATAGTTGATCAATTTTATGTAACACTATCAACTTAATGAATCATTGTCAGTGAACATGTCAATTGTTTGTATTTCGAATTATTTACTATCCTCTCATCTGGTCACAGCATACTTCACCAAGCTTACGTAACTCCTAATTTTGTCTGCCAGTCACGTGAAATTTAAAAGATGAAAAGACAATGCACCACCACTTCACGTACATTGAGATTAACTTGGCAACAATTTCATGAAATTTTGATACAAACGCTCGAATTCAATCAACACCTGAGTATATAATCGTCGATGTTGCTTCTAATTGCAAAGACTGTCTCAGCTCAATGGCCATCCCCCACAATACCCTGTCCCTCCAAAATGAATTCTTTTCACCACCTCGAGGTCTTGTCTTTTAAATGTCGCCAATTCCCTCAAGGTCCTCTCCCAGTATAAAAATCGAATGTTCCTCGGTCACAGAAGTACTCATATGCTCAATTCAACACCCTTGTATAGTCTTCTGTTTCCTGTACACACTATCGCAATCATATCTGGCCCTCTTGGCCGCCGGTTCCTCAATATTTTGCATGTCCTCGGATGCATCAGATGAGTCGGAACCATCATGATCTTCGTAGTCATTCAATGAGTCTTCGGGGGTGGTTTCGAACATGTTTCTGGGCTCTTTGACTTCTGCCAACACTTCGTGTCTCGTGTTCTTGCAACCCCAATCGCTTCCAAATTGTGAACAGCAAGACCAAATCCAACGATCCTCGAAGTCCGGGTGATCAATAAGAGACTCAATTGCTCCGTCTCTCTTCAGATCATGATCTGCCCATATGATATCGTCAGGATCCGTTGTCCTTTGACCTGGGATTGTTAGCAAGATAGGCATGGGACGAGAAATTTGGAATGTACCTGGATGCCATAGACAGTCGTTGGACGGATTGTTGTCGATGCAGAAGTAATTATAACAGTTATTGCATTTGAACATTGTAGGGTTGTCCGGATGTTTTCTCTTGTTGGCTTTGACTAAGTCATGAATTTCGTACTTGGACTTGATCGGCACGTCTTCAACTTCGATTTCAACATCCTTTTCTCTTTCCTTGTAGTTATCGCAGTCCCTGAAGTTAGTAAGTCTAGGCTTGCCGTCATGAAAGCCATCGACTTCGAAGAATATCTTCTCCGGCTTGACGAAAAGCTTTCCATGACGATGCTTCAAAGAAAAGCCTTTGCTGTCACAGACCAACTTGAGAAGATTGCGGAGCCCTGGAGCATCCATCTTCTCAAGTTCTTCGCATAATCTTGAGTCAATCATGTTTTACGCGCTGGGATGCAACCTTTGAAGACGAACAGTATAAAAGCTGTGGATCCTAGAGCTGTGGCTACCTAGGTAGGTGTAAAGAAAGTCGTTGTTGAGAAGGAAAGCAGATACATTTGAAAGTAGGTCGAGACACAGATCTACTCGCTAATCTCAGTAGATACGGTCTCTTCCATCACAAAAATGAAGTGGTGATAGCTAAGAGGTGAATTCCGATGATGCCTCTTGGAATTCCTATGGAACAATTCGTCCAAGGCATGGAAAAGATGTAAGGAGATTCCAGACCACATAATGATCTTATGGTGAATAAGAGCAAACTCCTCACTCTCTGCAAAAAGATTTGTTCGAGAATGTCTGGAATTAATACAAATCATATCTTTACACAGTTTAAGACAGTTAAAGAAAGCCTATGCAGCTGCTTGTGGTTTGATTGCTGAGATGGTTGCAAGACACAAAGTAAATCTGTCTCCCTCACATCAAATAAACAGCAAATGCAAAAAAGATTTGTCAGATTGAAAGCAATGAATGATATGAAGAGCTGGTATTATCAATCTATGTAAATATCCCTCATCGTGTCTTCTTTAAACGTTCATCCTCAAGCATTTAAGAGAATTATCTGCGTTTGGAAGATCAAGACTAGGTATAAACCGCCATCATGGTTATCGCTACGACCATAACAAACTAATAAGCCTCAGTTTTAGTTCTCTTGCTGTTTCTTTCCTCCAATGCTTTATGTCTTGTAAATATACACGCTTCCGCATCTGAATAACGATCACAACAACTCCAGAGGAAACGATCAGCATACTCCGGATCATCTAAACTCTTCCACGGCTCTCCATGATTCGGCCAATGATAATCCTCCGCATAATTCGCATCTAATTCTCTGATGCCTAGAATGAGTGTCAATGACCAAACGTAACACGAAGATAGAACACTTCAATACATACCTGGATGGAAGGAACAATAGCCCTTTTGGTTTTCCTCGATATTGAAGTCGGAACCACAGTTCTCGCACTCAAATATCTTCAGATTTCTCTTCTTTGAAGCTACCAAAACTCGCAAATGCTTTTCCTTTTCAGCGTACATCTTTTCTAAGTAGTCCTTCTTTGATGAAAGCAGTTCCTTGATCTCGCTTTTGCGCAAAGCTGGCACATCGTTGTCATCATCAGAGTCCCATGAGTCAATCTCCGATTCCTCTTCACTGTATCCTTCCTTGCCTTCAAATGCTTCCTCGTCGTCTTTGTTTGTCTGTTGATCCGCCGATTTTACTAATCCAGCTTCTTCATCTATCTTTTGCTCTACCATTTGTTGATTTGTTTCCATATCCTCGAGTTCAGACAAATTCGCGATGTCAACGAATGCAACTTCTCCATTGTCTCCTTCTTCCTTAGCAAGCTCGTCGTTGTCGTTGTAATTTCCAACCCCACCATTCTTGTTTCGCTCGCCCTCACCATCGCTATCGTCACTTTGAGTAAGGTCAATGAAACCATTTGAGATAACGATGTTGCGGACTTCGACCTCGATTTTACCCATCGCATCATCAATAGTAAACTTACCACACTCACATAGCTTGTTGAGAAGTTCTCGAAGTCTTGGTGCGTTCATTCCGTCGAAGGCATTCTTGAGTCTCGGGTTACCCATTGTCATTGTCGTTGTATTGACGAAGTTGTATCGGTGTTGTTTTTCGCGTTGTCAATGTAGTAGATCGCTGGGATGCGCTTGAGTAGTCATTTCGAAACAACAACGCACCTTGCAGTCACTGAATTCACTATTTGCTTAGATAATCTCAGGCAATTTTAAATCTATGCAACTTCATTTTTCGTAAGAGATATTGTTTGGCCTGTATTCATTGTTTTATCGGATCTCTAATCGATTATATGCTTTTCTATTGATTGGCTGCCCATGCAACCTCCTTGCCCCCCCCCCCCCCCCCCCCCCCCCCCGGGTGTACAAAAACAATACTAGGTACCAAATGGTTGATCTCGATTCCACTATCATATCAATAGTCGCTATAATAACAGGTATACTACCACGGTACTTTTCCAATTAGCTGATTCGTCTAAACCCACAGTCTGGGCCTCTTTCTATGAATTGGGGACTCAGGCTCATCAGGGTCTTCGTCAGGTTCTTCGTCGGGTTCTTCGTTGGGTGTTTCAACTTCCACTCCATGATCAATTGCTTCCTCTTCTTCTGGATATTCATCTGATGAATCCTGTTCTCCGCTCTCACTGGAGCTCTCATCTTGCGGCTTGACTCGGTCAATAATATCCAGAGTAATTGTTCTCCCGTCTATCATAAGTTGCTCGCCTTCAATGAATGAGAAATAGACAGGTTGAGCATTACACAAAACTATAAGGGTTTTTCTAAGTTCATCAGGAGTCATTTTCTCCAATAAATCGCAAGTTGCGGCTTCGTGTGTGAGGACAACTCGAGTGCCAACTATCAAGATTACCGCGATTATACGCCGCAAAGTCAAATCGTCCTTTTCATTGATATATTCCTCATCAGCGGGCACATCCAGCTTGTAGACTCCTCCGCATGCCATGTGGATAGCCCTCCGAAGTTGTGGAGCTCTCATTTTTTCGAGTGCGAACCAGATCCTTCGTCTCCAGACGGCATCCTCGTCTTTTTTGCGACCTTCGAGCACCTCTTCAAACAGCGATTCATCTTCGTCCTCGTCTCCAACTTCATTATAATCTGAGTCACCCTCCTCCCATAGTTTGACTTGGGAGATTACTCTCTGACCTTCCAAACGAAGATCGCAACGAATCTTGGCTCCACGAGTACTTTGGTCGATACAAGATTTATAATACAAATCCCGAACAAACTTTCGAATTTCCTCGACATCCATAGCAGTGTATGCCGTGACCATCTTTCGCGGATTATTATGGGATAGCTTTGATGGGTCAATATTGATCACGAAGATAGGCTCATTTTTTTCATTGTAAATAGGGCATCCGTAGCCTTCGTCCATGACAATTTGAGCCATAATTGTTCGAAGAAAATCTTCATCCAACTTTAGAAGAAAATCGGTGAGATGTGCTCCCAAGTCTGCCTCAGTGAAAAATCTTGGATACTTTTTCCGTTCCATATCTTCCCCAATCTGAAAATTTTGAGTCTCGATTAAGATGTATTCATTCAGTATTACTCTTATTTTGGTGGCATCGCTTTCGATTTGTTTCTGGTTATCAGAAAAAGAATGGTATTGGTTAAATGTTTCATTTTGTCAGGACACGCCTGTAAACAATCAAAGCTTTCTGCTTCGTGTTCGCTCTTGCATTTGTCATGGGTAGCGATGACCCTGAGAATGACGTGTGACCAGACACCTGGAGCCACAAGTAGCTACGTGTGATTGACTACCCCAGTGGTCGGAAGGAACCTCCGTCGGTTCACAAGTTCCTTCCTCTGCGAAGATTCGTACGAATCTGCACAAAGAATATTCCAGCATCACCGGTCAACCATTGACTGCACCATTCCTCACAAAACTCATCAAGAACAATGCGAAGTTCATAAGCCCGCTCACGGGAAACGTGTTTGTAGACTCCCAGTTTGCTGCACCACATGATTTTTGGTACAAACTTGATAAATTCTACATTTGGCTCTTCGGCACGGATTGTAAATTTGTAAAAGTCGTTACGATGAATGTCCTTGGGTCTTTCGTGAGACTCTGGTGCGTCCAACCTCTCGAAATATTTGTTGAGTCTTGTATCGATGGCTTTTCTGAGTCCAGAATAGTCGAGATCTCTAACAGATACGTTGGTAGGTGCGTCGGAGTCGGACATCTTTTGCTGCGGTTTTTGTTGATTTAAATCTTGGTTGTATTGAAGTATAAATGATGTCGAATTGATTTCAATTAAATTGCTATGAAGCTCAATCGATTTGAATTTGGACCGGAACCGATTAATAAAAGGATGGGGATGTACTGAAATAGTAATTTACTGTAGTGAGATCATGTTTCACCATAACTAAATCACGTGTAGTGTATTTATTAGTATTCACTAGTACTGTACAGTAGCTAGGAAGATAGTGCCTCTACCTAACTTTAGTGCTCGACATCTGGCCTTTCCCAATGGAGAAATTCTTGATTCAGCGTGTCGTGAGTAAACCTTCTTATCTTCCCAACCAATACCGGAGGTGGGAGAAGTTTTTAGTGAATTTGGGAAGAGAGCATCAGGAATCAGAATGGGACATTCCCGAGTCGAAGACAAGTCTATCAGATCTGGGCTATCAAGATCATCACATCATGACACACCAAATTAGCGCGAATTACTTGTAGAGGTACTTTGCTCAGTGCTCATGAAGTTTTGATGTCATTACTTGCACTTCTCATTCCCATCTTCGTATTTTTGCTTCCCTCCATTCCATTGGTCGAGCAACGGAGCCAAGAATCTATTCCCATTCAAAAACTTGGCTCAGCTCCGAAAAGTTTGGATCCCCGATTTTCGTAACTCCTGAATTTTACTGCAGAAAGATTGCGAGTGCAAGATTGTGAAAGCACGAGCACTGGAAACCATGAGGGGTAGAGAATGGAGAAGGGACTTCATCAGATGAAGTGAATACGGAAGTATCCACAACTTTATATCATTAAGCTACAGAATTTGGCTACATTTTCTTGTTTTCTATTGTGCGGTACATGAACATGCTACCTTAAAGTAAGTCAGGTAAGTCCTTTGAATTTGACACTGCAACTGGAAGATATATTGCATTCTGTCGGCAAATTCCAAGGCCTATAGTTTCGCGCATCCTTCAAGACTTATTCCAATTTTGCAGTGCAAATCTGGCGTTTCTTCTTGCTCGCCTCATTCCGCCTTGAGCTACATATCTTATCATCCACCTTCTGAGTCTCGTGCTAAGTCGTCCCGACTTTTCCGCCGTCCAAGGATCAAGTCCAAGTTTCTCACGCCATTTGTTATCGATTGCCCTCGGGTTATGCAATACCTCAGATGCGAATGAAGATAATGGGCCCCGACAGACCTTCAGATCTAATAACTCTTTTGCCATAGGCCAAGTCAGCAAAGAAAGATCTTTTTCTTGGTAGGCGGAACATTGTGCCCAAGAGATCGTCAAGTTAAGCGCGTCGCGGACGTCAAATTGCAAGTCGAACCATGGGCCAATAGTAGCACTAGAGGCCACACATCCTCCCACAACTATAGCTTGCCCGATTATTGAATGACGGCTCGACTTGTGTTCTCGTAATACTAGGTAGCGAGGCATTTGGTATTTGATCTTAGTTGGCTCATTGCGGTCAAAATTTGCGTACGCTTGAGTCACGAGCAGGTCTCCTCGCTGTGTAGCTTTGGGTAGCAGCGCTACCAGGCCGCCTTCATTGTCCATAATTTTGACATAATCTTCCGGGATCTCCCCTTCGAAATCAGATAAGATCAGTTTTGGCCGGCGACCGCTTTTATTATGATGAAACATGCACCCCAATTCCCCTTCTATGTGCTTCTTATGAAACTTATAATTTGGTCGAACATCGAGCTTCCAATTGTTGTCCGTACCTTTTAAAATTCTACAAGAAAACCATTCTACGTCTTCTGCATTTGAATTGATAGGTTCATCAAGGTTGATGTCTCTTTCTGCGTGCTGATGTATATCAACGCTCTCTGGAGCTTTTTGTGCGAGGGATAGCTTCATACTCTGCGCGAGTGAGTAAGCAAGTGGTAATGCTGCTCGATAGCAACTTTCTTCTGAGCAATGTCCCTCCGAGCATTTCGATTGTTCGATTATTCTAGTCATTCCCAGAACTGCTAGTTCAAAAATATCTGCGGTGTAGTCTGGCGCAATAGGCAACACATCTTGCCAATCAACCATTGAGAGAACTCCATATATCTTGTCGCGGGGATCTTGGCATTGCAAGTCTCGTGTCAACTCTAATAGAGGGAGCAAAAGAAAATGCCGATCTGCTTTGCTCGCCCCATATGCCAAGTATCGATAACAAGGATCTGCACAGTAACCCCAACAAGAATTTGAAGCAGGATCGCAGCCGCTGTCCTGCCAGGCTACTATGGAAGCTCGTGTCATCTTTTGTCGATGCATTGTCAAGAAAGCAATGATGATCAAAAGATTATACGAGTAAAGTGGCCCAGTGTTCACTATCAGACTGTGTAGCTTGTGATGAAGTGTGTAAAGCTCGCCAATGGGACGATGATCACTTCCACAACAAACAATCACAGTTCCAGCAATGGAAACTTCCTGCAAGATCCATACTCGCTTGAAGTAGGGTCTCTCCATGAAGGTGAAGAATGCTCTGCGAAGCCTTCTCTTTCTGACGTCTTGGGTCTTGATGGCCCATATCAGAGATTCAATTGTATGTTTTATGACAGTAAGCCCAGAGGCTCCATCGATATGGCCAATTCCTGGCTTAAAGACCTTGGCTTTGCAGAAAAATCTCATCACTAGCTCGCTGTCATCACCATGGGAACCTAAACAAGCCAAGACACAGGAAGCGTTTCGATATATGTGCCCCATCATCTTCACTTGATCACCTTTCTCATCGATGTTGTATTGGTCGATACATATGGAATCCATCCAAACATATCGGACGCCAAACCATTTTGCTTGTCGCAACGCGTAATCCGCATTCTTATTTATTGTTAGACTTCTCCCGTCAATATTTATAGTTGTGATGAATTCTGGACTGCCCCACACGTAGGATATGGCATGGTATGGTGGTGTGTGGTCAACATGCCACGTGCTAACGTTACAACGTAATTCGGTCGTCGTATCTTCCCTGTCGACATTGTCAAGTTCTAATAATCGTATGAATGTTTTGGGATTCGACAAAGATTCATGGTGGAATTCGGATATAGAATTTGCCTGTGAATTTCTCGGCAAGAAACCGATTGTGCCTTCCATTCCTGAGGGTGCATCACTACTGCCCTCTACAGGAACTTGCACATGTTGTTCTCACATCACGATGTGGTACGAAAAGAAGCTGTGAAATACCCTAACGCGGTAGAAATACTGAGGTTTTTTATCTATGACTGCACGAACTTTTATAGCCCCCATGCAGAGATAAAAGGTACCCACTCAGTTACCGGGCTAGACGCATCCTCCAGCGACGATCAGTCGGAAGCTTATCTGGATCGATTTGATCATTTTGTACGCCTCTAGCACAGATCTGAATTCCTTTCCCCTAAAAGCTTCTCTTCAATACACGCAACCGAACCCCTTAAATCTGTTGGTACAAAGCAGTAAGTATTTTCCTTGTGTTACCAAGTTGCCTAATTACCCACAACACCCAAAAATTATGGATCAATCAACATCCATTATTCCGCGAATGAAAAGCCTCACATAAAAATAAGCAGGACACCTATATAGGATTAGCGCGGTTGGATTGCGGCCGTAAACCTTGCCTCAACCCCTCCTTCTCAAAGTACAGGCCCCAGGGAGCAATTTTATTTCCAAAGAAAGGAAGCACAGAATTGGTGACCTTCGTAATTGCGGATTCGTCGAAATTTTTCTGAAATACGTTATCTATCCAAAGAGGAGACACATTGACGTGAAAACGGATTATATATATACATCTCGAGTATCGCCCACAAACACGTCAAGATATTGCAATCATGGCCTCCTCTCCTACCTTCCCAGATATGACGATGTCGAACAAAGATAAAGAGAATGGAGGACTTACGCTTGCTATTATTGGTTGTGGTAAGTATCTCTCCTATTCTGCTCATCTATTTGTACTCTTGTGAGAGGTTGCACAGAGCACAGCTCATCAGCCCCTTGACAAGTCACCTGACATGCTTCCTTAGGAACAATGGGCACTTCAATTCTCACTGGTATTCTCAACGCAAAGTCCAAAGGCGCTGCTACAGATTCAAATATAAACACATTTATCGCCACAGTCAACACAATGGCTTCCGTAATACGATTGCGCAAACAATTCCATTCGAGCGAATCACGTGTTCATATCCTTGTTGGGAATGACGGGGTACTTCAAGCTATGCAAAAGGCGGATATTGTTCTACTAGCGTGTAAGCCATATACAATCGAGGGAGTACTCTCAATGCAAGGAGTTAAAGAGGCATTGGGAGGAAAACTGGTGATTAGTGTAGCAGTAGGAACACCGGTGGAAAAAATGACGGCTGCGATCGGAATCTCAGAATCTTCCATTGGAAAAGGCAAAGGAAAAGAAATTGCCATCGTCCGCGCAATGCCGAGTCTAGCAGCCAGTTTCGGGGAATCAAATACCGTAGTGGAAATATCTCCTTCGATGGTTCTTTCGCAACAAAATAAATCTATTGTTCGCTACATTTTTAGATGTATAGGATCGATAGTGGAGGTGGGTCCTGGGCAATATGATGCGGCCAGTGTCATGGCGGCAACGAGCATGGCGTTTTTAACAGTGGCGCTCGACGGGATACTAGATGGGGGCGTGAAGGAGGGGATTAAGAGGAGTGAGGGAAGGGATATCTTGGTGAGGAGTTTGAAGGGCTTGGTAGGACTGTTGGAGGGTAAGGGAGAAGAGAGCAGTGGGGATGATGGAAAAAGAGATGGGAAAGCGAATGGCTGGCAAAAAGAGAAGTCGAAAGGAATGACGGGCGATGAGATTAGAGAACAGTTCAGTAGTCCGAGAGGAACGACGATTGAGGGGCTGGTGGGACTGGAGGAGGACAGAGTGAGGTATGCATATTGTAGGAGTGTGATGAGAGCGACGAAGCGAAGTTTGGAAATGTAGATTTATTATTTTTTGGCGTTTCAGATTTATGCATATACATTAGTGTTTTCGAACAAGTGTTTCAATCTTTCACTTTGTTCTTTCCAAATTCCATTTGGCCTGTGCTCCGGCTCTTACTCTTTCCCAGAGCAGCGTAACTAAAGCGTTAGCTCCTAAAAGTCTGACGAAGTAGAAAATCAAGGAACAAAACTGGAAAGGGTACAGAACAATCAGCTTCGAGTCATGGAGAAGGTACCTGAGGTCGAGCTTCAAGCTCGTGATGTGCATGGGAAGGAGGTATCAACTACAGCGGACATGATTCGATACGTACCTTAGATACTATTCTTCATTGCAAGCTACCCGGAGACGGTTTTACTATCCAAGGGGAAACATGGTGAGCAACACCCAGTCATGTGCTCGCCGTTATTTCAAGAAATCTATTCTAGTATTGCAGAACAGCAACGCACACTTGCTGTACAGGATCGAGCCACGAATGCCCCCAATCTTTAATTAAGAAGGGTTAGAAGCCTAGTATGTGTTGAGAGTAACGATACTGAGGAGCTGTCTTCCTTCAACGGATATGTCGGAACGAATTTGAGAATGCCATGGATTTAAGATTACACCACTCCTTTGGTACACCAATACGAGATTCTGAGAAGACCGCTAGATTCAAAAGGAGGAGCAACCCACACCATTTTGCGTAAAATACCTTGACATTTCATAAGCGTACTCTCTAATACAACTTGTGAGCAGCTAGCGCAGCTTTCCTGTTAAACGCCGGTAGCATTTTCCCTCGATATTGCCATCACGTTAAACCTGGGGTTACATGGCCCACTTCAACGTCGATTTAACCTTAAAGATCTGGCTTGAGACAAAAATTAACTTAATAAGATTGCGCCCAGCTATGTGGTGGCGCTTTTGCTAATGTTAAACTTACCTCGTCGTTTACTCCTGCTGCCAAAGATATCGGTGAGAGATATATTTGATAAGATAAGTGTTGAGTGTGATTGGTCGAAGAGAAGTCTTCATAGCTGCTTTAATGATTCTATAGGTAAGCTCGTACGCTGCTATCGCTACTTTAAAACGGCCAGCCAGATGACAAATCAGCACATCCACCATCGCGCGTACCGATGAAATTTCGAGATGAAAAAATCAACCTCAATCAATATTGACGCTCTCATACCCTTTCAAAACGAATCAACATACCGACAGAGGAGTCATTTATACGAAAACTACGAATTATCTAGGCCAGAATCCTCTCACAGAAAATTGAAATTATACATGTATCTAAACGCAACGACTGTTCATCTGAATTGAGAACTTGAAACTGTTCAGCCGCTTTCTTCAAGCTACTGGTCAATGCTATGAAACGAAAGAAGACATATTAAACTCCTTTCGGGAAATTGAGCAAGCCCTTAAGTCAAAAAATGCCACAATTCTGTACAAATTCGTTTCGTGGCATAGATCTGACAAGGTTAGGCGTTTTTCTTCTACCCTTCCACTTGGTACCAATGCTGGAAACGCGAAATACTGTGATCAAAATCCATTCAGCTGCTTTACTAGCCAAATGCAGAAAAGTGGGATGAACACATTAACCAATCAGTATAAAGAACGGTTATAGAATAAGGGGCTAGGCTCTTTCACCTACAACTCACCAATCGGAGGAAGTGTGCTCTTGTAAGCACCAACGATCGGTTCGACACTTGGATGAGCTCATCTAAAGTCTTCGCGCTGGCCAAGCCATAGAAAGTGATGGTAACCGATATTGACCTGCTATAGGACTATGTCAATTATTGATTTTTGGGTCTCGATATTATCATACCGCAAACATTATTGGGACTTTCAGATCGTCTGCAGACCATTTACCTAAAGACAGGTTAGCAATGCTCCAGAATTGCGATTTTCTTGTCTTCCAACCCCTCTCGAGATTTACTTTGAGATTTTCCTATGAGCTCATCCAATGTAAATGAAAGGATCCATCTATGAACACACGTTCTCACGTCATCCAATTATATGAAGATGAGACACCAAAACTCTGGAGCAAGGCTCAACTGCTTTACAAATGATCTTCACCAGTGTGGGATCACCTTGTAGCTACTTTGTAGTGGGTCGTTTAAACCCCTGACTTGTTGGAATAAAATCCCCGAAGAGATCCAATTTTAGGACCACAAACGCTCGAGCCACATAGCCCACCATTCAACCTCGAAAGAATCGTAGCCTTCCTGTCAATAAGATCGAGAAACCAATTTCCCGACCGATTCTCAGCAATGCCATAGAATTCTGGGCCTTGGCTTACTTGGGAGCTCCGGCGGCCATCATGGGCTTGAATATAAAGTCTGCCGATTCCCGCTCCTCGGCTTGCCATACTGGTCTACAGGAACGTCCGATCCTATTGCTCCTTCATCTCTTTCACAAATTAGTAGCGTGACTTTATTGGCTTCAGACTTGGCACGAGGCATATTGAAGAAATCAGGAAGTCATTTACACCAAACTTTATATTATCACGCGGCCATTCACAGAAAAGGAAAGTAGTGTGAATCATCGAATTTTAATTGATTCATAAAGTCCTGAAACCTGCTTAAGAACAACGCACGAAACCTCTTCCACAGACAAAGTACTACCAGACAACATGCATATCTCTCTGCGTCATATTTTGGCTTCGCTGTCCGTAGCAGCCCTCACTTCTTCGGTTGTCGAAGCTATCCCAACAAAGATCCAGCGATATTCCGAGTCGTCTTTGTTAGCGAAGCGCGCAACGGCTGGAGAAAGCTTGACCCGAGCGGACTTTCAAAACTACGCCTCATCAGCTATCAATGCTCTCCAGAAAACATACTGGAACGCCCCCTCCGGACTATGGGGCTCCTATGACAAGAGCGGAAAGTTCTCCCCACAGTGGTGGCCTTCCGCCAATGTCCTCACAATGATGGCGAACTACTATGGAAAATACCCAACCACGGCTACATGGATGCCAGATGTTTTTGCGACAATCTTGACGCATGCCCCAGCGTATGCGAAAGGATTTCTTAATGATTACTATGATGATGAACTTTGGTGGGTATTGGCTTGGATTCAAGTTTATGATGCGACTGGAAATGTTACCTATCTTAATACCGCGGCTGAAATCTATGAAGATTCCAAGAGTGTTTATGGCAATACTCCTTGTGGTGGCTTATGGTATGTTTATTTCCATTCACTCTCAGTCAAATGACTACCCATTTCCCCTTACACAAATTACGACATAATCTCTTTGCAACTCGTCATGTGGCCCCATTCGCAAACAGTGTTACAAAAGTTGAACAAACATACTAACAATCAATCAGGTGGGACAAGAACCACGCCGGTGTCAACAGTGTAGAAAATGAGCTCTACCTCACCGCCTCCGCCAAACTCGCCAACCGCCTCCCCGCGAGAAAGAACTCTCAAGGTCAAGGTTACTACTTTTCCCAAGCTCTGATTGCTTACGACTTCCTTATCACCAACATCACTACCTCCATGAACCCCTCTACTCATCTCTTCAACGACGGCATCTCCATGACCACATGCAAAAACAACGGAAAAATCGTGTTCACTTACAATCAAGGGATTATCCTATCCGGTCTGACCGAACTCACCTGGAGCACAAGAAGTCATTCTTACACTGCCCTCGCGGTTCAAATTGCCAACTCAGTCATCGCCAACATGACTACCTCTGAGGGAATCCTGCAGGAAAAAGCCTGCGAGCCTAATTCCTGTAATGGAGACGAACAACAATTCAAAGGTGTCTTTACACGCAATCTCTCATTCATGGTTAACAGAGCTACCGGCATGGACGCAGATGTTCTCGCCAAGTATCGAGCTTTCCTAGCGCTCAATGCAGAGAGTATTATTCGCAAGGATACTAGTAGTGATAACATGCTCGGATTGGTTTGGAGTGGCGCCACCAAACCGGTGTATAGTGTGCAGACTGATGGAAGCGCACTGGATACGCTTGTAGGAGCTGCTATCACGGCTTTGAATTAGGGATGGGATGGGATGGGATGAAGATGATGACTCGTGATGTGGATCGAAGGACAGGTTATGAAGATATGATAGAGAGGAAGTAATGATGTACCCATTCCTCAAACGCCTTTTATTACTGGAGCAATTCCCCATCGGAAACTTGCGCATTTATTGCTGTGGAAGCAGGCAAAGCGTGGATTTTTTTCTCTTTTCCTTGGCGGGGGCACAACAGATACCACTTTGCATTTGTATTATTTATTTATCTCACTTGGCGTTTGGGGTGCGGGCTGGAAAATACATCATCACGAGCGTTTTAGGGAGTTTCTTTGGGATGGAGTTCAATTGAATGAAGTATGATGATGATAATTCAGTCTGAGACTGATTTATAATCACATCTTCGGGTTTGAATATTTACAGACAGGAGTGTGGAAGGTTCCACGCTGTATAGTACATAGGTAGATAGCGTTCGCACATAGGTACATACAATATAGCATGGTTTAACGCCTTACACATTTCATATGTAAGATCTTACACACACGATCTAAATCCATCCCATCTATCATATCCATCACATTCGAAAATCTAGACCCCAAAGACCTCAAACCCCCCCCCCAAAAATCCACAACCAATGAATCGGAAATCGGAAATCGGAAATCATCTATCTATCCACATGTTTGAGATAAGAAAATGAAAGAAAATGCAAGAAAATGCATAACATTGAGATGAACCACAAACGAAGAACCATGTAGCGATCTCTCGCTTGGTGGGGGGCAGGATGCGTAGATGGAGGGAGGTTCCTTGTACATTGGTATATCATGTAAAGCTATGGTTCCACAGTGTGGGTTTGGTTTATGTGAAACGATTCCCTATTACATATATTATATTTTTTGATGGGTTTGGGTTGTTTGGATTATAGGGGTGTGTTTTTGTTTGGGGAGTGGAGGTTGTTGAAGTGTTAAGGTGGATGGATGGGTTGCTGTTGGTGCTAATTAATGAGATGGAGATGGGGATTGGAATTGGAATGTCACGGACTGGTTAGAAAAGGGTAACGAATGGCTAAAGATGCATGAGAATAGAAAGCAAGGTCGAATGGAATCATTTGTTTGGGGGTGAAGTAAGCTGATATGGCGATATTATGGAGTGGAAAGTACAGCTCATAGAAAAACCTCGATCATGTACAAATCATCGCAAAACATTTTGAATTTGAAGTGTATGAATATCATTGATGTACCAGAAACTACTTTAAGCCTCATGATTCTATCATGCCCTCGATTCGATTCCCATCGTGCCCTTGTATGCTCTAACCGCGATATGTGTTTTCTAGCACTCAATGATTCATATGGAATCATTCCTTCGCGGTGCTCCAAATCGAATGCCCTACCACATATGTTTCGAAAGTCGTAGAAACCATCAATAACAAACTAGGAGCGAGCCAACTAGCCATCCAGCCAACCACTCAGAGCGTGAGAGGAGTAACAAAGCCGGTGTTTTGACTATTGGTCGGGGACATGAAATGCAAAGCGAGACAAGTAAAATAAAATACAAAGCAACGGATCATTTAGATGATTTCATCGGGCACAGCTCCAATATTTCCTTGCTATGTATATCCAGAGCCCCTCCTGGTAGCGCTTCACTGGGACAGTCAAAGTTGCCAACCTCTTTGACCGCGTGATCCATAAATTTCTGAAATCTCTCTCCGTCAGTTCCTCCTTCATTCCAATGAACATCGCAATTGCGTATTTCATTTTTGAATCGAATCAGGAGTCGCTGCTTAAATTGATCCGTAAAGCGACAGCGGCCAATGCATAGGTTTGCTACGGGTTTATGGGCAACGAAGCTCAAATTCAGAGCGCGAACCACTGTTTTATACAATTGGAATGGAGTCGAATCGTAACTTTCTTTTCTCGGTAGAGGCCACAGATTGCGCTCGCTCAGACATTTGCTCATGAGCCCGTACATTGCCAATGGGCATAGCTCTTTGCATGGGCTGTCCATATTGGGGTCCAAGAGGCATTTCATGATATTTGCCGTAAATCTTAACATCAGGTTGTAAATCATATCTTTGCGCAAGCGAATGATTGCATCTATTGGTTATTAATGCAACGAAAAGTAATCCGCGACATAGAGCTCACCCGTGATTTCCAGAGGTAATGGACTCCTTTCCAGACCCAACGGGTAGCGTTTAGTTTTGAGGGTGCGATTTTCGCGGTATAATGACGGATCAAGCAGCATACATCCCCCATCTTTGCCAACGGATAGTCGCAGTGCCAGCATTTTCATCATGTGGTAGAGTTCTTCTTTTCTCCCAAAGTAATAGGCAATCCACAACCATCCTTCTCGGTGTGGTAGATACGCCTCATTTGCCTCATCTTTCAACCAACCCTGAATCCATGGTTTAACCAGACTTCTACAGTCGTACTGATCGCAGATAACGGCAACATTGTATAGAACTTCGTACGGTAATTGCGAGGGAATCTTAGAGAATTTCAGATGCGCAATCTGCAGAAGAATTAACAAAGCTTCTGGATTGTCTTCTGTGAAATCCAACTCGATGTCGGGAAATGGCTCTTCGGGAACTGCGCGGGCTTTCTTCGAATTTGGCTCTTCTTCATTTCCAAGTGAGGATAGAAGAGGGAATGGAGGAAACACGAACTTCTTCCAAACTGGGCTGGCGAAGCAAAGCGCATGAGAGGACAATTTGAAAGTGATTATTCGTTCATCATGTTTGGCTTTGGCTCGCACGTCGCCGTCCTCGAAAACGAAAGGATGCTCCTGATTTTCCATTTTGTTGCACTGGAATTTTCAGTGATTTTGTAGTCGCAGTCGTGGTTGTAATTGCGGTTATAATTGTGATGCGATTGTTATTGTATCAACGAGCACTTGAAGTTTTCGTGCTTTTAACTACCGTATAGGGAATGGGGGTCATATATGGTGGTTGTACTACCCCTGTAATATAGAATCTGTTGTACAACGAATGTAATTATTGAAATGGATATGTAATGGATGCGAATTCGAAGCTATCATGACCTCCTAATTTAGAATAGTATATTTTGGTTGAAGCTAATAATAAGTTGAAATTCGAAATAATTGAAGAATAAAAATGATTGCAGGGATTAAATCGATTGCTTTAGTTTTAAGGTTGAATCTAGTTATATTTAATAGCTTTAAATTAATTGACAAAAATATTATACTTTCTTTTTTTCTTTTAATTAATTACTATACAATATTGATAGGGGCAATATATAAAAGTTATACCAAACTAATAGCACTTACTCAATATCGTTTTAGAACTTCAGAATCAATATAATTCATTTTTTTGAATTCAGAATAATTCGATTTAACTAAAATTCATTTTAATAGCGTTATACAAAATATAGGAGGGGTATAATAATTGGTATACAGTTGATAATTAATTGAATTCTTTATAAAATAGGTGTATTCTGAATAGTTTCAATTCTATATATTAATTAATATTTAAAATTTCAAGAATTATATCCATTCCACATCTATAGAATTTATTATATTTATAGAATCCATTATATCCGTAGAATCCATTACATTCATTACAGCATTTCAATTATTATTTGGTAGCTTTTTTTTGAATCAGATAAGAGCATTTAATTGGCTATATACCGGTTCTACATCCATTATACTACGGACATAAAAACCCCTCATTTCCTCCCTATTCGTAGGAGAAAAAACAGGCGGAATTTGACAATTCAATTTTTCATTGAAATCTTCTAACTTAATTGAATAAAAAATAACCAAAAGAAATATCAGCTTTTTATTGTTCAGAAAATATTTCGAAATTTTATTTTTTATAATATTGAAGGGAAATAATTGAATTGTAAAGGATATCTTAGAAATGGTCGAATTCCGCCTGTTTTTTCTCCTACGAATAGCCTCCTAGGTAAGTTTGAAAAGCTTAGCGCGCAGTTTCCAGCTCGGATAAAATACGCCCGACCATTATAATAAGGTGTTTGGAATTCACTGTTACGGTTTATTAGAGTGAACTTGTTCTTTCTTACTATTTTTTCTTCGCTGGCTCATCCATTTTCCCCATTTAGTGCCAAGCGTCCCGTGACTACTCCCGGTTTTGTTTCCCTGATCAGACCGTACTGAATGTGAACAATCACCACCTCCTTCCACATTTGTCATCATCTCAAGTTCCCCAAGTGGTACCATGCTCACTCGCCCGTGTGCACACATGAAAGGAAACTTGCAGTTTGCCAATCTTCTAACCAACTCTCTGCACTCATCAACACCAAGTTCATCATTAAACATAATTGCAGTCCTACAAGCTCTACTATTCAACAGCTCCAAGATGCTCTTTGGGATGTGAGCTATCCTCTCAATCCAAGTGGATGCTGGGGTAACGGTAGGATGCAAAGTTGGATTCTCATGATACGAATAAAGCTCTGTACGGAGAATATGAAGGAGTAGGCTTGGATTTGCGACAAGTCTGGCAGTTATCAAGGGTGGAAGATATCGGACGGTGATAGTGATACCCGTTGGCGAAACTGAATAAATGATTCCCCAATAGCAAAAATGATTCATGTAGGTACGAAAAAGCTGAGAATCTTTTGTTGAGATATTAAAGTTAAGGGATTTCTCAAGAGGGGTAGTGAATACTGATGCTGACGCTGGAATGTTTGAGACTGTGGGCGATGTAAGAAAATCAGATAAAAGAGTTTCTATTCGAATTCGTTCGTCCGCTGCGTGCTGATCGATAATCACAAGAAGAGAACTCGAATCTTCTCCAGCTATAGATCTTCTTTGAAGATTGGCCAGAATAAACTTTTTATCTACTTGTGAGATGATCTCTGCGTCTCGTAAAGCTTCTTTTGAGATGCGCCCATGAAGTCCTGATGAAGTGTCTTCAAATGCCTTCTCGATTTCAGCTTGCGAACAGTGTTGATGACGACCATGTATAATTTCTTGTGTCTCCAGATCTAGCCCATCCATCGATACCTGAGGTATTGAAGGTTGAGCAGGAGCGAACACTGGATTCTCCCACCTATTCAGAATGTCATCGATCCATGGAATAGGCTGCTTATCGCTTGTAAGAGACTTTTTGACCGCAGTCAAGCGAGAAGATGAATTGGAAATAAAATGTTTTATGTGCTTTCTGTCCTCTTTCTTTTCAGATACGACAAGACCCGTCCGCCTGTTCACTAGAGATTTGACTTTATTTACAGGATTGACCCATACAGCCAGTCCATCTCCATTTACATCTGATTCTTGCACTTTATCAGTGAACGGTGTTGCTTTGGAGATTGGTGCTTGACTTTCTTCGAAAGGATATCGAGTCAATTGTCCTGCTTTGGAAAACAGAGCTGTTTCTGCTCGCACCTCCACCTTTGAGCTAACTTGTACTGGTGTACTAAAGTTTTCTGGCGTATTTGTAAACTTTCTATGTGGTTGTTCAATCCCTGTTTTGATTTTTGACCAAGACCCAAAAGGGAAATCAGACGCGGAATGCGACTGACGAAAAGAAGGAAGCTTTACTTTCGTTCCCAGCGTATCTATTCTGACTCTTTTCTGGCTGTAATTCTCGTCTCCATCACCAGAAGACTCCGGCGTAGTTGGGAAAGTCTTCATATCTTGACAAGATTGGTTGGTCTTGGTTGGTCCACTTTGCTCCAGAATCTCTGAATTTGTTGTTGAAGTGGCCAATTCTGATCTCTTAGTGCGATTCCCCCGTGCCAGTTTTGGCCGGAAATAATTCATGGTTAGAAATTCTACAACAATCGCGTGCAAGAATTCCAGAATCTTGTCAAGAGTATTCCGCTTCTCGTCTAACACATCGTCAACCTTTAATCTTGCATGCTTTAATGGATCGACTTGGTGAACATTGATGTAAAACATTGGCCATCGATCAACACTCTTCTTCCCTGCTTTGAGCTCTTTGTTGGTGTACCCATCACCCTTAAACCTTCGGTCCTTAGATCTCCTTTTCAATTCAATTTCATCGAGCTCACTTTCCTCCTCTTGATTTCCGAACGAGGAATTGAGAAACCAACGATTGATTTCATCATAAATGAAATTACAGTTGTCTTGAGAAATCAGAGGTTCTATCCCAAATGCTAGAAACTGAATGTGCTTGGTTGCATTTGGAATCAGAGAAATCGCGCCATTGACAATCAAGCTTGACGTGGAGGCACTAACAGGTATCCAGGATGACTTTTCATCAATTGCGATATATGAGGCTTTGGAGAGTATACTACAAGTATTGAACAGATCAACACTTCCAACTGGGCGCCATTCAGATGTTGCCTGAGACCTTCGGATGGTAATTTTCTGGTCTGTACCATTTTCCTTTATAGATACCGAAATATCTTTTGGCCATGCGAGCAACAGCGAGACAATATCTTTACGTAAACCATCCCACATCTGAGCAATGACCTGTCTGTTTCCAGATGCAATGGCTCTCTGCTTTACGCGTACTGGCATACTGCCGAACAGATCTCGAACAGTAACACGTGTACCGTGTTCAAAAGAAGCAAGATGATGTTGATCGGGGGCTGGGGTTTGACGTGACACAACTTCGGATCTATGCATATTTATTGAATTGTGCGAGTGGTGCAGATGATGATGCGAAGTGATTGAGAGTAAGGATAAAGCAGATAACGAGGCAATAAACGTTCCGTAGCCCCCATGAGTTGGATTCGAGGCATTTAGCTTCGAAGAATCTGGCATAGGTAAGTTATATCTCTTGATGCGTCAGAAGGTATGTGATAACATACGATAGAGCTTTCCCAAGCCTCCATTCTCCCCGAATTCTGATGGCAATATACCAAGTCCATTGTCCTCTACTGTACAACTGCCACGGCTATAGTCTACATCCATATCAATCCTGGAGCAAGAAGCATCCAAACAATTCTTAACAAGCTCAAAGATGACACCATTAAGGGTGGTAATGGTTGAAGAGGATTTTATTTGTGCTATTACATCTGGAGGCAATGGTTGTATAGACATAATGAAAGCAATAAGCTGGTCGTTTATATGAGTATGGGCAGATAAACAGATCAGATACCACACACGATTCATGTGGGTGAAATCATATTGCTCTGTAGGAAGGAGTAGAATGGGCAAGAGCCATCTACCAAAATCATGTGAATGGTTAGTACTGTAAGGATCAATTCATCGTAGGAAGAAGAAGTCATCCACGTTGAAAACCCTACATATATGGGGGTATCGCAGCCACAGTTGTATTCAGATATAGGTATACCACTGAAGTATGAATGAAAACCCTTCAACTTTCGATGTTGAAGCATCAGAACCATTCGAGTAGATCACATGATCCGTTTCTAATCTGACACTAAGCCTTAGCTAGACTAGCTAGCACGCAGTAGTAATTATGACGGTCGGAGGTTTAGATGTGAATCATCCGAAGGGTAAGCTGCAGCTTATGTAATCCATTATTGAGTCGATTGATTGGTTCAATGGATTGATCGATCAAATCAAGCACCAAACAAGCACCAAGGGTTTTTGGCACTAGAGAAGAGAGACCTTGGTTAGAGTGATGGGCATTAGAATGAATCAGCGAATTTCCATTCAAACCAAATCATCATCGTCGTCTGAACTTCTTCTTTTGTTCTTATCATTGTGCCAAAGATACTCGTAAAGGTATCAAATTACATCTGAATTCCCATTTTTCTTATGTGAGAGAGAATTTTGGTGTCTTGTTCCTTTTACTCCTTCTTTCTTCTTTCTTTCTTATCTGCCTAGGGCAAAGGGCAAGGCAAGGCGAAGCAAAGCAAAGCAAAGGGAAATACCGAGATAACACATCAAACCACGATAACCCGGCCATTTGGAATCTACAATCAAATATCTCCCATTCATTCTCCAATCCCCAACCTTCATATCCTTTCTACGCTTTCTATATCCTCTCCGCATAACACCGCTCCGAGCCAAGCCAGACACATAGGTTTCGCACAATGGCGGCCACGGAGTTAGCACAGCAACAACAATCTCCTCCAAACTCACAACAACATGGTATGAGCCACATTACAGTTCCATTTTCGTTCCCAGCCTCATAATTCATTCATCACGATCATACTTTTAGTTGATCGTGCATTAACATATCCTATCATTTTTGCCTGACTCTTATTCTCAACTTATCATCAACTAACAGATATGCCAGACCGTTCCGAACAAGTAGGAGGACGTCGTAGACCATTTACAACATGGATGAAAAAGTTCACTAATTTCAAAAGTGGCTCTTCAACTGCAAATTCCAATCAAGCCACTAACGCGAAACGAAGTGGTCAACAAACAAAGGCGAGCTTGAAGAAACAATCTCCTTCGAAGAATAACAACCCATATCCAGAATCCGGTCGCATAAACGGTACTGCGGCAGCGCCTGCCTCTCGCGATAGACATTTGTCATTTTCAACCGTACCAACCGGCAACTCGGTTAGCACGTCATCGTTGGAAAGAAGTCGAAGATCAACACAATATTCTGAGGATGGACATCCACCGCCAACAATTGGAAACAAATCCGTAGCTCCTACAACGGGCGAGGAACACGATGTTGCAAGATCAGACATTGCAGCATCCCATGCGCCATCTTCAGGTGAAGCTACAAATGCTACAATTGGATGCGGGGTTAGCACTGGTAGAGGTGCTGATAGTACATTTTCTTCTCCGGCACCATCCGTCAGATCTTTGACTACGACTCTTACAACGATTCATTCTGCTGGAGCTCCTGGCACTACCGTTTCGCACAATCATGCCTCAAATAACACACAAGGTATTCAATTCACACATCAATTTCCCACCTCCCCACCAGCCACAGCCTTACCCGCACATTTGGCCCCACAAGGTAGTGGAGGTCACCCTGCAACATACAACACAGCTACAGCGAACAATCTCCTCACAGATAACGCATCTATCTTGACTTTGGCCTCATCTTCTAAACGCAGACGAAGGCGATCTATGGATACTGATGCATCGGTTCGTGCTTTGGCGCCCTCTTCGGTATTTGGTGGCAGTCGCGAAAGTCTACCATTGAGCGTTTTAAGTGCTACAATTGACGGTTCTACTATCACATCACCAACTGGTCTATATCAACCACGCCCTATCGCAAATGAGAGAGCTAGCATTTACTCCTCGACAGGTGTTGCTCCAGCTTTACCAAGTGAAAGGAATAGTTATTACGCCAACAAACAATCTTTGGCAAATGATGGTGGAAGTGTGAAAAGTGGGTTATTAGGTCATGGCAGGACAGACAGCATCTCTGGAAGTATCGGTGGCATGGCTGCTCCGGGAAGCCCACTAGCTAGTCCACGCGATCCTACAGGCTCTACCGGAAGATTGAGTCGAAGTAACTCGGGTTGGGGAGAAAATGGTGAACTTGTGGTCACAGATACTACGCACACTCTAGACGGAGAAGATGCGAAAGACAAAATTGTTAAGGAGGAATTGGAAGAAGAGAACGAAAAGTAATTTTTCATAAGACTGGTATTTGGAGCGTAGGGAATATGAGGATGAGCGATGTTTCAAAATATGAAAGTGGATTTAAGGTCGGATAGAAATGCGGAGAATGGACATCGAGGAAGATGTGGGTTGGTGTTTGGGTTCTGTGATTTACGGTTTATGCACCAAAGATACCCGATAATTTTTGATTGAACTTCTAGGTTCTTGATTCCCAAATGTTCCTGTTTATCGGTTTCGAGAATATTCATGGGGGTGAGTGTGTAATCAAGAGATGGTTTTAAAACATGAAATATTATCTGAAGTATTCCATCTCAAGATTTCTTAAATTATATCGTTTGTGATCCATTGCAGCTGATGGGATCAGATCATTCTTTTGAAATATCAAAACTTATCTGCAAACTCAAGTTCAGTAAAAATGGAACATCAACATCAACTCTACCGTCCAAAGTATCTGAGATGTATTGAGATATACGAGTAGTCCGCACTAGACTAATTCTCTTTGCATTTCAAATAAGTGAATGAAAAGTATTCTCCGAATACACATTTTTGAGGAGTTGACTTTGCTCCAATATCTTTATGGCAAGAGGTCGATGAAAGTGTCTGGATAAGAAAGGAATCCTAATTTTTACTCTCTTCTTAATCACAAGTCAGAACGCCAAGCGATTGCTTAATCATGTCCAAACGCGTTCACGTGATTCGCCGACTAAAATGCCTTCCCGAACCGAGGGCATTGAACAAGTGTTTTCGTCTCTAGTAAGAAGGATTGTACCAAATATACTTACAGAGTACAAATACTCTCTATTGGAAAACTATGGTTGATAACTCCATGCTCAACATGTACGGCATCCATACTGCTTGACCTCGGCTTCGGTTCTGCCTGGTTGCTCAAAGTTCCTGTCGGTCATCGATATGAAAGAGGTTGGATGCCAAGAACATTGAATATACATGTTGCGCGTTTGTCTACGCGTACACTAACTGTGCGTTGCAGAGACGTAAATAGCCTATTTCGGGTCAAGCATAACTTCTTTCGCTCGAAAAAGAAGTGCCGAGACCAGTGGAAAAATGTCCGAAACCTCCGAACTATCTGGGAACATATTTTAGGCGACATGCATAGCATTACCATATGTCTGCGTAAGAACACTTGATTGTGAGGAGAAGGAGACAATGGACTTGTTGGATTGTCAAGAAAATATCTTATCGTTGGATCGATCTGACCAACTTGAGGTAAACATGTGTTTCGATATGTGGTTGGATTAGAGCCTTCTTTGCAAGTTCAACGTATGTTCTAGAATTTCCTGCACGAAAGTACTGGGACGACTGGTATCCTTCTGCAGCCCGCTTTTACTGGATGAACTAGGTGGTCCGGCTCAATACCGCATCTAAACCTCATCCCGGAATTTGAGAAGATATGGAGCATTGAGGTGGCGGTAGACAAATGCCGAAGCTTGAAACGAATCTTCAACGGTGTTAATAATCTATGAGCCCCTTATTAATATCTTTTACCATGCATAAAGGCTTAGCCACTGGCTCATGCGCAGATCCAAAGCTTGATTTAGCAAGAGTCAATAGCACAATACCCTTTGTTCGGGACCGAACAATATATGGGGTACGCAATGGTGAGTAGGTAGCTTCAGTGAGGATATCTTTCAAATGAATATATAAAGAAACATGTTTTGTTCTCATTGGAAGTTTTCTCCTTACTCACTCCTCTCCAATTCACATTCTTTTTACAATGAAGCAGTTTACTTCTCAAGTCCTTGGGGCTGCCGCTCTCGCTCATGGCGCCTCAGCACAACTTTACAACCAAGTAATTCAAACCAACTACGGGCCTGTTCAAGGTATTCCTGCCTTCAACTCTTCCCCAAATGGCAACATTTCGAACTGGGAGGATATCACAGTATGGAAAGGAATTCCATATGGTGCCGATACCTCTGGCGAGAATCGATGGACACCTCCAAAGAATGCAACACCTTGGAATACCACTCTTCAAGCAAATAAGATGGGTCCTATTTGTGGACCAGGCAATCCATCTACAACGGGCGGCACTGTTAGCGAAGATTGTTTGAACCTTAACATCTGGACCAATGGTAAATCTACCGATGCCAAGCTCCCAGTTGTCTTTTGGTCTTTCCCAGCAGGTGGTGCTGCCGACCAACCTTTATTTGACGGCGCCGGAATGGCATCTCAGGGCATTGTGTTTGTCAATTACAACTATCGTATTAGTGCTCTTGGTTGGCTTTCAACCCCCGAGCTTTCGGCAGAAATGTACAAAGCTACTGGATCTAACAGTTCCGGAAATTGGGGCCAGCTTGATCAAATCCACGCTTTGAAATGGGTACATGCCAACATTGCTGCATTCGGTGGTGATCCAGACCATATCACCGTCATGGGTCAATCCGCTGGGTCAGCTGCTGTCTACCACTTCGTTAACAGTCCATTGTCAAAGGGACTTATTGTCGGAGCCATCGCCGAGTCAGGAACCCGTGATCCATACGATCCTGAGGCCCTTACTCTTGCCGAGAATTATCGTAACCAGTCTTATGCTCTCGCATCCGGCTTAGAGTACATGGCTTCCAAGAACGTTAGCACCATTGCTGAGATGCGAGCTCTCCCTCTCGCTGATCTCGAAGAGTCTCTTTTCGGAAGTGCCTTCTCCGATAAATTCGGTAATGTACTTGACGGCTATGCTATCCCCGCCAAATACATCGAGACACTTGCCACTGGCCCAGCAAACGATGTTCCATACATCACTGGAAACACGAAAGATGAGTCCGGAGCAGCCACAAGCACTAATCTCACAGTTGCCGAATACGAAGCTGAAATCGAAGCGCAATACGGTGCTTACAACCTTTCATCCACATTCTTGGAGCTTTACCCAGCTTCAAACATCACTCAAGCAAGTATGGAGTATAATGCTCATTGGCGCGATACTTCCCGTGTCTCCAGTTGGTCGTTCGCCAATCGCTGGTCTGTTAAGTCCAAGTCGCCTATCTGGACATACTATTGGGATCATGCTCCTCCAGGACAAACTCAAGGCGCTTATCACGAGTCTGAAATCAACTATGTTCTTAACAATCTCTACGGAACTGATAAGCCATGGGAAGCTGTTGATTTTGAGATTGCTCTCAAGATGAACGGATACTGGGCAAACTTCGCTAAAACTTTGAACCCCAACAACGGAGGCTCCTACAAAGGAAATGGAACCTTACCACAATGGAATGCCAATTCAGAGACAGATATGGTGACTATGGAAGTTGGTGATGGATTTGGAGAGGTTCCTATTGGTAGTGCAGACCAAGTTGCTGCTATTACCGAATACTTTTCGTACCAGAACCCCGTTTAGATGATGTTTAATGCATCATGGGTTGGGTTTAAATGGCTCTGCACTTAATACTTTCTGTATATGTATTCGTTAAAAAGTCAAAAGGAGTCGGCGAGTTAACGATTCGTTCTTGTGTATATATAGCATTCAATTCAAGTCAACACGAGATACAATCGTACTCTTATATTTTAATCATTGCTTCCTCCGTTACCGAATTGAGTCTTCGAGTACGATTCTTTCCGACTCGCTACTCATGGAACAGTTATTTTACTAATGTCATCCAAATCATCTGATTTTTTTTATCTGAATAGAAATTGGTAATTAGATCATACAATCAATTATTGGCTGCACGTTGCCAAGTTAACATCTTGCGATGGAAAATCTCAAATCCCATCATTCCAGCTGGGGAATTCATTTTTCCCCCCACAACACCTTACACATTCCTCACATTTATCACTATCGAATTTTCTCCCTTCTCTTCTCACCTTATCTTTCTATTCCTCACCCAAACAATTATTGAAAATATTCCTTTCCGTGATTACCACTCTAAAAGACGATCGACTTCCATGTACCCCAAAACCTACCAAAAATGATATCTCTCCACTATCACCGCATCCTCCTATTTCTCTTCCTACTCATCCTTTCCCTTATCCTCTTCTTACATTTCACATATCCGCATTCATTGAACTTCAACCTGAATCTAAATCCCCTATCCATAACCAACTCCATTGCTCCATCTAGAAAACAAAAATATATCACCAAAGAAGGAAAATCCATTAATCAGCAAAATGTCATCCAGCTACGGGCTAAAATCAAGGAAGGGAAATATCCCGCGTTGAAAAAATTACTAGAAGATGGTGTTTTGGGAGTAGGTGGAGGAGATGGCGAAAAATCTGGGAATGGAGGGGAAGGAGAAAAAGTTATCCATCAGGTGTGGCATAATTGGGAAGGAGGATTTGGGAGAAGAGTTGAGAGACGTGGTGATGAGAAAGCGGGAGCACAAGTAGTGGAAGGGAGTTATGGTGAGGGTATGAGGAAGGGAAAAATAAATATCGCGGAAGATAAAGAGGGATGGGAAGTACGCGGAGGCGATGGAGAAATTCCTCATGAATGGGAAGAGAGGAGAGAGCATTGTCGGGGGATTAATGAACAGAATGGGTGGAAATATATTGTATGTATCTATCTATCTCTTATATATTTTTGATTCAGCTCTTCATTTTTTGCCCTAACGGGCTTTGAGAAGATCAAACTAATCACCCACACACAGCTCTGGACTTCCCACAAATCCCTCGCGTTCATAAAAACTCACTACCCATCTTTTCTCAAAACATATATATCTTATCCCTCGAATTATCAACGCGTCGAAGCGATGAAATGTCTCCTGCTTTATAAATATGGTGGGATTGTATTGGATGTGGATACGATTTGTCTGCGAGCTTTGGATCCATTTTTGATGCTGGGGTTGTTTGTTGTGTGTGAACCTTTATCTTTATCTTCATCTTTATCTTCATCTGGAAGTAATGACAGAGATGAGAAAGTAGAAGGGACGCTATCAACACGTATCATGGGCGCTCCGAGGAATCATGGATTTGTAGTGGAGTTGATAGATGTGTTGATGGGGTATAATGCGCCAGGGGTTGAAGGAGATGCGAAAAGTGGGAGTGGTAGAAGAATAGGAGCATGGAGTTTGACGGGGAAGTTAAAGAAGGGGGAAAAGTTAATGATGGGTCGGAGAGAGGTTTTTGGAGAGGTGTGGGATGCCTATCATAGGAGGATTGAAGAGGGAGTGTTGGATGTGGGTGTGGGTGTTGGTGCTAATACGTCTACAAGGATGGATGATAAGAGAGGAAATAGTGACCGAGAAGAAATGGGATTGCTGGATAGTGTGGGATGGAGAGTTAGTGTGTTGCGTAAGGGAGAGGGTGTTGGGAGAGGATTTTTCGGTGAGTTGTTGAATTCTAGAAATCTTTCTTCCCGTGTGAGAAACAGATGTACCTCCACAGTTCTGATGAGAGCGTCCTTTGATTCATGGATTCTTAAATTTTTAATTCTACCTTTAAGTACGAGTTGAATCAAGATTAGGCCAGAAAAACTAACCATCCCAGGTCCTCACACACATAACGCCAAACCCCCCTCCCCACCCAAACCCAAGCCCCAATCCAGAACCTCCCACGACTCTCCCACCCATCTTCTCCTCCCCCTCTTAATCCTCATCTCCCTTTCCCTCCTCATAACACTAATTTTCTACTCTCATCACCGCTCAAATACACGAAAACAACCGCTTATTCGTCGTGCTTCAAGTAGATATGAGAGAGGAAGGAGAAGGGAGAGAGTATTAAGAGGTGCGGGACTGGGTGAAGGAAGTGGTGGGTGTTTGCTTAATGGCTATGGAGGGGGTGGGTATGGGGGACAGTCTATTGAGGTGACGGAGAAGGATTGGAAGGGTTTGATGATTGGGGAAGGGGAAGGGAATGGAGGGAGAGAAGGGGATGGGAGAGGGAGGGTATGAGGGGTGCTGAATAGGTTCTTGTGGGGACTTAGGAAAGATGTGGTGTTATAGAGATTGCAATGCGTGTGATTGAGAAATAGCGTTTCAAGCAAATGAAGATCAATGACTGATTGAACCGTCGTCAGATTTGAATCCGAAGGATAAAAAAACAGTGTTAAAATATAAGATTGTTCTGGAAACTGGATGGAATCCCAAGCGAAGCGAGGACGTTCATTCATTGAAGTCTCCCCTTGAATTTGGATTGGATTCTAATTATATCCACACAACTCGTTCACCAACACGTCTACAAAAGTGTTCAATATCAGAATCACACATCTTCTTATAAGGACGGCTCGTTTGTCAAGGTTGAATCGAATGAGGTCGTGGAAGATGCTACGCGGGAAAGTTGGGATTACAAACAAAGACAGCTTGAACGGAATGATTTTTTGCCAGGTGATATTGAGTATTGGGCTCAAGAAACGGGAGATTCATTTATGGATTCAACTTGTGTGAGTAATCTGCGTGATTCTGCGAGAAGATATTTAGAAATGGATTGTTCTTGATGTTCTGATTTGCTATATACTATTGATGATTGGACATTTTTTGTACTACAGTCACTTGGCTTCTTTTTGATTCGATTTGTTTTGTCTCTATGTAATTTGCCCTTTTTGTTTGCAACTACAATCAGAGAGTTTAATCTAGTACTACCCTCAAGCGTTTGAACCTTGGGATGTCCATGGCATATTAGGCATCAAGAACTGTGCTTCAATATCCTCTAGTCCCGGTATGTCAGCAAGAAGTGATTCCAACCACGAATCACCATACTCAATATCCTGCAGCGTTTGACCACTACTTCGATCCATTGTAGCATCAGCAGGTGGTAGTGGATCAGCCTTCATGACTTCACTGAGCATCTTCGCATCATCCTCTTTCCTTCTTTGAGAAAGCAAAACTAGTAATCGAGCAGTTTTATATGCTTCTCTCATGACACTCGTATCATATGCGGTTGATACTTCCCCAAGAGTCTTCATTGCGTCTCCGAGTCTCGATAATGAACTTCGGTTGTCGATAGCGAGGATTGTGCAGATTATTTGGAAGGGTACGTTAGCCATATGATGCCATGGACAATTTGTTCGGACCATTTCTCTAGCACAACGTAACGCTTTACTCATGAGTGTCAAAGCTCGGTCTAAGAGTTCCGCAGAGACAGTGAGATTCAAAGCGCGAAGACGTCGGTAGATGCAAAGCATCAGATTACATTGGGCCATTACTGATGGTGGCTGTATGTGACTGCTGTCCAAGACTTGCACAAATGCAGACTCGAGATTCGATGCATTTTGCTGGTTAATTGGATCCAAAGCTTCGGACATGGGCAATAAGCCAAGAAGCTCTTTCGTCGAATCTTGGTGATTCAGATATGGGAGGACTGAGGGCACTCCTCCTTGGAGCACTACCCTAGACCGTCCAAGATCAAAGGAGATCCACGTATTTAGATGTTGTGCTACACCTAATAGTCTCCATCGTAACTCTGAATTGCTGTCTACTACTGGTTGTATTGAAGGATCATTTGTCGTAGTCGGGATATGAAGACCTGCTGCTTCAATCATGTGCATCAACGTACAGCTAGACATCCATGCGACATGAGGTGATGCTGTCATACGCAAATAGACAACCCTAAGAAGTTGTCCTGTGATCGTTTCTGTTGTTGGTGTTTCTCCGGAATATTCATCTAGAATTGATCGCGCGGATTCAACAAGCTGCAGTTCTAAGAAAGGTGCAACTCGATTAGAAAACAGACTTCCAAGCGCGGCCACCCCAAACAAAATTGCATCAAATGGCTTTCTCTCGTTCTTGACAAGTTGTCGAACCTTCCATCTTTGAAAGAACTTTGCCCGATCAATGAAATTGTAACAGATGTCCACCTTTTCAAAGTAGAAGGCAGACAATTCATCCACGATGCCCGTGCTCGATATATCTTCCGTTGATAATGTTGAAACCCGCTTAGATCTGGTATTACTATACCTTTCTCCAATATTCCACGAAAATAAATTCAATCTCGGTGCATTCTGAGGATCGATTTTCAGCGCTAATTGCCTGGCAAAGGTTGCACCGGAATTCGCTTCTATCGATGGAGGAGGTAAGGATTCTGCTTTTGTGGGAGCTGATAATGATGATTGCTCATGGTTGTGTCTAGCTCTTTTGCTATGTCCGGAATAGTTCTTGTATTGACACTCGTATTCGAATCGAACACAAGAATCACATGGTTGACCGCCGTCGCATCTTCTTTTGCGGTCACGACAAGGTTCGCAGGCTATTCGAGAGCGTTTACGCTTCAATGGTGACTCCATCATAGCAGTGAGAAAATTCTCTTAACATAGAGAACAATAGCTGAGATAAAATAAGAAATTTTTTCCTTACCTTCTTGAGCGATCACATTTCATCGGGCCCATTTCATGCTCTGACATGGCAGAGCTATGGTGGAGTCGGTTTGCTGCATGTGCATTACGTAATTTTGAAGCAGCCAATGGTTAATCCTCGGCTTTCACCGACGCCTCCTACGCTACTTCTTCGAAAAATCTCACAAATGAGCAACTATTCAGGTCAATTAATCTTCTAGATGATCGTATTATATCTATTTCTCGCCTCATAGAAATCTATCTATTATTCTGGAACTGGTCTCAATAATCTATCATGCTTTATTCTTTATTCCATTCATTTACCGTAGGAGACCTAGACCTTGACCCAACTCCATCCAGACGTCGATACTCTAGACGCTACAAGACACAATCCACTAAGCGCAATCGACGTTCCCGCAAAGATCTGCGCATAGAGATAACTTCCTCCTCCAACCTGAATCAGCGCACCAGAAATCGGTGGACCAGTCAAACACGCAAAGCTAACAACACTCAAAATCATACCCAGCCTTACCCCCGTTTTCTTAGGATCCGTCGTCAAGATTGTAGCAGTGGCCGGAAGAAGCGCCTGTAGAGCAGCTGCAATAAATCCGTATATAATAGCAAATGGATACATTCCACTTATTGAATCAACAGCCGCCCAGCAATAAACCAAAACGCATGCTGCGAAAGCGAATGGGATGAGGATGTTGAAGGGTCCAGTGATCCGATCTCCGATGAGGTTTGGGATAATGCGTCCGATGATTCCAATCCCATTCAAAATCATCAGAAGACTAACGGAAGTTTCAGTCGTAGCGCCCAAGCGGTCGCGAGCGAATGTTCCCAGATAGAAGAAAGCGAAATATAGTCCCCAGTAATTGAAGAACATCCCCATGGTAAAGAAGGTATATGCCAGTTCTTTGAATGCCGCCCATTCTACCAAAGCACCTGCTTTATAAGGAGGCAATCTTGGCTTAAAGAGGAAAATGGAAGGAATATGAGCTGCCAACATAATAAACCCTACGGTCCTCAACGTCCACGCGAACCCAACTTTTCCAATCAATACATGCACAGCAGCCGGATACACCAAACCTCCACTTGCTCCCCCCGCCGCTGCAAGGCCTACTGCTAACGCTCTGTTTCTCTTGAAATACGTGGACAAAACAGATAGAGCAGGACAGAACGACAATCCATTCCCTAAACCAACACAGACCGCATGAGCAAGAAATACCTGCCAATAGGTCTTGCACAAAGATGTCATAAAGACACCCAGTATTTGCAGGAAGACACCGATTCTGAAGATGAGATGGAAATGACCAGCATCCGATGCTCGACCCCCTATCACTCCGACGAATAACAGGAGAAATACTTGAACGCTACCGATCCAAGCGATGGATGAAGAAGTTTGAGCTAAGCTGACGGTATAGTATTGTTGGAAAATTCCATAACTGTTTGCGAAACCCCAACTATTGAAGAAGACGAGATGTGTGAGGAATACATGGAGCCAAGCTGTGAATCCCCCATCCGGAGGGGGGCCGGGATTTGTTGAATTGGGGGTTGGAGTTTGAGATTGGGATTCATTATCGGTACTGGTGCTTGAGAATTGAGCATCCTGCGTTTGTTTTTCGGACTCATTCATAGTTATATCATCAGATGTATAGCTGTGGATGGCAAAGGAAAGGCTCATCAACAATGATATCTCAAAATATATGTTTCCGAACCAAAGCCAGTCCTGGAAAAAATCTTTATATACTCTAGCAACTGACTCTAATTTCAATTTTTTTTTGAATATGAAACCCCATTCGCAAACAAATCAACAGTTATAGGTTATTGCCAATTTTCTCCCACAAAAAGTGCGTACGACTTTGGCTCGGGTGGTGCGCGTCCGGTTATTGCGGGGAGTTAGGGGAGCGGGACAAAAACAATTGCGCTGGAGGAGTCATTGTCGTAGGTGTGGAAGAGGTGTGGAATTTTTGATACTATAGGTCTGGATTATATATTGGTCCATCTACCTTCTAGATGTATTCCTAATACATACCCCCATGTAGAATCTCAATCAAACGGAGTATATAAAACAATTCCCACTGATAGTATACCCACCTCACTTGTCTTAAACTCTTTTACAGTTATATATCCATTACAAGACTGTATTATATACCCAAGTGAGACTTTCCACAAGTTATTGTAGTAGATCCTTAAACTTCATTAGCTCGTTTGAATGCAGATCGACTACACGGAAACTTATTGCTTCAATGTGAGAACTTGCCGTGTCTTAGATAATGACTCAAAAAATCTACCTCCACAAAGTCTTGAGACTGTGAAGCTGTTAAACCATCTGTATCGTAGATCGCAATCATTACAAATGGAAGACTCCGATATTTTCTGAAGTATAGATATGAGCTAGAAAAATACTGGGATAATTGTTCACAAGAATATATTTGTTGGTATTATAAATATTAGTGGAATTCAAACTTCGAGAGATCTTCTATATACACTTTCCATCCTCCTTACATCAGCCATGCGACTATGCCCCCTCATTGAGCTTCTCCCGTCCCGAATACCTCCAACTTAATCCTATCTTTGCGCACTCCAAATGTTTGCAAACTCTTACTCATATCATTCATGAATCCCCCCGGACCACAAATGAAATATACCGTCAAGGAATCATCCAAATGCAACGCATCATCCTTAACTTTCGATAAGTCCATTCGTCCCGCTAGATCCTTAACCGGATGTCCATAATCATCGGCTGGTAGATTCTTAACGAAAACCCAGGAGTTGACATTCGACTGCGATGAAGCGATCTCTTGGACGTGGGCATGGAATGCATCAACTTCTTTGCTGCGTGCTGCGTGGATATATGATATTGGCCGCGAGCTTCTTCTTTCAACCAATGTGTTGAGTATGGATACCATGGGTGTGAGGCCAACTCCGGCGGAAATCAACACTACGGGAGAATCGACATTCTGTTGTAGATCGAGGAAGAATTCTCCCTGGGGTGGAGATACCTGGACGATATCACCCTCGTTCTTTGAATCGTGGAGAGTATTCGAAATCACACCTGCTTCAACTGGCGTGTTGACTTCTGGTAGGACAACAGCATCCTCTCGTTTCACACTGATACGGTAGTATTTCTCATTTGGACGATCACTTAATGAGTATTGTCTGGATTGCAAATATCCGAAGTCTGGTACATGGACCTGGACTGAGATGTACTGGCCCGGTTTGAAAAGAGGGAGAGGTTTTCCGTCCACGGGTTCTAGGTAGAAAGAGGTGATAATACTGGATTCTTTGACTTTCTTGGCGATCTTGAAGTCTCTCCATTCTTTCCATTCGCCAGCTTCTCGATACAATTGCGCTTCTCTATCAATCATGATCTGGGCCAATTGGTTGTAGGCAGCCGTCCACGCGTCTAGGATCTCTGGCGTCAATGCTGCGCCGAGTACTTGGCCCATGGCCTCTAGTAGGTACTTTCCAACGATAGGATAGTGTTCCGGTCGGATGAATAATGAGGCATGTTTTTGACATATTCTTTCCACAGCATCTGAGAGTACAGCAAGGTTATCGATATTGGCCGCATAAGCAGCGAGAGCACCTGACAGAGCACGTGGTTGAGCTCCATTCTTTTGGTTTGTTTGGTTGAAGATGTTATTGAGTGCGGGATTTGCATCGAGAACGTTTTTGTAAAAGGCGGTAGTAATGGTAGTTCCATACTCTTGGACTACAGGCACTGTGGCCTTTATGATGTCGATTTGCTGAGGTGTGAGTGACATGGTAGGATTTCAATAATCTAGTAGATTGTGATATTGTTTTCCAGTATCGATGATTCTAGACATCCAAACATTCTGGACATACCGGCCCCAGGATCCTTATGTATGAATTCCACCTCGAGCACCAAGATTACAAACTGCTGTAAGTAAAACCTTCCCCTTTCGTGCCCATGGATACATTCTGACCTGATTTCACCGTATTACATTTGCAATCATACATATACCTCGATTGCAATTGGTTTATCACGATAAACAGTGGCATGTTTTTGGGAGCCGAGTGAGGGATACCGCTGACATGGAAAGATTGTATCCTGATGATTTATGTACAATATCCACCAGGGGTTGAAGCATCTCCGGGGAGATGTCCACCTCATCTTTTCGAGACGTTATCAATGTTTACCAATGAATGCAACGGGGCACCGGGTGACTTCGGAAAAATGGGTTGAAGATTTGAATGCTAAACTGCGGATATCACGGTCCGTGACATCCCCGCGATATCACCGCCGTCCGATCAATGGTGGATCACCAGTGGTGGATCTTTTTGTCAGATTAGTAAGCATTGATGAGTTCCACCAGTTCCATGCTTCTCAGATTCATTGAAGCACCACCAGGAGGATTTGACTGAGTCCCAAAGACTGAACTCTTTTCCTCTTAAAATCATAGCAAAGCATACTGGGAATTGTGATTCTATTGTTTATTTTTAGCTTTCGAAACTTCAACCTTGCTTCATACACAAACCATCCTAATGCTGTCGAAAGGCAGAGTCTAAAACAACAACAACAACCTACGCGACATATATCTAAACAATCGAAATGTCGTCAATTTCTTCACAGACAGCTAGGCGACGTATGCTAGAGGCTTTTCCATGGATCAAGTACCCATTGATTGTGTCAGCGCCAATGTTGGGTGCTACCACACCTGCTCTCGCGACAAATGTGAGTCTGGCGGGTGGTATAGGATTTCTTGCAGGCGGTAACGATGGGGCGGATCTTCATCAAAAGCTTACCACAACGAGGTCATTGTTTGAAGCTGCGAGTCAAAAATCGTCGCAACTTGAGACATTTGATCGTCTTCCTATTGGGATTGGCTTCCTGAATTGGCACTGTAAAATCAGTGTCGCTGTTGAAGCTACAAAAAATCACAAACCTTCAGCAGTTTGGCTTTACGCACCGGAAAGAACAGAAGACTTGAAAGAATGGGCTCAGGAGCTTAGAGCTGTTAGTGACGGGAAAGTTTCAATTTGGGTACAAGTCGGGAGTGTCAAGGAAGCCTTGGATGTCGTGGATATAGCGAGACCTGATGTCCTGGTCATTCAAGGTTCCGATGCTGGTGGCCATGGTCTAGCTCAATCAGCCAGTATTATCTCATTGCTTCCAGAAGTTGCAGATGCACTTGAAGATAGAAAATCGGAAATAAATTCCATACCACTACTTGCAGCTGGCGGAATTATGGATGGACGAGGTGTTGCTGCTGCAATGTGTTTGGGAGCGACAGGGGCCGTGATGGGTACCAGATTTCTAGCGGCTGAAGAAGCAGGTATTCCTCAAGGCTGGAAAAGGGAGCTTGTCAAAGCAGTGGATGGTGGTGTTAGTACCGGAAGGTCTACTTTATGCGACCGATTGAAGACAATAGTGGGATGGCCAACAAGATATGATGGTCGCGCCTTACTCAATAAGGGCCATGAAGACGAGAAAGCTGGAATGACAGACGAAGAAAACGTCCGTCTGTATAAGGAAGAGTTAAGAGATGGTGATAAGGCTTGGGGCTCACATGGCAGGATGGTTGCATATTCTGGTGCTGGAGTTGGGCTGATTAAAAGCGTAATGCCAGCCGAGAAGATCATTGAAGAAACAAGAAAGGGTGTTTCCGATGTCTCTCAGTAGCTACACTTGCAATCTAACAAACTAAAAGGCCTTTCCAAGTAAGGTCTTTTCTTTTGCATCAACACTTCACAGTGAGCAGGAAGCTTGAGGAGACTTTTTACCACCTGATACGTAACGATGTATTTGATTTTCATTGCTTTTTCGATTTTTATAATTTCCATAGCGCACATGACGCATACAAGTAGGATGAACATTATCTCTCAATCATTGGAATATTATCTGAAACATATTGAGTACAATTCCAATTGAACTCAAGGCTACCCATGTGACATCCGCAACATTCAGCTCGCATCGGACCGATTTCTTCTTGACGCTGATATTCGAGCAAGGGGTACATACGCTCAAGAAGAAACTGTAGAAAGATCAATTCGGAAGGAGAATTTATGATGTGCAGGTTTGTTGGTTTTCCGCAGACCACACTTTGCTTGAGGTGGGTCGTCCGCAGAAGGATCGTCAACCATGTTCCTGTAAGCTTCCCATTTGGGGTAAATGTAGGATGCAACCTTCTGAAAAGATTTACTCGTACCTTTAATCATAAACCTACCTACAAAGGGCCACTAGATTGGCTGTTCATGGCCACCCTTTATGTTGTGCCTTCCTTCCTGTGACATCTTCTGTGCAGTTTAATTTCATGCTTGACATTTGAACCGGACACATTTGTTCCGAGTACTTCTTCGCGATATTTCTCATTGTACTGTTAATAGGGTGAAATCGCAAATGATTTAGTAAAAGTTTAATAAATCTTTCTTTTCACGAGAATTTTCAATCTTTTCAATTTTCGCGGTAGAAGAAAAGCCGGAAAATGGGTTTTTCTAACATGTTGCTAGGCGCCTTGCTAGGCATTGCTTCTTCGAACGGCGTTCAATCAGCGACGCCTGATGAATGGAGAACTCGTTCAATATACCAAGTATTTACAGATCGATTCGCTAGAACAGATGTTACAAATACCACGGATTGCCCTTCTCAAACTAGAGGATATTGTGGTGGGACATGGCAAGGCATAATCAACAAGCTTGATTATATCCAGGTATGAGAAGAATGGTGCAGTCATACGCTAGTGAAGTCCTAGGTACTAATACTCTACTAGGATATGGGATTCACAGCAATTTGGATATCACCAGTTGTTGAACAAGTCGCGGATCCAGGTCGAGGTTTTCACGGGTATTCCGCTCAGAATTTATATGGTTTAAACAGTCACTTTGGGGACGCATCAGATTTGAAAGCATTGGCTAACGCACTTCATGATCGAGGAATGGTAAGACTGAATGCAAAATGAGAATAGATAAAGATAGCTGATTATGGCAGTACTTGATGGTTGATGTCGTGGCGAACCATATGGGATCTGATGATACTGCGCATAACGTCGATTTCAGCATCATGAACCCATTCAACGACGGCAAATACTTTCATGATGTCTGTTTCATTAATGATTACAACAATCAGACGAATGTCGAACTATGCGAACTTGGAACAGAGAAGTATCCATTACCAGATCTAAACACTACTCGACAAGATGTTCGAGATCTCTTTACTACTTGGATCGAGTCACTAGTAGCCAACTACTCAATTGACGGATTGAGGGTGGACACTGTTAGACATGTGGAAAAAGATTTTTGGCCTTTATTCAATGAAGCAGCCGGGGTCTATTGTGTCGGCGAAGTGGCAAATGGGGATGTAGATTATCTATGTCCGTACCAAGATTACATAGATGGACTCCTTTCCTACGCATCGTATTACCAACTCACAAAATTCTTTTCCAACACCTCCGCAACGTCAGAGAACTTGATAGGACAACTGCAGTCCCAAAATTATCGATGTAAAGACACAACACTTCTCGGATCCTTCACTGAGAACCACGATCAACCCCGCTTCGGAAATTATACTAGCGATCTTACATTGGCTAAAAACATCATCACATACACGATGTTAGCCGATGGTATCCCAATTATCTATCAAGGTCAAGAACAACATTTTCATGGCGCAACTGATCCTTATGATCGTGAACCAATATGGCCCACAGGTTACGATACTAGTTCCCCACTTTATGTCCTAGTCAAGCAATTGAATGCTATACGTTCTTTGGCAATAGCACGCTCGGATACATATGCGACTGATCAAACTCAAATAGCTTACTCAGATCCGCATAATACTGCGTTTCGGAAGGGTGATGGGAAATGTATGACCCTAATGGTACTGAACAATATCGGTGAGAGTGCAGAGGATTACACGGTTGAGATGAAGAATGTGGGATTTGAAGCTGGACTGGTAGTGACGGATGTGTTGAGTTGTAGGAATGTAATGGTGGATGAGAATGGTGGGATGAACGTGCCGTTTGTCAGTGGGTTGCCAAGTGTAAGTCCAATCCTCTCCATGAACACGTGGAGAGTCTAATCACATGTATAGGTTTATTATCCTTTCTATTTACTTGCTGGAACAGGCTGGTGTGGTCAGTATTGAGATAGTATACTTCCTATCTGATTGATCTGGGGAGAGGAGACGGTTTCTTGTATTTACTTTTATCCACAAAACTACCCGGCGGACTCATTGTTCATAGCTTAGAAGAAATTTTCGTATATAATGAAGCTATTGGTGAGGTCTATTCCTTTTCAAGAGCCCTCCCTCCTTTTGATAGCATAAAAACGATCTAAAAGTACATATAAAAGTGCTCAGCGCACAAAAAATTGGCAAAATCGCTCTATCCCTCGTAGTCCATGTCGCTCGAACTGAGACTATCCTCTTCACTCCCACTAAGCTCTCCAGCACCTATTTCGCCACCACCGCCACTGGTATCAGCACCAATTGGACCAAAATCGCTCAAAGAAGCACCGCTAGCTTGCTCTCTCTCCCAAATGGGTCGTAATCTCTCCACTTCTCTTCTAGTTTCCTCACAAAACTCATCCATCACCTCCGGTCGATCCGGAATCTCAATCTGCCGCAAGATTCGCTGATTCTCCATCGCTACCACATTGTTCTCGTCATGGTAGCCAATAACGGCCAAATTAGCCATTGGATTGGCGATTGGGGGGCCATTTAGACCATGGCTGGTATTTAGAAGGCTGTTTTGAAGCCCTGGGAGGCCACCAGCAAGGTAGCCGACAGGAGGAGGGGGAGCGAAGCGAGAATAATGTGGAGGGGGGTGGTGGGGGCGTAAAGCTGGAGCTAGATGGCTAGCTGGTTGTTGGTAGGTGATTTGAGGAGGGAGGATAGTAGGAGGATATACCAGAGCACGTGCTGGAGGAAGATGTGGAGGGAATCCACGTGGTCCATCGATATCGTATGGATTTATATAATGCGCGGGGTTATCCATGGGGATGTAGCGGCCGGCAGAAGGAGCAATGTAGCCTAGCCATTGCATGCCAGGCTCGGCTGGATAGGGCACGGCTGGATGGTCATCGGGGAGGGGGAGGGGACCGAAACTGGGGTGGAGGATGGGATGGTTGACCCAGGCGTTGGCTTGGGTGAGGGTTGCGAATTGGGGGACTGGGAGACCGAGGTAGTAGAGGGGATAGGGTGGGAGAGGTGCGGCTTGGATGTTTATATGGCCTGGGAGTTGGTAGAATGCTGGTTGGCGGTGGTTATTGTTCATTTTGGCGGTGGGGTGGTGTGAAAGGGTGTTGGTGGGTGGTTTTACTTCTTGAAATGGGTTATTTATGGGAGAAAACCGCTCAATTTTGATAATCAACCTTGTGAGACTAGATTTGAAAGTGAAATTATCGTAAATAACTCTTATTTAGACTATGAACTCTACTATATCACGCGTCAATACTACAGATTGGGCCAAGACCATATCGAACTTGTTGCATAATAAACTCTATGTATTATTAAAATGCTATCAAAGCTCTCGAAATACGATAATGGTAGAAATACAATAGCAGTCGTTGAAATCCAGAGCTCAACAACCTCAGTTCAGTCATTCTTGAGATCCCAGACACAGACTTGACCATTGTAAACATTTTGACACCCCAAAACAATAAACATATAATCAATCAATAGTGAGAACAACGATTAGCATAAGATAAAACATAGATAAATCAAAGAAAGTTGTTTAGCTTTGATAGTTAAGGTTTTGTCATCATTTCTCGGCTCCCTTACTCTAAGCGACAGCTAAAGTTAATAAAGTATCTAGATCTCGAAGGTCATTACATCATTAGTTCACAAACTGGACAATATTTGATTATTGAATTTTACTCGTATTATACTTTGTTTTGAGTGTTGGAATTGATTTGGTAGATTGAACTTATTTCATCAGGAAATCCATCATGTACATTCAATTGCTTTGAGATATCTAGTATATTTATCAAGATAGAACTTATTGTTAGATTAATACTCCCGATTGTTCAAATCAATTCTTTTCATCGAGGTATCTTCATTATTCAAACTCGTCAAATGTATCTAACTCTCCTAAGATATCTAGGACACTTGATGTTGTAAGACTAGGTGATATTTTGAGATAGTCTCAATTGCTCAAGTCGATTCTAGTTTTTGACATGTTCTCATTTCTCAGCCCGTTATACTTTTTTAATTATCTCAATTCAAGTAATGCACTCGATGATATAAAACTAAAGAATACATTGAGATATTTATAAATCTCTAAATCAATTTTAATCGTTATCATAATCTCATCATTCAAACCCATCACATATATTAAATTATCTCAAGATATCTAATTCTGATCATATTATCAAACCGACTTACAATTTGAAATATTCTTGATTCTTCAACTAGATTCCAGCTATCGAGCTATTCTCGTTATTCAAACTCGTCACATACATTGAATTACCTTGAAGTTTTTAACTCATCTGATATTCTAACATCAAGTAAAACATTGAGATACCCTCGATTCTCCAAGTCAACTTCATATATTGAAATATTCTCAATAATGAAATCCATCACATTTATTCAACCATCCTGAGGTATTCAATACATTTGATAGTACAAAGACGATAGAAATATTGGACGCCCTTAATCGTCCAAATCGATATCAAGTATCCAGAACACTTCATTGTCCAAACGCATCTGATAGTGCAAAGCAAAGTCAGACAATGAGATATCATTAATTATCAAAGCCAATAGAATAGAAATATTTGAATTTTCTTGATTGTCCAAATCAATATCAGGTATTCAGGATACTTCATTATATTGAAGTATTTTATAACACAAAGCCAAGGTAAACATTGAGATACTTTCGATTGTACAAATCGGTTTCAGTTATTCAAATCATTAAATTGTTTGAGCTAACTGGATGGATTCAAATATCCGGGGGTATTTACTACAATTTGGGACTTAGGAGTATATGAAGAATTCATTTCATGTCATCTCATGAAGCTTTATGGGATATTGGGACATTCTCAATTATAAACATGAAATTGTGTATAAAAGAATAGTTGGAGCCTTTACATGGTTTGTCATCATGAGTCAGTAGTGAAATACATCTGATGAAATGTAATGTAGTTAGGTACTCAAAGCATTCGTATCCGCTTGCGTCATAAGGTCTTTCGAGCCATTACTCTCATATGATAGAATATTTAGCGATTTTGAGGTTCATTGATATCGTGAGCTCCGCAGTATACACCCAACCGCCTACATATGATGCGCCCTCCTAAGTGTCTTCTCCGCCTCCTCCCTCACCCCGTCCCAAATCCTAAACATCTCCTCCCACTCCCCCCCACTACTCTTCCCCCACAATTCTCTCCACCATTTCCCCATCTCCTCAAACCCCCTCACACTCTTGATCCTCTCCAAATCCGTCTCAGATCCCTCATAAATAATCGTATCTATCCACAACGTACACAAAAATGCAAAAAGTGAATATCCCTCTATCTCCCTAATCTTCTTCACAGAATCCCGACACAGAGCCCTATCACCTTTGAGAAATGAATCCTGCAGATGGATTAGCAAAGCCAGTTCCGTGAAATCAGGCCCGGATTTAATAGTTTCGGTCTGGAGATTCGGAGAAAAGAGCTGCAAGCGCAAGATCTCAAGACTAAGTCCAAGAGTCGAAATTTGGAATCTGTGATCTTCTGAAGCGTTGGGAAATTCTTGGGAACATTGTTTTACAAAAATTGATGTTCCTCTATTCCACGCAAGTAAAGCTCTTCGACGTTCTTCCGTGGGAATCTGGATCTGTGGAACATCGGCTTGTCCAGATTTTAAGAGAGCGTCAATTTTATTTTTGTGATTCTGTACAATCGTCCACATAAATCCAATCAAATGTGTAAAACCAGAGAGTCTTTCTTCTTCCGAGACACCCTGTTTACTGAGATGATCAAATATCGCAGCAACACCTCTCCGTTGCGTCTCTTCGTGTGTCCAGAACGAGCTCTCAATCTTAGAACTTTGCAATAAAGACATTCCGAAACTCTGAGCGATTTTCCTCTCTTCGGATTCGGCTTGCGCGCCGAGTATCGCGTGAACACTTTCCCATCTCTCTCTTAGGATTTGATTATCGTGTCCTAATTTATGATCAACGCCTATACGTATAGTTGATACATCTCTAAATTTTATCGGCGTTCTATTTTTTGTATAGATGTCGAAATTCAGACGCACGCCGTGGTTGATTGATCGGAAGTGAAACAATTTGTGTCCGAATCTATGCACCATATAATCCCAAAATTCTTTTTGCTGCATATCTTCATAAAACGAAGCCGGTATTGGAAATTTCTCTTGGTAATCGAAGGGGCCAGGGTTCCTTAACGTTATACTCTTCGATCCACAAAGATCCTGACTTTCTACCGATGGCCAAATCGTCTCAAACCAATGTCCATATGGCATTCCTTTTACCGTCGTGAAAGAACGGACCGTGCCACCATTTAACTATAGCCACCATGATTAGTTCTCAAGATCTCAATTTTGGAAAGAGAGAAAACTCACAGCAACCTCGAAACTAAAGCCGGCTTCAGCCAATGGTTCCTCATCAAAAAACCACGGCGGATTCTCATCATCCGGATTCTCCACTCTCGTCCCATCTGTCTTCGGACAAACAAAATTAATCGCATGAATAATCTCATGCACAAGAGTAATAGCAGTTGCCCACTCCACCATCTTCCTCTCCGAAGTAGATAGATCATTTCTGAACAGTGATTGTAGCCTTGAATAAGCAAGCCATACATAAATCTGCCACTCCTTATTTTCCGCTTCATGATATTCCATGTATTGATAATTTGTTACGGTAAGCCCATACACACTATCTGGAAGTGTATCCTCCGGATCAATGGGATATTCAGGACCGCGAGGATCTTCATCGGGTGACATGAAGCCGAATTTGCAATTCCAGTTCTTTTCTAGATCGTCGAATACCTCTTCCATTCTCTTACGAACAAGACTGTAATCTGTGATGTTGTACGGAAGAAATGATACCAAATTATCCGGCACTTCATCTTTTGGACGAATCCTCGCTGGATCGATCGGAACTCTTTCACCAAATATCAGAGCTGCGAACTATGATCCAAATTAGCCCTATCCAATAAACCTTAGATGCTTCACAGCAGATCAGTTCCTACCCACGGTAATGTATACATGCTCATTATAGTCCTACTCGCCAATTGCAAAACCGGCTTCAATTTCTCATACACCAACGGATTATGCATTGACCAATCTCCCCTCTGCACCCCATCAATTATCAGCGGATACATATGGTCCCTCGTCAAATCCGGCTGATGAGGCTGTATTTCCCATCTCTCTTGTTGAAAAAGCGGCATGATGGGATTATCCAACGTAGACTCTTTCAAGTGCCTGTCAGTGATAACATCCATATCCGCCAATTCCCGAGCGGTAAATCCATCAAATTGCTCTCGTTGAAAGTCCTCAATTCTATTTCGGAGAACGATTTCTTCAGGATCCATGTGTGCTTTGGGGAAAAGAGGGGCGAGGGGTGTAAGCCCTGATATTTGGGGATTCTCTGACCAAGCGCCATATTTGGGAACATTGCGACTTTGGCGAAGGTCGTTTCGTAACATGGCTGGCGGGCGATGTAGTCTTCTGAAGTCTCCAAAATATACTGTGAGATAATATTTTCTTGCTGTGGTCGCGCTATACGGTAGATTGCAACGCTTTCCTTTGTTTGATTATGGCAGTTGGCTAGTTGTAATCGCAAAACATAACATCCATCTTTGTTGCATGTACACTAAAGTTACCACTCAATCCAGAATAATAGAGACAAAGGATTTTTGAAGTTTCTTCAACCCCAGAGCCAAAGTATTGCTGGTATCAAATAGCAAATCTGACCCTTTGTCAAGTTGCTATAAATTAATGAATTAGCTTAAAGAGGTATCGCCGGATCACCCGATCCGGACAAGAAACCAAAATAAAGACCTTCATATTCTCTCAAAGCAAAATCCTCTCCCATTTTCTCCCCATCACAAATCATGATCCCATCCGGTAAATCTTACAGTTGAACAGACTCTCAAATACCATGTCTACAATCGGCACCAACAGTTCTTCCCCTAGTCGCCTAACCTTCTTCACTCCCCCCCAATCCCCTAGAGCCTCACAACTAAGCACTCGACGAGCCTCCAAAGTCATAACCGCCAGTCCACGAAAAAGAGTTTCCTTCCCCGTCTTTCCCGAAGAAATCGAATTACCAAACCGTCAAACCTCATGGCGACAGAAGCTAGCCAACATACCAAGGCTATGGTCTGAATTCAGTACCTCGTTTCGCCATCGCATTTCCATAAAAAGACTCATCAAGATAATTCTTCTTATCTACGCAACTGTACTTATCATCCGCATCGTTGATATTCGCATCTCCCTGGGGAAGAATCCTTGGTACGAAAAAAAAGAAGAATATACCCACGAGGGAGAGAAAGACTTCCCCCACGAGAGAGAAGAAGAAAATTTTCGCGAAAGGAAGCAAGACTTTCAGCGCGAAGAGAAGCAATCTGCACATGGATATGATAATCGCGATGGATCTCACTTTTCACACCAACTCGAGCCCTACGAGTTAGTCAGTCCATTGTATGATCTCGCAAATCTAGATATAAGTCCTCAGCTTGATGTCATACAAGATGCATATTCCGATGCGCGATATGGACTTAACAGACTGAGAGATGGTCTACCACAACTGTCAAAAGCTTCTCCAGGACTAAGTACCAAAATTCGAAGTTTTCGAGATCAGGCCTGGACAGTCTCCGAAGCTATTGGAGGGTTTTCAAAGTTCGTGGATGTTTATGTTGGCACCTTTAAGCGAGAAACAGACCATCTAAGGGAACAACTCGCCAAAGTGAAACCGGGAGATGAACTTGCCAATCTAAATCTAGAAGATTGTAGAAAAGCGGGAGTAGTTTGGATCAATCATTATAAACGATTGAAACTAAAGATAAGAAATATGTGGAGGACGAAAGATGTATTTTCAAATGTTTTTGACTCAGCCATTAGAGAAAGGAAAAATCTTGAAAAAGCCCTGAGGAAAGCCGAGTCCGGTATGACCAAAGAAGCAAAAAAGCAGGAATGGAATAATTTTGATTTTCCCTCGGCATACCAATTTCTTGAACGATTTAGTCGGTGCAGAACTAAAGACAAAAATTGGGGGGGCTATGAGGAAACGATCAAAGAGTTGATCATATACATTGATGTATCACTCAAGGCTGCTAATGCACAAATCGAAAATTTGATGGCAGAATTCCAGCGGATTTTAAGCGTTGACGAGAACGAAGCAGATGTGGAATCGATCGATTTTCCGACAATTTTCAATCAAATGGAGGCGCTGAATCTTACCTTTGAGAAATATGAGCGGGTCAAAGCCCTGATTGAACGCACGAGAGAGAAATCGATGAAGGATTTGAGAAGAAGAGCTCATGATTCGAAAGATAGGATTAGATACTATAACTATGTTGCTAGCCAACAAAAAGAGCGTCTTGATAAGCAAATCATCACCCCGAGGGATAGGAAAAGGAAAGAATTTTTGCAGGAGCTGAGAGAAAGAAGAGTCAAGCAGAGTCAGAAAGGGAGGTAAGATTGTCGCATGGCTAAATGAGTCCGGAATCACCCTTGCAAACTTTCGAATTTTCAACTTTCAAAAAGCATTAAATTAAATTTCAGTAGAATCAAAATCGTTCGCTTTCGAGTCAATTGACTAAGTAAAAGTTTATACCCTAACCTACCCATCTAGTATGCACCCCATCTGTGACCACTTTGAATGCATGCGTTGCTTGACAAATCAAAGATCATCAGATTCTGAGGAGAAAAGAGGTAGTGAAAACAAAGTCGACGGGTACTGAAGTATAAATTAATGAGGATATCTCCAGAGTCTGACGAATAGCATTTGAAATTGCCCTCCCCATCTATTACTAGATGCTAGATATCAGATATTTGCAACTGACAAATAGATCCCAGTAGGCAGATAGGTACATCAGCCCGTAAAGTCATAGCCAGCAAGGTATCTGAGCACAATCGACTGTAAAATCAAGAGAGCACTTCTCTCTCAGACTAGTTGAGCCCCTCTTGATCAATTTCCAACAGCCTGTAGAGACGTGCTCATATTCATATCCACATTTGAATCGTCACAACATTAGCACCATGAACATAATCCGGAGAATTCATATACCATTCGCAATTATAGCTAACAATCGTTTGAGCTCTTCATAACTTCGAGTCTTGTGAAACTCACTGACCAGTACGCTGGGTATATTACCACCATCCATCCATACCAATCATTCCCTTCGTCCTCCCTGAAATCCAATATCAAAGCTAAATGCTTAATAATACACGCTGAAAAGTAGAAGTAGTCTTTCTCTTTGAATCTAAAAGTAATTTTATAGTTTAGGCTTGACGTTATTTGCGCTCGCACTTGCTTCCTTGTTGACAATAATGTCGCCAGATTTTGGTCCGTTGCCGAAGAAGATGACTTCTACCGTAAGATCATCACTGTAAATTTGTCAGCATGGTTTCATGGAAAGAAACAGCGTAAAGAGCGTAATATACCGGTATCTTCTAGAATAAGGGGCAGGCAGTGACAGTAAAGCGCAAACCATATCCTTATCCTTTCCACCTAATGCATTTCGTACCAAATGTGTGGCGACATTTTTGTCCTCAACAACAAATCTATCACTTTCAGTGACGCCCCATTGACGTTGTCGAATTGGGGCTTTTTGGCCACTGTTACCATCATCTTTACTTGTTTCTACAGGTAATCCTTTTTGCGACGCTGTAAACATTTTAGTCCATGAACTTGCGGAATTTCCATTCGAATCGGCTGAATGTTTATCAATCCATTGTCCAACCAAACCGACTACTTCTTCGTTTGAGAGCATCTCCCAGAGTCCATCCGTAGCCATTACAACAAAGTCTCCACTCTCCGGTTGAATCTTGGTAGTTGTTACTACAGGTTCCGCAGTGACGTACGGTGGGGTTCTGAGAAGGCTGGATGGTGTTCTCCCAAAGAAAGATTCCTTTAGCCTCTCTGAAACTTGACGAGTCCATTTATAAGTGGCGTCGCCGAATGCGCGAGTTGGTTCGAGACCTCCCAAGACACGGCCATTTCTAATGACGTGATCCTCTCCAGGATGTAATTTCCTCATTCTGGCTTCTTCATCTTGATTGCTACCAGTTTGATCGATTGATAAAGCTTTAGCAGTCCATTTCCCACTATCGCTTCGTCTTCCTAAGATTGCGCGTGAATCTCCTGTGCATGCGACGCGCAAGAGTCCGGTGTTGGTATCATAGAAGGAGAGGAGCGCGCAAGATCCTGATAATGCTGGGGCTAACAGTTCTGCTGCGACCAATTTCGAATTGCCTTTCATTACTTTCTGCGCACTTTCATGTACAATCTCATTGTCGAGTCGAGTGAAGCCGGTCTTCATCGCAGCTTCAATGGCTTCGGTAGAAGGGTTTGGAGAGGCTTGGTAGGTAGAATTGAGTTCTCTAGCGACATAATTGATCAATACTTGTCGTAATTTCGCAGAAGTAGTCCAGCCTCTGTTAAGATGTTAGTGAGTGTGGTTGTAAATTGGAATAGAAACATACGAGTGCCCATCGAAAACACCCCAAAACATCCAATCCGAAGGTGATTGTCCGGCAATTGCTTCATTGGTTTCAATAATCTTTTCAGAATGATCATCCTCAATTGGGTCATTGCTTGGGATTTGAACGACATCGTATCGCACAACTCCCTTGCCACGACCGACAAAATAAGATTCCTCATTTCTTCTCAATTTTGAAGTTGCTTGCTCTGGTGTTAACATTTCTAAAACTTTTCTTCCAGAATCGTCGGTATCCTTTGAAATTGGACCTTCAATGGTGTCAGTATAAAGACCTTCTGTGCTGACAATTACAGCCTTTCTAGCATCCGCGGTCTCTTCGGGCCCGATCGGTGTTGAATAGATGGTGCTAGTTGAGAAGCCGCGGGATTGTTGTACTGATGAAGTTGGACTGGCTTCTTGAGTGAGAGTTCCGTCTTCGTTGTATGCATACCATGCGCCATATCCAACCAAGCCTGAAACGAAGGCCAGACCAAACCTTCGCCAATACATCGAGGCTGGGATGACGGAAGTATGAAGTGGTGAAGCTGATGATGCTGATGATTTGGGAATAGGAGTTCTACCGGAAGAATATCGTGCACTTAGAACATAGTTTGATGGTTGAAAGATGCTACCACGGGTGCTACGAAGAGCAGGTAATTGTCTCGCCGTGCGAATCGCTTTTAATGCTACTCGACGCATTGGAAATGAAGATTTCTAGTATTTAGGAAAATCCAAAGTTTTGAGTTCCTGGGGGGGGGGTTTAGCTAAGCTTGATTTCCGAGATAACGCTTTGGTAGTGTAGTACCCCGGATATTGCCAGGACCGTGAGAGGGGTGGCTGGGCGGACGGTATTGATATGTATTTGATATTACGACAATTGAGAGGATGATAATGGTAGCAGGTAGAGGAAGGGTGATAAAGACCAAAAGACGACGACCTAGTATTCTTCTTATCAATATAACATACTGGGTAGGTGAGTATTGGTAGATATTCTCAATATTTTGTTGAGCAAGTACAACGTGAACGACTACGATAGCAGGCACTACTATATACAAGACAAGTACCACTTTTACTAGGTCTGTGTATCAGAGTCTGCGAGGTCTTCCACTGTTGCTCTTGCCAGCAGTAAAATGGATCTGCTCTCTGCTTAATAAGCTGAAACATGACCAATCAAACAATTAAGTAAGCAATCTCTATCGGTCCACCAGGTGGTCTACCAGTCTATCAACCCCACTAGCTCGAGACTATGAGATGTAGGTAATAATAAGTGGTGAGTGAAGCAAATGCGTCATTCCCCGTTCAATTTTTATTGGAACAAATGTATGATTCTAGAATAGAATAGGACCGCTATTTTTCACAATCGCATTTATTGCCACTTTTATCCTCACAGTTCTACGCATACGTCTTGATTTCATTGCTATAATTCAAATAACAACTGCCCTCCCCCTCCCTCATTATGTCGAGTAGACAATTACGAAAGTTACAACAACAGCGCGAGCTGGAACAGCAAGCCAAACTTCAAGCTCAAGAGGAAGCGGCAGAAGCGGCAGAAGAAGAAGAATCTGATGAAGAGCCACAACCTTCACAATCAAAACCGAGCCTGTTTGCGAATTTTGCAGCGTTAGAAGACTTAGAAGACGATGACGAATCGAAGGGCATTGATGATGATGAAGAACCGGCGGAAGAAGAATTGAGCGAACCTTCTCCAGTTGTGACCGCGAAGAAACCCAAAAAACCAAAGAAAAAGAAGAAGGTGAAGAATGCTGGAAAAGGGAAAGACTCCGCAAAAGCTGCTGAAACTAAACCGAAGAACGATCTGGATGACATTGACCAAGCTTTGAAAGAGTTGAATTTGAAGAATCCAAATGCTACGAGTATGACGAGTTCAATCGAAGTGGATGAAGAATACGGAAGAGTTTGTTTTCTCTTGGGTATCAACACGCAGCATCTCAAAGTTGCAAACGAAATGCGAAGCTTATTTGGACGAGCTGCTACAGAGCCAAATGAAGATCCTGGAGGACCTACTGGCCGCGGAGCAAGAAGAAGGCAACATAATCAAGAAATGGATTTAGAGACAGTCTTGAAGGGACACCATCAACCTGGCAAAGGTCTTCCAGAGCTTACCTTGCGACGTAACCTCTTCATACAGGGGAAGGATGAGTGGCCAAAATCTAGCTCGGGTGGATTAACGATGGAAGTCGTCGAAAACCAAGATGTGGTTGATGGCACCATAGAATACAGATTTGTACATGATCAATCATACCAATCTGTGCAGGCAACATTTCAAGGTCTGGTTGAAATGGGTGATCCCCAAAATCTTATTAGATTCATTGTGAGATATCGTGAGTACAATCTATACTTCACGTAGCTTTAACTGACCAATAATAGCGTACAACATTTCACTCCTTCTCCAAGTCAGCAAGATTGCCAAGAATCAAGGGGACCATTCTCTAGCATCGGATCTTGTTGAGAGAGCTCTTTTTACATTTGGTCGAATATCTTTATCATCCTTTGGTACTAAATTGGCCAAAGGTAAAGCTCGATTAGATTTCAGTAGACCAGAGAATCGAGAACTTTGGTTGGCTGGATATCACTACATAAAATCTCTCATCATGAAGGGAACTTACCGAACTGCATTTGAATGGGCAAAACTGCTCTTGAGTTTGGATCCCGAAACCGATCCATATTGCATGAGATGGATGATACACCATCTCGCTTTACGTGCACATGAGTTTCAGTGGCTTTTGGACTTTGCCGCCAGTCGAAATATACCCGAGTGGGCAAACACAATAAGTTACGCCAAACCATCATTTGCTCTGGCCGCGCAACAACTTAAGGACGCGGTCAAATGTAGAAGTCTTCTATCGGAATCTATGCAACAGGTACCTTGGCTGTTTTGTCGACTATTTCAAGAACTAAACCTTGACGCACCTCCGTCAATTTGGGGATCGCAACCACCAACTGCGTCTGATACTTTCTTCACGCAACTATATGTTCTCCAAACAAAAGATCTTTGGAATACTACCGAGTCTACTGCATTACTCATGGAAATTGCGCATACAATAGATAAGCCCGATTTATCGGAAGCTTCCCTCCTCTCGGATCTTAGGGAATTAAATCTTGATGTTGTTAGGTTTGTTTATTTGGAAAATCAACCAGATTTGATGAGTCTCGTTCCATCAAATCTCCTCCATAGAAGCAACAACTCAGATTCAGATCCATTACCACCTTATTCGAATACCATCTCCTACCCATCTCAAAGAAGAACTCTGGGAAATGAGCACGAACCCGTTGAAGATAGATTTAATGATCCGCTCGCGGCTCTCGCACGACTCATGCCAGGGTTTCCAGGATTAGAAGCATTCCGAGCCCGTGGAGTAGAGGATGACGATATCGATGGTGGCGGTGAATCGGAGGATGAAGCAGACGCACTTGAACGATTAAGAAATTTTGCAGAAGGATTACCGGAAGGGGAACTGGAGGGAGACGCTGAAGAAGGATCAGAAGGACAACCACGTGGACCATCACTTTCTGCAGCTTCAAGAATTTTGCAATATCTTGGCTTTTGGAGAACACCGGAAGATTTCGACAACTCCGAATATGAGGAGGATGACAATGATTCAATACCTGCATTGAGTCACCCAGAGGGACAAGATGTGGACCATAGGCAGCCACGTGTTGAAGATGCGGACGACGATGAAGAAACGCCTGGTTTGACTTGAATGGAAATATTCACGTCTGTATATTACAGCTAGAGCAATTTTAAAGTGAATAGTATGATCTTCAGCGCAAATCAGATGTGTATTACTCGGACCTGTGATATCAGTGCGCACAAACGTTGAACCTGCATTTACAATTGCATGTTGTAGGTTATGCTGCACGTTCAGAAGACGTAATTGTGTAATTAAATAGCTTCAACCCAAAGCGTTTTCAAATAACCCTTCTTACCCATTGCCTCCTGTGATACCCGCTCCCAATATTAAACCATCCATATCGATATTAGGAAAGCGGATTCGACCCCTTGAAAAACATGCTCACAATATCCCATAACATCTCACACCACCGAAGAAGCAATATCCGTCCGTGATGGTACTCCATTCCATAATCCCCGTTTGTGTGATGACATGACCACTCGACTCAGCCAGTCAATTAATGATCTGTTCTGAGCAAGTTTCATCCTTGTTTGGCGCCAGGCCAGGGTCCATCGGCTTTGTGATTTCTAAGCGAGCGCATTGCGTTATCAGTGCAGGTGCCCCTCTCAGCCTTTCCGCAGCTTCGAAAGTATTATAAGGATCCGTCGTCGCATCCTCTTTCTCTCGTTACTTTCCATACAACAATAAACTCGATTTTTTACTTTACTACATCGCATACCTACGTCTACGAATTAAGATTTGTTCTTTGTTCATAACCTCACGATTACACCCTCAGAGATACGATAAGAACAGACACATACATCAAACATAATGGCAGACACCGGAGTAAACACACCAGCTGCTTTGATCGCAGAGGAGGGCGAACATACATACAAGTTCAACATTTCGATGAGCTGTGGAGGATGTTCTGGGGCTGTTGATAGAGTTTTGAAGAAATTAGATGGTGAGTTTGTTTTGTTTTCTTGTTCTCTGATATCTTACTCTTCTCTGTTTCGCGCATGAAATACATGGGCGTCGCGCAGCTTGGTGTCGCATATCTATCAACCATCTTGATCAAAAACCTTAGCATAAAAGAAGATCACTGACGAAGAGAATAGGTGTCCGCGCATACGAAGTCAGCCTCGAAGGTCAAACCGCAACGGTCATCGCAAAGCCGGAGTTAGAATTTGATACTGTGTTGGAGAAGATCGCAAAGACCGGAAAGAAGATTAATACGGCGGAGGCGGATGGCGTGAGCAAGGATGTTGGTGTTAAGACTGAATAAGGGGTTAGAGAGAAGGAGAGGAATGGATTTTTGAGGGTTTGATGGGTAGATGATGGCGGATGATGGGATACACATACGTATGGGGTAGAGAGATACTGGTAGATTGAGATACAGATTGCGCGGGTATCTAATAGATGTGGAGGATCAATACGAAATTATGACCTACATTTACTGTGTTCTGGTGATGTTCGGTATGGTGTACTGGGTGTTACTTTACATTTCCTTTCAGTACAATTTCCGTGTGTCATATCAAGACTGGACGTTGAGAGGGGAGAGAATCTCGCTGATAAGACGATGACTGGTAGTACCAGCCCATTCCCTCAAGAATATAGACGGCTCTACGAGTCTGCCTTCTCCGAAACAAGACCACCAAAAACAATTGCTATGAATAATGGGCCGCGCCAAATTTTTACTGCGGATAGGTACATACAATATGTGATGACGAGATCTTCGCGAATGGGAGCAGTATATAAATGCTCGTCGCTGCAAATTAAAATAATTAACAGCTACTCTCAGGAGTCGAATACAAGGACAGGGGATAATTAATCACTGTGGTGATCTATCTTGTAGCATTTATTCCTACGAGTAATGGCTAGTATTTTGCTTGATTCTGCTGTCTTTGTTTGTGCTCTCCCCCCTCCTCTGAGTGTTGCTTTTGTCGTTGAGAAATTATTCTTACTGTCGTTTAAAGTAAGATACCTAAGATATTACATTTACTACTCTCATCTCTTCGCAAGCTCATCCCGCAATCAAGTGGATGTATGTGAGATTCCGAAAACAAGTGCTTGCGCACCTTGCGTACGGATTTGGATGCGGAGATGAGTTTACGATGTATTGGCTTTGCAACGCAAACTTTGGGTCTAGAAATACTATCGCTGGGTGCTGAAGTGATTTTTGCTGTTTGTGTATGTATGTGTGTTTGGAGAGGTTTTTTATGTGAATGGTTTGAGGATTTGTGGGGTTTGATGGTAATGGGGTTGATAGAGAGGGGGGAGGGGTGTTGATATTCACTGGGCAGACTCTAAAGCTACTTTCGTATTTCGCTCTTCTTGGGAAGACCCAGAACAACAAGGTACGATTAATCGTCTTTTGAGAATCATCATCAATGATCTATCTACATTTCTGAGTGAATACACGATCTCCAAATTTGGTTCCCACCTTCTTCGATGATTCACATATCAAACCGTCAACGCGTGCTTAATTTTCCCTTTGCTTTCTGGTGGATGGGATTCACCGATAATGAGAATGGATAAGATGGCGCAAGATATTTCCTTGTTTAAAATTCAAGGGAGGGAGAGAGAAGCTTTTATATCTACATATCTACATATATATTTTGCGTCAACGAGAAAGGAAAGTTCCATGTTTGTAGGACAGAAACTTTTGGATCCTCAAGTGGGAGGTTTGGTGGGTTGTGAAACTGGGCTTGAGGATTTTTGTGTGAGAGTGTGTGATGTTGGTAGTATGCGGAGGGTAGAGAAAGGGGAGATGATGAGATGATGAGATGACCGGGGGCGGGAGGGGTTGGGTCGGATGGGGAGGTTTGGTTGTTGTCGGTTTTGTGTCGTTTTTGTTGTGTTTTTATTGGGTTGAGATATATTTTACTGTTGTTATTCTTATTACTAGCGTTATTATTTCCTTCATCTCAAAATATCAATTACAAATTATTAAAATCACATCGGACTAGATACTGAAAAGCAGCAGTCGAGAAGAAACAGATATTCTACGCTGAACATTTCACTGTGAATCATGGAGCCACGGTAGCCCTTGTGCTTTTCCCGTTCATAGTTGAGGAAAGATAGCATGAGAGGTTACTTAATACCTGCTCGCGATTGAAAATACTCCTCCTAGAGAATATTAGTAATAGATGTTATAGTGTATGCATGATTCTCCGACCTTTCAGCATCTCTTCCGTGCTTTGCCTTGACAGCGACAATTACTCTGGTCCATTCTTCCTCTCCCCGTGTAATTCCTCTTTCCGTGTATTGATTTGATTGTCTATTTAACCTACCGGGCGGGGGCCGCATTTCGATCTATCGAGTTATTCTCAAAGAGTGAATGGTCTTCTGGTACGAGTAGGCTGGCGCTCCGCCACTCATTCATACCGAGGTTCTTGGTGATAGAATACTAGGTGACTAGTTTGCGTTTTCCTTAGGAAGTGTGTTATTCACTTTTTGCTCAACATTCTCCCAGTACTTAGTACTACCTATATAAGAGATGTTGAAAGAGATCTTAATCTCCCTATAATCACCTCTAGCCACTCAATCCATACTAAAGTATCAGTGACTCAAAGATTCTTGTGCGGAGATTTGGAGGTTACTTTAGGTTTGTTGGGGGGTAGCGTTGTGAGTTACTATGTATTGAAGATTTTGATCTGGGGGAGTTGAGATTTTGATATTGTTGTTGTTTTAGTCAGTGTTATGTTGAGATTCTTCCGATTTTGCTGTTGGTGGATCGGTAGTCACGCTTTCTCGTTGTCGTCGTTGTATACGTGATTGATGCTGAGTTCATTCACTTATCATCACTGCACTGAACATATTTGACACCATACCGTACTAGTGGATATTTAAGTAGAGAGATATACTAGTATACCAGATCCTTTTATCCTATTGATCCCGTACTTCGGGTGCATGCGAATCCATGAGCTTTTTTCTTGGGCCTCTTCCTATACTAGATTATGGGTTTTCGATTGAAGTTTGAGGAGGCCTTATATACTTACAGATTGAATATTTCTTAGTGAGATATAGGGTTTGTATTGTCTTGAGCGGCTATTGCTGGGGAAGGGGTGTTGGGGTGGGTAGATGGGAGATGTTTGATATCGCTACATATGATTCCGAGATCTTACTTCATTTGGTGGTATATAAAATCTCTAACTTTGAATTCAAATTTATTAACTCGATCAGACTACGCGCAACAAAAGTTCAGGGGGATTCCGCTGCGTTGCGCCTTTTGGAAACAGTCTTGTCTTCCGAGCTTGGCGGCTTTATTTTCATATTATTGGGTTTGAGTTGCTATTTCAGCCGTATGTGAAGTGCGCAGTCGGCTCTAGGCGATTCAGAGCAGTTGCAAGTAATTCTTCCTGTTGTCGAAGCGTTTTTGGTTTTGATTTCGTCAATTTTTGTCATTTACTGTTGTTCATTACTGCCTTGACAAAATTCCCATATCCACTAAAAGAGGTAGAATTACCAAACTGCTACGGTATCATGGACTTTTTCTCAGGGAAGTCAATTGTCTCGCGGGGATTTTTTTCTTTCGGTCTGTCGCCATGGCATAAAAATCCCGTCAGTGCATGCTCACTTGCTCTCGCTGCAAATTCGGAAGGGGGGTTTTATATTCATTTCTTGGGTTTATTTGAGTGGATTCGTGTGGATGAGTAAATTGCCATTTTTGTCTGTTCAACAATGCGAGTCCTTGGAATCGGTACAGCGACATTTTGTCGACGCCCCAGCGGCCTCAAACTTGGAGTACTTAAACACCCGGGTTGAGAGACTGAAAATAACTAAGTTTCACGCGTTACCTATTGATCAACAGCGCAAGAAGTCTCGCATTTCTTCAACTTGGTCTTGCGATTCAAGTAGAAAGGGGCTTCTGGGAACCATCCCCTATCTTTTAGTCGATTTATGCTTGAATGTTCATATTTAATCATGTTGTCTCTATATATCAATCTGTCATTTTAGTTGTCGTTCTCAGTTCTCAATTTTGGTTGCCATTGTGACATATTCTAGTCAGTGATTGAATATGATTAGTCTACCATCTCAAGTTCTCTCGTTCACTTTATGTCAGTGGAGGCTCGAAACATTCTAAATTCATTGAGAGACTCTAGGTACAATCTTCTGTAGCTGTGTTGGTTAACCCTTGACTCTATTAGCAGAGTGTTTGAGATTTACTTGTTCTTAGGGTGCCCGTGATTACAGCGTGTCTTTACATCTAAATCCTGCTCCGAAAAGTGGCTACCACCCGAACTACCCTCAGCTTACCCCCTCCGGTGGGTATACCTTCAGCATCCAGCAGCTTTTTCACATCATATCCTCAAGCGTCGAAATCTTCAAATGAACACAGGTAATATCCATTCCTGATATTCCCCTTTCCATCACCATCTTCCACCATATAGATCTCAACACAAGCATCCTATATAAGCTCTCAAACCCACGTCGCTGTCACATACGACCACAGACTGAAGAGAATTGGGCATCCCGTCCGCTCTGCCATACACAAGCTTCAGATCGGTAGATTAGTAGTTGGGTGGGTGACCACCAGCGAATCCCTACTGTTGTATGTTCTTTTGGCAACTTTTCTATTTTGGAAAATTTTGAGAGGAGGGCGACGGAGGGGTGGGCTTCCTTCGTGCTCACTACCTACTGTCGATGGCAGTTGATGATTGGAAAGGGCATAAGAGAGGAGCTAATCATCCAGAGCCACTCTTTTGTACACTTGTTATGTGTCAACTTTTTTGTTTTACTTTGCGATGCTTGAAGTGGTCATGAACGTCGGCGGAATTGAATGAAAATAGGTATGCAGTACGACTTCTGCCACACTGCGAGATCATGGGCTAGAATGAAGCTTGTGTGTTCGCCATTTTTTGCTTCCATTGGAAATGTAGAAACGATGAGTTAAAGATCAATGTATAGCGTGAGAAGAAAGTAATGCTAGGCATGATCTACTAATGATTTTACACCATTAACGAGACTCGATAACTGAGTGAGTGGTTAGACGAGGAAGAGATTCAAGAATCATCGAATTAATACAATAACCAGACAATAATATCGTGATCAAACAGACTGGTATTCGGATTATGATTCGGAATCAGTTCAGTCAGAGCACACCCTTTCCTGCCGAAACTTCGACATCAATATTGGCTCGTGTGTCCTTCCCAAAAGCCTACACCATGCTCGACTGTGAGGTCATCACGATAGCTTCAATATCCACAATGATTGTTGATTGGCAGATGAAACAACAGGATAAATCAAGATAGAACAGGTGCACGTAGATTGAACCAAGAAATAACAAAGCATGAACAATGTAGGACTTGGTTGGACTTGACACTAAACGAATGTAACCGAACAACATAGCATGACAAAACCCCCGACCATTTCACGTCAAATCTATTCCACTTCATAAATAATGAGTTTAAGCTGTGGATAAATTCTTCGTGGCAGGATTCAAGGATGCTGGACGATCAAGCCTTGCAACTACCCAACAGAACATTATCCCTTGTGCTTTCCAGATGCCATGATAACAGTGCATAGCGGACTCTCGCCTGGTAGACTCCTCAATTGTTGCAATATTGCACAATAATAATAATGGCAAAAGGGTCCTCAAACTGCTATAAAACAAGAAAAACGTTATTCTAGTACAGTAATTCATACACTTGTTTGCCACGAACCCTTATTAAAATCGTTAACCCTTTCTTAATAATTAGCGCTTGCATTTAAAACGCTTAGTGCCGGATATAACGGCAACGGTCCACTTCCGAACCTCGGTAGTTTCCCCGCAAAAGTTACCCCAGAAATGAACATGATAAGGCTCTCTAATCAACTCCATTTCTCATTTATAAATTTGTACCACAACTTGACAATTCCATTCTTGCACGATTGAAATCACAGTAATAATTGCAACTTGTTCGAGTCATACATAATCTCAAAATGGTTATCAAGCGCAACGAACCATGTTACGTCCTAGGCGTCGGCATGACCAAATTCATCAAACCAAGGGGTAAAGTCGATTACACTGAGCTTGGTTTTGAAGCTGGTATCAAGGCTATGCTTGATGCACAAATCAATTACGACGATGTTGACCAAGGAGTGGCATGTTATTGTTATGGAGATTCGACCTGTGGACAGCGTGTCTTTTATCAATTCGGAATGACCCAGATCCCCATCTACAACGTGAACAACAACTGTTCAACAGGCTCAACAGGATTGGCTTTGGCAAGAAACGTCATTAGTCATGGGGGTGCAGATTGTATATTGGTGGTTGGATTTGAAAAGATGAATCCGGGTTCGCTGCAGAGTTTCTGGAATGATCGTAGTAATCCGACTGGCACATCGGGTGAAATGATGCGTGCCACTAGAGGCGTCACGAATGCACCCGGGGCTGCGCAAATGTTTGGTAATGCAGGTCGAGAATATATGGAAAAGTACGTCTATCACTACTCGATCTCTGATAGCGTACCAAAAAGCTAACTCCTCATCACAAATAGGTACGGTGCCAAAAATGAAGATTTCGCAGAGATTGCGAGAGTGAATCACGAGCATTCACAACGAAACCCATACTCTCAATTCCAGGATGTATATACTCTGGAACAAGTCATGAAAGCTCCCATGATTCATGAGCCACTCACGAAACTGCAATGCTGTCCAACATCAGATGGAGGAGCCGCAGCCGTTTTAGTTTCACAAGATTTCCTCGATGCCCGCCCACATCTCAAAGAACAAGCAGTATTGATCGCAGGCCAATGCATGGCTACTGATGCTCCATCCTTATTCTCCAAATCCGCAATCGATCTTATGGGTTTCGAGATGACACAATTTGCAGCAAAGACTGCCATGGAGGAAGCAAAGGTCACACCTGCAGACATCAAAGTCTGCGAGTTGCATGATTGCTTCTCGGCCAATGAGATGATTGTTATCGACTCCTTGGGTCTTTCTCCACCAGGAAAGGCTCATGAAATGGTGAGAGCTGGAGATATTACATATGGCGGCAAGATGGTCATCAACCCCTCTGGAGGATTGATCTCAAAGGGTCATCCACTCGGAGCCTCAGGAATTGCACAGTGCGCTGAGCTTGTCTGGCATCTTCGCGGATGGGCAAACAACCGATTGGTTGATGATACGAGAGTAGCTTTACAACACAATCTTGGATTGGGTGGCGCCGTTGTGGTGACTGTCTACAAGCGTGCCGATGGAAAAACAAATGCTCCTGTCGATTCTGCAGAAGTTGGAAAGAAGAATAAGTTGGGTTATAACCCAGCTGTCGAGGCAAAAGGATTCACAGAGCAGCAAGCTACCAGTGTGAGGAGTAAGACGAAGACTAGTGCTTGGGCTTTGGGTGACGTGGAGAAGAAGGTAGAAGCGAGGTTTTGATTCTCCGAAACATATTCTTTAATGATCAAATACCCTTGTTTGCAATTATAGCTCATCATATCAATCTTTTAACCTTCGTTAATTATATTGCGTACTGTGATTATCTTCTTCATCCATTAAGTGTGATAAGGTTTGAGTTCACTGGTGGGCATTTCTCTCTCCGACATCCTTCATACATGATATACATGGTCGAGATAGTCAACGGCGCTTATGATCATTACCTGTTTTCTATCAGATATTCATCATTGTCAATTAATGTGCATTTCTACTGCTATTCTTGCTTCCATCCTTCATGACCTATGGAGCATTTGCCAGTATTAGAAACACTGCAGAAAACATAACGCGAATTCTTAAGCTACATACCTCCTTCTCACTCACCCCTCAGGGTATGCTAGATATTCAGTTTTTTCCCGATAAGCAGATCAATTCTTGATCGCCTCTGTTTTATAGCCAGGACGTGGAATTACAGTAGTGTATATCAAACACAGAGGTGAAATTCGCAAGCTGTGCATTAAGTTTCTCCCATCTTCGTTCTGAGTAGTGAATGCTTTTTTTGAGAAAACATTTTGAAATTATAAGTAGCGCGTATCTCGTTCTGTGTTGATTCTTTAAACCTTTTCTAAGCCACGGATACCCTTAAAAGGTTCTTGGATATAGTAAACCATGCTGCAAGGAATTTCAGCGTCCGTAGCGCGTCTCTGGTGAAATAAATTATGCTACCCTAATCCGCGCTTTCTATTCTAGAATAGTAGTTATTTTGGACAGACATATCATAATATTGACCACCATTGAAAGCGGCTGTTGTCACGCACTACCTTTCTCACTGTCGATGAATCGTCCATTTTAATCATGCTTGTCGAAATCATATAATAGTCAACACGTTATCAATCGATAATTCAGTATTGGAGTCCAGCGAGTGACGCACAAATTGACGAAGATAATCTAGGAATGTGGACAGAAAGTATTCAGCCAGGCTTGAGTTCCTCGGTTGTTATGTTCTGGTATGGAACGGGTGTTTGAGGGGCATATTGAAGGGGTTTGATACCATTGAAAGATTATATAAAAGGGATGGTGTCATCAAAATTGGCTTGCTGTCAGATCCTATTATTATCATTACCAAAATCGCTCTGTTAATGGTCTCATAGGTGTTGAGATGCATGTGATTCTCTTTTAGAAAGACCGTGACATACTGTTGTGATCATGTTGCTAAATTCCACGTCGTCTGCGTACACTTCCTTCTCAATTATGCTGGGATGTTATGGTTTTGTTGTTATAGAATTTATTAGAAAATTCAGAAGATTTTATAGTCTAACATTTATGTGAGCTTGGAATGCAAAAAGGTGGAGTTGCCGCTTTTTGCTCGATGATCAAAAGTGTCATTTCACACGCTCAGATCGGCAAGCTCTGGGGCTGCTAGTATCTGGAATCCTAAAAGAAAAATGTATTATATAAATGATCCATAGGTTCCCGTTTCGGTACTCAAATAACGTTCTCACGAAATGGTTATTCCTTACTCCGATCAGAGAAAATAAGCAAACCAGTCTTTCCATTCGATCCATCAAATCGGACGTACACTTTTGGGTTCAAACAGCTAGTATCTATATCGTGGTTTGTTGTTAAATTCTACTGGAAGCATCATAATTACCGTGACTATTAAACGTCTTACCTCCATCTCTGCTACCGAAGATTTCCGCTGCTAAGATATGACTTTATTGCTATGTTTCTTCCGCTCTTATACCGCTCACAAATAATCTACTCGGAGATTGGAATTGCCTGAGACCAGAGTGAAAATTGTGCACCAAGAGCAGACAGATGAAATTCAAATGCGAAGTTGGTTGCGTTGAGGAACTTGTTTGGATTAATTTATAGCCATATGTGTTGTTTGAAATTTGGCTGGATTACTCAGCTGCTCAGTTTTAGTTGCGAGTTTGTATTACTTGTGGTTTATTTGTGATTCAGTGTAGAATCAAGTCCGAAGTTATAGTTGGGGCATCTACTAGTAGTTCCACACAATGTTTCGAGCGACTACTTAGTAGCAATCCTTACAGACTTCGCACATCCTACATACTCATCTTCGCCTAGTAAGATCCCCTCATATGTGTTGCGAAGCTCTTTTTATAGATGAGAAGCTCTGTAATATCTATCGTAGCCAGACACTATCTTTTAACCCTGAATTCGTGATCGCTTTTAAAATTGGAAGAGTTATTGCGTTTAAGCGAGCCAGTCCATTCATTCACATGCTAAATTTCTCGCCATCACGGAAGTGCACTCTCATTGCCATTGAAAATCATCAGCTTTAATCTAGTCGTCATTCTTCCATTTCAGCTTTCTTTTCTGCTTCGAAAGTAAGAACCAGGGGTGATCTTTCTAAAAAGGACATCATGCAAATTTTCACCACTCCGCACCTTGATTTGCTCACGCCAGCATGTAATTGATTTCGAGTTTCGACTTTTGAGAGCCTCTAGCTCTTTTATATCCAGTTATATCTGTATCTGGAGGACTGGTGCATTCGTAACACACGTGCAATAACGGGATATTTACTGAAACCATGTCCTATTTTTCTCTGTTCATCTCAATTCCAATCAGGCTCTTCTTGAAGAAAAATAGAAAGAAAGAGAGATAGCCCTATATAAGAGACTTGTAGTTATGAATAGGTCTCTTCAAACCCTCGAAAAAAGACGGATCTGTGGACTACCTTAGGATAAACTGCGTGCATCGAAATTACAGGTCAAGAATGGAGGGTCTGGCTCTCATTCCAGTCATGAATGAGTTCTCTGGAAATGGCATCAACTTCACTATTGGTTATCACTTCAAAACTTCAATATCAATTTTCGTAAGTAGAGCTGTTTATTGTCAATTGAAGATGCAAGTGTTGATGCCGCAGCTGATATGCCGCGCACAAAGTGACAAAGACAAAGAATTTTGACTCGACATCCATATGACTACTCAATTTCAAAATCTTGGTTTATGAGATTTTAAATCTCGAGCACCTGTCAGTGGAATGGCGGTGATTCATTCTAAGTTTTGCTTTATCAGATTATGGAAAATGGAGAACCTTTTATAGTGGATTCTTGAAATCGAGTCAATGAACTTGACTCGCCATATTCACCACTCCTCACCCGCCCCGAGATCACATTCATTTAAGGTATCACGCAAGGTCACCCTGTCGCAATAGTGTCAGATACTTTTGATGAAATATATTTGCTAAATTGAAGCTATCTGATTCACTCAGAAGAAAAAGTGTCTTTACCTCGCGCAAAACACACCATTTCGAATCGCTGAATTCTACTTCAAAGCCATGCATCTTATTAAACATCATAAAAATAAACCAGATGGAGTTCTAAGTCTCTCATCCAAATCAGGAAGTTGCAACAGCATCGCCCATTCTTTCCATCCCCTTCAACCTCTCCAAAACTGCCTGACTCCAAACCGTGTGCTTATGCTCCTCCCCCAGTACTCTCACTTGTATATTCCACGCTCTTTCATGCCACTCAGTTGCTTTTATTCTGCACTCCACATCCCCACTATCCATACCCATCTCCTCCCACACCATCCCAATATCATTCATCGTCCACAACGTATCAGGATTATCATTTCCCAGTACTCTGACTCTTCTCTCATACATATCTTCCATGATTTCCAACGCTTCTCTGAATTTACCTTGCGCTTTCAATACTTTCGCGATATCTGATCTCGTGCGAATGGGATGTGGATGATCTTCCCCCATTAGTGTGATTTGGCCATTGAGTGCAAGCTGATGGAGAGCGAGTGCTTCAGGGTAGCGACCTTGGAAGCGGTAGCAACGAGCGAGGGTATTGAGGGTCCAAATTATTTGTAAGTCGGTCTCGGGAAGAGATTGGCGCAGAATATTGAGGGCGCGGAGATGGTATTGTTCGGACTCTGAGTATCTCTCAAGATGTCGTGTTTCTCGACCCAATTCGTTCAATGTTAATGCAAGATCGAGATGATCAGGTGGAAGATACTTCTCCTGGATGGATAAAGCCTTTAATTGCGTGCGCAAAGCAAGATCAGTAAGATTCTTTTGGTCATACATTATACCAAGACTATTCAAAAGCCAGGTGGTGCGGACAGATTCTGGCGATGGGTCTCCTGGAAGTCCTTGGGCAAGGGCCTTTTCGAACATATCAATTGCCTGGTCTACTTTCCCTGCCATTGTGAAAGCCCGTGCCAGATCCCGGACAATGAGATCGCGCTCAAAATTTGAGATAGATTCTGCTTGGCCGAGGTCCAGTTGGTCCAATTCAATCAATGCTCGTTGTATATCAGCTAAATCCTCCGCAGAAAAAGTGGTAGTTGAGCTTTCTTTGTGATTTTTCCAATCATTGACCTGTTTTTGATACTTTGCTATACGTTGCAAGGGAAACGACTGTCTATTTGAGAGAAGAAAACGTAGGATCCATGTCGATCGCGCTAAAGACGAATCCGCAAATTTGTCATATTTTTGGCATACTTTCTCTTCAAAGGACGCTGACGATAAATGGTGACACCAGTTTTCTGTGGAATATCTCGCCAATGGATATTGAAAGTCATCAACCTGGGTGTTATGTATAACATCTGGTAGTGAGAGGCTAGCTAGTACCACTTCGGCAATAGTCTGGTGTGCGTAAGACTCGGTCATGAGAAACTGAGTTGCTTTCGCTGACATGGAGTCGAAACTATGGGACCTCCATAAGAAGTCGCGAACTGATGTATGAACTGGATGAAATGTATCTTTCTCTGGCCGATACTCAATCAAAGGAGCGCATAGATCGAGCACGGCATCTTTAAAAGGCCGTTGATCTTCTATAAACTCCTCCTTTATCTCATCCCAAGACAGAGCACACTGGAGCTCTTTCCAGGATAGTGGTCTTGTTGTACAACAAACCCACAAAAGAATTCTACGAGCAAGATCCCGTCTTCGAATACTTTGTGAACCTAATCTCTCGAGTATCTGACCATAAAACCCGTTGAGTCCTTCGGGTATTCTTTCAATAGCATCCAAAACACTCTGTGAATCAATTGCTTCGGCTAGACTTTGGATTCCCAGAGCAGCATATAGAAACATACCACCAGAAGCATTAGACAGTTTTGAGAATGCCTGGTCTTGTGCCCCTGTACCTTTCCCAGGTAAACAGTCCAATGATTTCGTTAAAAAGTTATCAATATCTGGCTGTACTAGAGAAGGTTCCAACTCTATCATTGCATAGGACACTTTCTCTAGCTCAAATACAATAGCAGGAAGATTGCGAGAAAAAAGAGCTAACCGAACATTGTGCGAGCCTGTTGCAATATCCGAAAATGTTTTTGAAAGATCACCTGGATCACTGCATTCATCTACTCCATCAATAATAATGTAACAAGATGGAGAGTCTTGTACCACGAGTTTGATGACGGAGATAATATCGTCTGCAGTTGATAAATGCTGTCTTCCATACTTTCTCGCTCGTTCATACGCTTCGTTGACTCCGCTTGGAAAGTCATGCAGTGGTGCAATCAACTGTGCCAAAACTGATCCGAGGATCTCTAACGTCGATCTTTTTCTGGCATCTCCGGAATCGCAGTAAAAGTAAGCCACAGAGGCTATTTCATTCTCCGATCTTTCCAAACTCTTTTCTGACTTAAGTTGAAGGTGCTCAATGGCAGTGGTACTTAGCACGGTCTTGCCTGATCCCGGCCGGCCATGAATCCACAATATCGAACGGTCATTCGAAGGTTCGGTGCAGCGTCTCCAGCTCCGGAATCTTGGATCGTCTCGAAGCCACACTCCGGTTCCTGGTGAGCGTCTCTTCAGAGCTCGGTAAAAATCTTCTCTAGAGTCAACCTGGGTTAACCATTTCAATATTGCATCTTTGGTGTCTACATTTGCTCGTCAGCGGACTGGTATAGGAAGTATAGGAAGTCCAATGAAAGACTAGTATGGGTATGGCTCGACTCACGATATGCATCTCGACTATCTACTCGGCTCGCAAGATCTATATTGTCTAAAGCAATAGTTCCAACTATTTGTTGGATTTTCTTAGTCGAGACATCCATCCTCTCCCGATGCGCAAGAGTGATTTCATCATTGAAAACCCGAGTATACCTTTCAATATGTTCCAGATTATCTTTGAACTCTGCGTCGAAAGACTTTCTCAAATTCTTGAGAAAGACCTTCAATGCTAAAGCTTTGTCAGGACCGGATAAAAGAAAACAGTGGGGGTTTTACTAACAGCTAACAGAAACCGACTTTCGTATTTTCTCCAGAAATAGATAAATTTCATCATATAAATCCGACAACGCAGTTCTGACACGGACTTCCGTCGCGAACATCTTTTCATACTGACTTGATATAGAAAGGATGTCGCTAAGCTTCAACATCGCATTGTCGATATAATAAAAATAAGTAGCCGAAGTCTGAGCAACCATCAATACAGCTTTCAATGAACCCCACACTAAAGAAGCACTACTAGTTCCCTGAACCATCATATCAACTATAGGAGAAAATCTCGTTAAAAAATCTATAACCGGCTCTATAGTCTTCCCGACTTTGCGGTACCGAGATGATGCGAACCTGTGGCGTTCGAGTGCTCGTACTTCTCGCCACACATCGTCAATGTTTATTGGCGGTTGGGGTAATATCATTGAAGAACTAGTCGTTTCTGTTTCTGTCGCAAGGCTTGATGTGCCAAATGGAGGCGTTTTTATCTTCACTTCTTCTTGCCATTGGGGGTTTGGATAGTCAGCTGACCTGTAAGACGGGACTCGGCTTGATTTTTCCACGTTTTCCGCTGGGGATTTACGGAAAGGAGACATTGCAGTGAAGGTTGTTAGAAAGTTTGAGAATTGATGCAGTAATGTTTCCAATTACCTGGTATCATCTCTTCTTTATCAAACCCCTCACCGAGTTTACATCGATACCACGAGTTGAGCACTGCCCTGGTGGCATGCCTTCATTCCATAGGGCGAACATTTTGGGCTGAGCGATAAGACATATGACTAGTCACACAACTACGCCGAGGATGCATGGGTACATGTGAGGGATTCCGCATTGGGTCACAGCCCCCGAGAACCAAGTAAACCAAGTAAAATGATCAGCTCGAGTATTCTCTCCACATTGAGCCTCATCATTGAAGTATACCTTGCAGCCTAGTCGAGGCATATTAACAGATCCCGCGTACGGAATACCTCAACAAATTTATTTTTCTATTTACATAATCTACTATCTTTTTCGAACAAGTATAATCAAAAGCGTGTCTTTCCAATGAGTCGAAATTCAGACGATGTTTTGCGTTGCGTATGCACCGTCTCCGGTGATCGAAAAGAATGTACCGTTGCCATTGAGAGCATTGTTCAAAAGTTCTTCGGTAAACATGCGAAAGTCATTCGAAAGAAGTCTGCTGTCAGTATTTGTCATCAAATGCTCGGGTTAAATGTAAATTTAACGTTTCATTTAGTCCGGAGCGCAGAACTATGACTATGAAGTCCAACTACTAGGCAATGAGGCGCCGAAATCTGAGGAACTACAGGTATTTCAGCATGTTATAACCACTTGAAATACCACTAAGAATTAAAGAAAGTACATAATCTCTGTCGTCTCAAGGTCCAAGCTTTATTGCGAGAACTCGATCCTCTACCAAAGTCAGACAAAGGAAAAGGGCTAGTGCAACCTCCAAGTTCTGATCCAGAGAAAGTCCCCCAACCACCTGCAAAAAAAGACAGACCAGATACTATTCGTATCAAGAACATACCCGTGACATACACGAGAGAAGTTGTTGAGATAATTGTTCAGAAGGAATTCCGCAGCAAACCCAAGATACAAAGTCTCGCACTCCATACAAGAGAACATCTTTGTGCTACCGCCACATTCCCGAAAGAAGAGTTTGGGTTTCCAACGGAGCAATTGCCAAAAGTTATCCTAGCACGCCAATCACGTTCAGATGCACCGGAGATACAATATGATGCAGACTTCCTGAACTTCACAACTTTGTATAATGCGAGGTTGCAAGCTGATGTGGAGTATGTATATGTATATCATTCACTCGACTCGCTCTAATGGCTGACGTAAACTGCAGTATCGTAGCTGTGGTGGGTCTTGGAACGCACGCATTTGGGACTTTCCGTTCCACAACTCCTGGTAGTCATGAAATGTGGTTGAGAGATTTCCTTCCGAAAGATATCCCAAACACTCGCATTCTCTTATATGGGTATCCGTCCACTGTTTCTGGGGGCCAATCCATGGAAAAGGTCGAGGATATAGCGAGTACTTTCTTAAACAGATTGACACTACTTCGCAGAAACACCACGGTAGGTGGTATACCTCTCTCGCTTAAGCCGCTACGGACTGCTGCTAACACGAGTTATAGACACGAAATCGTCCCATAATCTTTATTGGACAAAGTCTTGGGGGTCTGATAGTTCAGGAAGTAAGTTTTGTCTCGAGTTCTAGGTGTAGATGCTAATCTCACGCTGTTTAGTCACTTCTTAGAGCTGCAGATAGTCGTGATCCATACGAGCGGGAGATTTTCGACTTCTGGCACGGACTTGTCGGCTTTGGTATCCCAATAGCAGGTCTTAATAATCCTTCTCTTATTGAAGCTGTAAAATCACAGCCAAACAAGGTTTTGATCGGTCAATTATGTCGTGATCGTGAGAACGGGACACCATCCGCTTATCTCATCGAGTTAAAACACAGATTTGAGAGCTGCTGCAAGCGGAAAGAAAGATCCTCTTCGCATGCACCAGAAGTGTTGTATTTCTGGGAGAGGCATTATTCCCAGCCTCGAACAGTAAGACTTTCTTAGATGATAAATTTCGGACGACTAACAATGTAAATAGCGTAACGGGATTGTAGGCGAGAAAATTCTCATGGTAGAAGATAGTGCGACACCAGGTGCACGAAATCTACCTTTAAACTCCGACCATTCTGGCATGGTAAAATACAGCAGTAGATCTGACCTACTTTACGAGGATGTTTCAAGCAACATAGATGGTATGGTCTGTAGCTTGGCAGAGCGGAGGAACGGCGTTCAATCCACCTCAGTAGATGAATCCTCCCAAAGAAGAGGTGATACAATTATCAGTGGACCATCGGCACCAAGGAGAAGAGGCACCTTTCTTTCCGAAGATGAGTTGGAGACAACACTAGCTTAGCCCATTGACGAGAAACCATTATGTATATAGGGAAAACTCAGATTATGAGGTGATTTTCAGCAAGTGAAATCATAATATATACAAAAGGCATATGAACCCAAAAGATATATACACGGTGCACTAAATGCTACCAATTTCATCGCCTTCGTTTCGTTAATCATGAAAGATTATACATTATTGATCGTTATTAATCCACGCCGTATTCTTTGGTATTATGACGACCCTGGCGCATAAATTTCAAGCCCTTGTTATATTGTTCCATACGTCGATGGTATATTTTTCTTGCATCTTCAAGTTGTTTAGTAAAAATTTCCCTTTCTGTAAACAACATTTCAGCATTTGTCACGAAAATTGTTACCAAGTCATAGTTTACCTTCATCATTTGAAAAAGTGACTTCGAGCCAGCTGAGTTCTTTCGGATTTTGAGGAAATTTCAAAGGTCCAATCTCAAGGTCGCAACGAACAGGGTGAAGTACAAAGCAGCGAGGAAACTTGTCATCAGGCTTGCATTTTTTCCGGTCGAGCTTTGAGTGCTCTGCAACTAAGATTGTTTTAGTAACCGATTGAGATAGAACTCAGCTTGCTTACATTTGAATGCTAAGATCTGCCCTCGTTGGATCTTCCCATCTCTCGACGACGATTCAACAAACATAATGACAAGTGGAGGAACGGGCATTTCTATTTGTAAGCCACTGCCTTCGTCAATAGTAGTTAGTTGTGAGCCAGGAATAGCTTGTTGTGCTTTCAGTGTGGCTATCGAAGCAAAAGTGGTCCCACTCATGGTTGAGAGAGATGTCGATGCTCTACGAAGCGAAGAGCCTGCGCCAGCTTGAGTAGAATCATGTCCCCTGCTAAAGTCTTTGAGCCAAATTTGTAGTCTTCCGGTAATTGCATTCTTGCTTTCAAACTGATACTTCTCAAGGGTCCGAAGTTTGATGCCCCGTTGACTGTGGAAAAATTAGCGACATTGATGTTTAGACGATATTGAAAGAACAAACAAGTCTATTAAAACCTTATATCCCGTCAGATCCCTTTGAAATTCCTTCAAATTTGTTGAGCTTTGGAAGAACAAACGGCCTCTCGTGATTTCGGTTCTTCCACGTAATTTTCTCTCTAGGGTCAAATCACACATGTAAATTCCAGGGGTAAGATAATTGGGATGAATAGAAGCTCTTCGTAAATCTCTATTGCGACGGAATTAGAAATCATCACCAAGTCATCAGTTTAATTGTGCAGACTTACAATTCTCTGAACTCCCGGAGGGTGTTAGGCCAAAGATGTAATTCCTCGTCGAAATCCAAAGTCAATGCACCCTCTGCATCTATTCGAATTTTCATTACATGACCATTTTGCTCGCCACCGAGTTGACTAACAAGTTTTAGTATTTGTACATGAATATATCGGGGAATTACCGATCGTGTTACTATTTGAAAAGAACTCCGTATTCATCGATGCTCATGGATTGAGTCGACCCAGTTGAGATACTTTCATGCCTATCTTGTACTAGAGGAGGAGTTTGAGGGATTGAGGGCGTCGATTGCTGTGAGTGATTTGTTTTGGTCCTTTCTTGAACAGCATCAGGATTGAGGTATTCTGTGTCTAGTTCAGTAAGAATGCCAAAGAGCAGCTGTGGATTGTCAGCTTTAAGTGAATCAAAGAGTGGCAGCTACTCACGATTTCCAGCTCCGTTATATAATGATGTAAAGTGAAGCCCGTATCAATGATACATAAATCTTGTGGATGTCTGAAATGTGTCGCAAATTGGCGATACTCCACCGATCCTCGAGCAGACATCAAGTAGTGCGAGCAAATCATAAGATGTATCCACCTATCAGAAGGTTCACAAGACTCTTCTTGTGCGATTTGTAGATTTCGAGTGAAACATTGAATAAAAGCTTCCCAAGATTTGGCCGAAACTTTGCAAAGTTTGTCTCCAGATATATGGCTCAAGTATTCTGCATCGTTCAATTTGTTCCACTTGAATTGGTAATTATAACCATCTAGTCGGCTTATTTCGCGTCCCTGTCTCCCACATCTTTGTATTTCTGTTTCGACGTAGCCCTCAATTTTTTGCGATCTCCACTCTATCCATCGTAGAGGAATGGCAGCTTCGACATTTGCATCCCTGTGGAAGAGTCAATATGTGCAAGGCTCATCGGCTGGCGGTAAGATACTTACGGGTCGAATGTGCAGAGCAATACTCTCAATTTGTGATTTTCAATGGCTATGGCTTCCGTAACCGAATCTAACAGTTCTGACTTCCAGAGAAACACATTTTCAGTCGCTGTATAATTCTTCGCGTCTTCTTCTTCTATCAACTGCAATGTAACTTGGAGATTTCCATGAACGCTGGTCAAGATTCTGATAAGGTCCCCAGACGAACGAGGATCGCCATTCTGGCCCGAGGTACCCTGAACATCGAGAAAACGGGCGTGGATTGTTGATAGATACTTGATAAGTTCGTCAAGTTCTTCCTCCAAATTATTGTCGGACTTCGAATCGTAAGAATCTGTCGAAAATTAGAAATCCGGCGACGATTTGCATACAGATATTGCTTACGAGGCAGAGAGATACGAGTGCGATCGTGAAGCTTATCAGCAAGGGCCCTCATGTGGTCAAAAAATTCCATCATCATAACCTTGTCCCTTATCAAGAGATTTCCACAATATCGCGCGCAGTAGTATCATGTTAAAAGCAAAGAGAGCGATAGAGACAGCAACAATTAGAAAGAAAGTTGTGAAAAATAACAAGTACTTGTCTCTCTCAGAATGTAGTGTGTAGCCCTGTTTACAATGCTAGCTGCCTACGAGCCTAGGTAGGTATTGTATTTCCACCATCCGCTTATCATACCGCTGTAGTTTGATGGAATGACGACACGGATTATTTTATAGCGGCTTAACACATGAAAATATGAGCAAATCCTATCAATTCCATATTTATCTTTCTGTCAGATGAATACTCTACGCCGAAGCCCTGTGAAGCTATCGTTCCGTTGTGCGACTAGAGAGAATGAGGGGCGCGGAGGCGCAGGCAATAGTCTTGATAAATAACCCCCCCTGCCACCCTCGTGAGTGTGACCCAATCTCACTCATTTTGCGAACTTGGCTTCTTGTCCTTGTCTCAATCCGACAAGATATCAAGAATGAGGCTGTCACACAAAATAACTCACCGAAGCCCTTACGGGTGCGGGCGAGGCCTAGTTCAAATACTTCAGAACCGTCATGGCCCAGCCAATCTCTCCTTCATATTTGAACTACGCAACATTTCGATGTAGCCAATTGATATTAATTTGCATATAAATTGCGCTTCATCGCAAACAAGACCTCTGAATTGATCAAATGGGACATCCGGCGCAACCACAGTCACCAACCATGGCGGTACACTCGGAAAGTTTGCATCAAGACCAGAGCAACATAAGTATTGGTGGCCTCAGCGTTGATGATTTGATGTACTTGGACGAGCAGCAGGCTATCGGTAACTCTTCGAAGGAATTCACCAAATCTCCAGAGGACAAAGATTTGTTAAGTCGTTTCCAAGTTGCTTGTATCATAATAAATCGGATGATGGGTATGTCGCTCCCATATAAACCAGCTTGCCTCTGCAGCGATCATTACTCACACATGTTCAGGAACGGGGATATTCGAGTCGCCAACCACTATTTTAGAACAAGATCATAATATCGGGGCGAGTCTCATTCTCTGGACATTGGGCTTTATAGCCAGCATGGCTGGCACTTTGATGTACGTCGAGTATGGCCTTACGATTCCACGGCGCAAAATGGCTGGCGAAATTCAAGCTGTTCCAAGAAGTGGTGGTGAACTTAACTACATTAAATTCCTCGCGAAACATCCTAAATACATGGCAATCTGTATGTTTGGCTTCATATTCGTAGTCGTCGGAAATTCTGCCGCCAATTGCGTTTCATTTGCAGTTCATTGTCTTGCGGCAGCAGGAATGAATGATCCACCAAAAGGCGCAGTGCATGGAATCGCACTTGGTACTGCCTGGCTCGTTACTTTATTGCATGCTTTAGGCAGGATGTTTGGTGTTCACTTGAACAGTGTTTTTGCTGTGACAAAGGTCTCAATGCTCATTATGATAATTATACTGGGCTTTATGGTACTCAACAATCATACTGGACACTTCCATCGCGACCCATTATCGTACAGTAACCTCGATACAAGTACCAGTTTCAAAAAACTAGGAAAAGGGGACCACGCTCGTGGGTTTGCAGCCGCATACCTCAATATTATATTCACATGCGGCGGGTGGAACCAAGCAAACTATGTAGGTACCGTATCGGCCAACCTTTGTAGTCCGACTGACACTCTTTTAGGTACTCGGTGAAATTAAGAAGCCAACCACTAGGTTTCGAGGCATTTCTCTTTGGACCGTTGGACTCATGTGTCTATTGTATTTGTTAACTAACATATCATATGTTTGTATGAATCTTGAGGGGTCAATGAAATCAGGCTGACAACACTTCTAGATGATAGTAATAGTAGTCCCACAGGATGGAAAATTCCCAGATGGTGAATCAGTGGTCGAACAATTCTTCAAACGAACCATTGGCCAAGCTTGGAATGAAAGGCGAGCAAGTCAACTGATGGATGCATGTCTCGCTGTCTCAAGCTTAGGCAACGTCATTGTCACTACTTTTACCGCTGCTCGTGTCAAGCAGGAGATTGCGAAAGAAGGAATACTTCCATTCTCTTTGGTCTTTGCCAAGAATGTCAACATTATTGAATGGGCAACCAAGAAACTGAAGCGATCGGAACAAGTAGGAGAGCCGGTTGAGCATCTTCCACAGGGAGGAGTCACAACCACGCCAGAACGAGCCGAATTCGAGCCCATTCCATTTCCAGCTCTCGTACTTCACTGCGCATTCTCCACGATTCTGATTCTTGCCTCAATTCAGGTCCCTCGGTCCAGGGATGCTTACCCATTACTTGTTGGTAAGTGAACTTTCGAATCTCACTTTTGTTCTCCACCTTCCAAATATTTACTGACAGCTTCTGGCAGAAATTTACACATACCCAATTGATGCGATGGTCGCAATTTGTCTCAGTTTTGGCATGATATGGATGCGATCAAGAGAGACAGATGAATGGAACACATACTCCACCACAAACAGGTGGTTCAGTCTCATGACTGCAATTATTGTATTCGTTGCCAATGCATTTCCAGTTGCCGCACTATGGATTCCAGAATCGTCTTCTGAAAGTTCAATACCTTGGTACATTGTTCCCACAATCGGATGGACACTCGTCTTAGCTGGTTTCATTTATTACGTGGTCTTTCGTTTTGCAGTCCCTTTGTTTTTGGGTGGCGCTGTATTGGAAGTGAAGAGAGATCCCGTTATTGGTATTGATAATGAAGGACATTTTGTACAACATGGTGAGATGGTCTATCAGAAATGGTCAGTGCCTGAAGATGAAGATATACCTTATCCGAATGGACACAGTAATGAGGTTGAACTTAAGCAACTACATTAATATGAGCGGAAGGTGTAATGTTTGATAGGAGACTGCCCTAGAAGGATGCCATAGCCATCTTCAATGAGGATTAACATTCAAGATGTTTAATTGTACCATTATACCATTCAATCCCCTCTGCTTCGTTTTTCAGTCTACACGGAATGTATCAGACTTTTAATCCGGAATCTAATCATTGTCTAATTCAATTGTGACTATCTTCTAGAGTCCGTCCCCTTTTCCTTCCCATCTCGTCTCCGGCCATCTCTTTTTAATGGAGCTATTTCATTACATAGTAAGAGTTCTGGAACCTACTTACCACACCCCTGTAACAAATATAACAAAATCCCCACAAAAAATAAGTTTTTTTATATAAACTAATAAATCTAATGTTTAATTGGAATCTTTATATTTATTTTTGAAAAAAATCAGAAATAATAAACAATTGTAATCCAAATATAAAAAATTAATTGAAATATTTTTTATTATTTTTGTTGATTAATTATTTGGAATTGAAATCGAAAATTTTCGAAAATTCTAACAAGTAATGTTTTTTCCATATAAAATAAGCGAATTTTCATGAAAATTTAGAGTTTTCAATTTTAATTGTTTTAAATCCTATTTAAAAAATTAGAAAAAAATATTCTATTCATTTTTCTATTAAATTTGATTAATTAAATAACATTTTTCAAGAGAATTTTCAATTTTATTTTTGATTATAATAAATAAACTAGGGTATAAAAAGTTGAATAATCCCATATTTTAGCCGGAAAAGCGTTACATGTACAGTAAGTAGGTTCCAGAACTCTTACAAAGTCCTTGGTCCAAAAATGGAAGTATAAAGTCTTGAAACCTTCAAAGATACAATGCAGGTACAGATGAAATGTGAAACAAGCGCTGGAATGGAACATCAATTAGTGGATCGACGATGAAATAAGGTTTAGCTCGGATTGATTTAGGGTGGCATTAGCTTCATTTCCCTTCATCCCACCGCTATTTATCGATTTTATACAATAGTCATTGTAGATCATTATCAAGTCTTACTGTGTATCATGTTTGACGCATCTTCTTGTGGTGTTTCCCTACCTTTTTGCAAGCTTTTTTGTTTCTATGATATGCATGTGTCTACGGGACGTCTTCTGTAACTTTTCTCGAACATCTATTAATAATCAATTGTCAAATTCAGTTCGAGATACTGATTCTATGTGTCAACAGTACTGTAGGTGAAGGTCCTAACCTAGGCAATCATAAATCTTCTCGTCTCTGCAATGAAATTCCGTAATCAAAGACGCGTCAAATCTGAAAGACTGGCAAAAGTCAGTGTCAAGGTTCGAGGGTCTCTATATCTCTTGAAGACACTCATTCACTAGAAAGTTAGCGTAGCATGCACTGCAGAGCGCGCGCTAAGTCATTGAGTAAGTCTAGACCAAGTTTACATAGCGGGATTACTTAATCACACCAGAACTTTGACCACTTTTCTTCCATCTAAAGTCCAACTTCGCATCCGTCGTAATGGACGCGATCAAGCTTCCATGACGACCGGAATACCTCACCGCCGAATAAAAACTTTGATATAGCAAGACTGGATACGAGAAAACACAAATTTGGATTAACAAACACTATTTTCATGGAAGATTTCCTTGGAGTGAGCGCACCAGCAATCGTACAATTTGGTCCCAAGCGGTGACCGGAAGCTATGTGTTGAACAGACCAGATTTAGATCTTCCTTGACTTTTCACCAGTATCTTGAGCCTCAATCTACTGAGGCGTTCTCCGTTAGTTTCCCAGAGTTCAATTCTACAAGTGTAGAAGCCGGACGATCGAGATCGACTAGTTCTGTAGATCTTCAAGATGTTATCATTTTGCGGATGATGATGAGCTTCACCAGTCGTTGAGGCATGTTATAAATACCAGAGTGAGATCTCTCGTTTTTTCAAAAAGCATCAATCTTCACATCCAGTTCAATACCAAGCTTAATATCTATCTTCACTCTTCGCTTCAAAAGCCAACAATCGCAATCATGGTCTCCATCAAAGCTCTTGCCTTCTACCTTGCCACCATGGCCGTCGCCGTCTCAGCAGCTCCTGCCGCAGCGGTCAAATCTGTTACTACCGCCGATAGCGTCATCACCGACATCACCAATATCGATGCCCAAGTCCTCATCTTGACTAGTGCCGTCGGCCAAGTGAAAGAGAAAACTCTTGATTCCTCTACCGTAGACGTCGACTTCACATCTCTCCACGTCGCAAATCAGCAAGGAGTCACCGATGCAGCTCTCGAGGATCCAGCCAATTCAGAGGATTCCACCCGTGTCGTAGTCACCATCGAGGAGACTTTGTCTATCGACATCCCCGACGCTATCGACGCTTTGAAAGCCAAAAAAGAATTCTTCACAAGTGATCAAAGAACAGTTGTTCTCGCGTGGTTGGTAGTCTTACAGAGCGATTACAACACTTTCGGTGGACTCTTGATCAAGAGAACCTCCGAGGATGTCATCCCCAGAGCTGAAGCAGCCGCTAAGGTTATTGGTGATGCGATCTCTGCCGGAATCGCTTATTACTCTTCTTAAGCGCATGGATATTCATTCCGTTTGGAGGACATTATTTTTGGGATTGTAGCGGAGGTTTTGCTTCTCATTAGAGCGTATCTGGGGTCAGCGATGATTGTTTGTGGAGATTGAAGTTTGTCACATGTTCTGTACACAAATGGAAATAGTTTATAATCTTGTATTAATATATATCAATTCTATACCTCAACACTTAAGTCTCTTGTAATGCAAATAATGTGGACTTTTCATGTGATAATGTCTCATCTAATATTGACGTGCTGCCAGTGACAAGTGCCCTTTCACTACTATCTCAGCAATATTCCCGTTCAAGAATGTATAGCTTTCAGGACCTCCAAATTGTTTGGTATTGTACAAACACTCTTTAAATGAAGCACCATCGCTATTTCATTTTGCTACTATCATAACTCATATTTAGCTCTCATCCCTGTTCTACTTGTTTTCTTATGAGATTTATTCATACTATCATTAAATCCTCTCATCCTTACCAAACTACGCCATCTCCACAGCCATCACTTCTCATCACATATTACAGACCCACAGTCACCACAATACAAACCCAATTCTTTCTATATTCTGGATCATAGGATAAAATCAAATCTTACCAGCTCATAAACTAACCTACACATATTCACTTAACGCTCTCGGTAGTTTATCACTAAATCTTACACATATATCCATAATCTCTCAAATCACCACTTCATAAATGCATAGTTCCACTTCTATAGCTCATTATATACATATCATAAAAATCTTCCAACCACCTCTCATTCACACAAAAGGATATCTGAACTCACCAATCTAATCGGAGCTAGTGTTGTTGTCATTTCCGACATATATACGTATATAATCTTCAACACTAAAACGTCTCTAATTATAATATACTTATCGCTATATCTCGCGCTTCAAATTTTCTTCGTCAGTATTGTGGTTTTTCATCATCATTATCCACACTTCTCACTGCCATTCTAATCCCCTACTCAGACTCTTCTTACTATCCAAACAATCTATGAATATTTATAATCAAGCTAGCAGTACTCTACTTTCCAACAGAAGTACTGCTATTATCCACTTCCTGATGTGTAGCGTTCTGACCTCAAGCAGCAACCATGATGCGATCAATCAGAAAATTAAGCCCATTTTATACTTCCTCTTCCGGTTTCTCAACCCCCAGCTTAACACGCAGTTTCTTATTTTTCTTCCAAGTCCCACCCTAGAATAACAACTCTCTATCCAACTCTATTCCATCCTGCTTCTCTCCCTTTTACCGTCTACTCATTAATTTTTATTTCCCAACCGCATCTACACTCCTACTATAAAAACAACCCACACTCCAGACTACTCCGTCAAACTAATTTTATGAAGATGGATTAACGGGATTGAGGCGCTCTTGTCATTCGAATCATATCCAAGGAAAAAATCAGTCGTGGGGACATTATCCCAACCCGGGGAACTTTTGCGTTTTGCTATTAGTGAAAATGTATATATAATATATATTCCATCTCTTCTTATTGTCATTGGTATTGACTATTTTCTCACTATTGTCACTGTTATCTTCCTTCATTTTCTTCGGTCGTCAATAGATTAACATCCTTAAATATCATCTTCATCGAAACTCCTACGAACCCACGAGATCTTAGATTATAACCAGCCCAGAACCCCTTTGTTCAGAATATCGATTCCGCAAAATTTGACAGCTATCTCTGAGATCCACATCATTAATAATTCGCTCAGGATCGTCATGATCTTATGTTCTAATTATTACAGTCAAAAAACATCTCTTTTATACTTCAAAGTTCTTCAAATAACCCGAAGTATTCCATTCATGATACCACACTCCACTTCCACTATACTTCCAATCCACATCTCCACACAAACATTAAATCTATCCAGAACTCCAGCTTTCTTACCCCGAATATTGAAGTCTTCTTATACTCCATACTCTCCAATCCCACTTCATACCATTTCCAATATTACCAACAATTGTCTTCAATTCCACCCTCCAATCCCTTATACCTCCTATCAACTTTCACCAACTCCCATCAAACCTATATAAACCCACAAACTCTCTATTTCCATCTCCATTTCCATTTCTATTTTCATCTCTATCTCTATTTTTATTTCTATTTCTATCTTTATCTCCATCTCTATTTCTATCTCCATCTTCATCTCTATCTCCATCTCCATCTCCATCTCCATCTACATCCCAAATCTTAGATATTAAAATAAGTATCAAGATAAAGATAAAAATAGAGATGAAGATTTCATATTTATAGATTATGCTTTGAAATTGCTCTATATAGATGCTTCTCCATTAATGATGATATCTTATCGTCTCGTATCATATCACTGTCATTGTCATTGTCATTTTCAATGTCATTTTCAATATCATTTTCAATGTCATTTTTCAGTGTTATTATACACATCATTATCATTATCGTTATCCTCATCCCCATCACCATCGCATTTCGTAAAATTCGATTCTACACATACACATACCTACACATGATTATAACTACCTCATCCCGATCACCTCCCCCCCCCCCCCCCCACCTAAAAACTTTCAATAAAAAAAAAATTAAAATCTACACTCCAAAATCAACAATCAAAGAATCAGAAATCAAAGTAATTGTTTCTTTTATATATCTAATATCTAATATCTAATTATATACTTTCCATTACAATCTCAATTACAATCATAATTATTAAAACATCTTTACTCCCTAATATAATCTCAGCTCTATTTCGACTCCTTATCTTCCCGGTCAACTTACTAATTCTCTCTCCCTCTCCCTCTCCCTCTCCCTCTCCCTCTCCCTCTCCCTCTCCCTCTCCCTCTCCCTCTCCCTCTCCCTCTCCCTCTCCCTCTCCCTCTCCCTCTCCCAATCCCAATCCTCCTCCAGAATTCCCGTAGAATTCCCATAACTAAGTAGTCTCTTCATTTAGTATAATATAATATAATATAATAAAATATGATTTAACATACCACACCACCCCACCCCACCACACTCACCAACTACCCAAATACCTATTCAGCCCTAAAGATACCTAGTCACCACAATTCATTTCACACTCTCTTCTCATTACAGATACTCATAAACACCCACCTACACAGCAACACACAATATCATCATCATTATCATTATCATATCATCTTCACCACCCCAATCATTATAATAAAAAACACGCATAAATTAACTATCTACTCCACCACAACCACTACCACCATCACTATCACTCACTACCCAGAGTATCTGCTCAATCTGTAATAACTCAATGCTCAATGCTCTAATAAGCAAATCATTTGAAGCAACAAACATCAAGCATCAAGTATCTAAAAGAATTTCGAAACTCATGAATTTCGATCAGTTCTATCCGTGGTACTTCTAGAGGTAAAAGTATAAAGTATCCACTTCAAGTTTTGAATCCATCCGAAGAATCATTACCACAAGTATATGCTTTGAATCCTAGCCATACCATAAAACCACCCACCCCATTCGTACAATCCATTTTTTCAATCGCAAAAATCTCAACCATCCATTCTGATATAACATTGGTCCTTTATTCGCAATTTGCTTTTTTTTTTTTTTTAAGAACTCGCATCCCACATCCATTTTCCACAACCATACACATGAAAAAAAGCAAATTCCCGAACCGTTAAACCGTATATCGTTTTGTCGCATTGTAAAATATCAGAAAAACGAGAAACGTCCGCGTCGAAATCGAAATCGAAAATATTATCTCAAGCATATACTCGGTACTCGTGCACAATCAGTCGCTCGTAAAAAGTGTTGTGTGACGAGAAACAATAACCGAAAATGAAGTTTAACCTTCAATTTCTCCATCCTCCGATCAGCAAATAAACATTGACATTGTAAACAAAAAAAGAAACCAGTCATCTCCAAGAGAGGATAGACTTTGCTAACAGTGATAACCTACTCTTGGATCTTTTGACCGATTTAAACCAAATCTTCGGAATTCTTCTCATGTCGAAGGTGAGGAAGTTCCATATCATCCGTGGTGGGATTAAATGGACGACGTGTGTCAGTTGAACTGCTATGACCACCATGATAATTTTTATCTTCATCAAGAAGAATAGCTTGAGGGATAATATCCGCATAGTTAAGATCAGTATCAAGGATATCATCATCAATTGATGTAGCTTCTTTGATGTTCAAGAAGATAACAGGTGCTGCAACAACAAGAGAACCAGCAAGAAGACTCCATGTAATGGCGAATTGAGTAAGGTATGGATAATCCATTGCGTCAATACGCCAAGCAATGGCAGCACCAGCAGATTGGATACCCTTATAGAAACCAGCGAAGTTTGCTGTCTTTCTACCGGAATTGGAAAGTGCACCCATGAACCTATCAGGTGTTAATTTTGATGAACAATTTTGGAACAACAATACATACCAGTAAACAGACAATTGCCAGACAGCATCATAGAATCCATAGGCGATATATAACACCAAACCTTCAGCGTAACCTTCGCTTGTCCAATCCATCTTGCCTTCGTAATCAAGTTTACCAGTAACATCACGATCCGGAACACTAGATTGAAAACCATAACCTGCACCCCAAATAGCGGCAGTCAGGATGATTAGTACAATCAAGCCAGCTCTAGCTCTGGTGGTTCTCTTGAATCTTTGAATATCCAAGGCGTAACCAGATAAGAAAGCACCAATGATTTGTGCGAACCAATACAAAATGTTGTTAAGGGCTCGAGTTCGTGTATTGAAATGTGCGCCGTTGACACCATTGAATTGATATGTGTAAAACCAATTGGAGGCAAAGAACATTGGAAACAGGAGGAAGACATAGACGTTATTCCTTAGTGTGTACCAAAGTCCCCAGATTTCTGTGTTCCAAGTTGGATTTTTCATGAGAATGACATGAGATCCATCGGCACGTCGAACTTTATGCGCATCGCATAGACACAACGCGCTGAGTGCTCCAATGAACATGAGAATGATGAAACCAATGTATGTACCGTCGCTAACAACATGATTTGAAGTGTCTTTGATGTTCAAGGCAAGAGGGATCTAAAGTAAATTATTAGTACGTAAGTCATAAAGGATCCGCGCATTGAACTTACCAAAGCACCAAAGACACCTCCAAGATTGAAGATTGACCAGAACCATGAGATATATTTTCCTTTTGATTCTTCCGGTGGATAAGACATCATAATGGCACCTTGTGCTGTCCAGAGAAGACCAGCGCAAACACCAAGCAATGCACCTGCGAAGATAACATAGCCAGTGTTTTGGGTATGACTATAGCATAGATAGCTTGAAGCATAGACGCAATAGCCCAATCCACCCAAACTCAAAGTGAGTCTAATTCCGAGACGATTTGCAAAGGTACCTGCAAAGAAACCGACGACCGAGAAGGTGGAATAGAGAGCTGAGTTTGCATTGTCTGCTGGTTTTGCAGAAATTTGACCACCACCACCAAGACCACTGAGCGCATTATACATGCCAACACAGAGGAAGCATACAAGTGCGACCAAGACCAGTTGAATTTGTGGCGACGCGTAGTAGGGAAGAAGATATTTACCAATGCGAATGCGTTTGTAGAGCCATCCTGGTGGAGCACTGGAAACCGATGGAGGTGCAGGAACTGGCTTGATAGTTGCCGTGCTATAGTAGGAAGAATTGGAAATGGCGGACTGTGGTTGTAAATGGTCGGTCATGATGAAGACTTTACTATTGTGATCTTCTTCGAATGGCTTGAGGGTTATTCGAAGAAATCAGGTATGAGAAAGGGTTTTTGTGCTGACGATCTAAATAAAGATCGAATTCAAACTCAAAAGGTTCAATTTTGAGAGGTGAAGGTTTGACGGTTGAAGGTTTGACGGTTGAAGGTTTGACGGCTGAAGGTTTGAAGATTAAAGGGTTGAAGATTGTGAAGTAGGAAGGAAGAAGAGGGGTAGAAAGCAGAGAGGAGAAGATGATTTTGTTGCTCTGTTCAAATTGACGGAATCAATTTGACCAAAATTAAGCTTTTGAAGTTGAAGGTGAACGCGAACGCAAAGCGGTTTGATATAGAAGTGAGGGAGTGAGGAGAGAAGTGATAAGCGTTCAATTCAATTTCGAAATACCACCCAAGCAATGCCGAAAACTACTCTCGGACCCTCGGGTAGTTTTGATTTTCTTGAATGTTCCGTCCCGATATCAAATAGAGAAGGGACGATAATCTTCCTACCACTGTTTTGTGTTCTTCCTCTCCGTGATGACCAATCAGAGAATTCCTTTCAAAAGGAAAGAGCCGCACCATCACCATCACCATCACCTGCACCCTCCATCTCGCCCATCCATCACCCCATACTCAAGAACATCGAGGATAAAAAATTCACTTCATTCATTAATCATGCCACACGGTACATTCAACTCCGACTTCCTGACCAATCATCGATTCAATATCAATTCAGTAATTCAAATAGTATTATGTAACTTGAAAATTACACTCCGAGGCCTTGAAATGACAAGACATATCAGGAATTGATATTGATGGGATTCCTTCCTCTCATTTGATCCTCACTTGATCACTTACCTACGAACAATCAATTATTTGATTAATATCGTTCGATGCCAAGCCATGAGAGAAGATTGCCTAGGGATAAATCAATCTTACAGCTTGACTGATTCTTTTGATGACTCGGGAATGTTCAGGAAGCGTTGGTATCTCATCCGATATATCGGTTCAGGATTCCTTGCCTTATTGGTTGAAACGTTTGAAGGAAGCTAAAGGGATCGAAGTTCGATATTAATACAGTGCCGGCGCTAGCTTGAGCAACCTTGCAGGATTCTGTCAATCCTAGAGATCTCATTTCCTCGATGCACCTTGCCGATATCAATGTTACCCTCATCTGCTAACGGCGTTTGTTGCGTGTAATTATATCAATGAACAAACGCGGGAACCGTGTACGCTCATGGTGTGCAGGGCATTTTTATGCGCAGCTAGAGTTGAGATCGGGAGCCCTAACAAACCTGGAATCCTTGAGGTTTGAAGGAGGCATTCCTCCAGGTTCTATGAAAGCTCTTCTGTGGTTTGCTACAACCGGCTTCTTGCATGACGGGGCTTTGCTCTACTTGTATACAGTTAAAGTATGCCTACTCGACAGCTTATCGGGTAGTATGCCATTCAGTGATGACTCCCAGATCCATATCCTCGGTAAGATCGGATGTTTACGTGTCTGGCAATTCGCAATAATCCTGCGGCCATGGAATATTTCACCCCAATCGAGCGCCAAGGGCCAGTAAGATTCGACATCAGAAGAAGTATGCAGCCTCGAAGTCGAACCTAATATCGAAAGGACCCTGAGATTGATATCTGGTGTGTGTGATATGACTTCGTTACTCTGACATCCACATTACCAACTTTCCAAAAGGTAGCGATTTTCCCATGAAGCTGCGGATTGTCGGCTTCAAATGAAGGCCGCCGCTTCCTTCGTGATATTTTGAAACAGGGCGATTATATGTATTCATATGTGGTGGTGTGTTGACTTTCCATTTCGAATCCATGTGAATGGTTCGGGAAGGTAATGTTGGAATAATCATACTTCGCCCCATTCTCTCGCTCCTGCTGCCTGCCGTCGGTAGCCGATACATTTGAATGTTAATAGGCAGCAATCCAACTTCTCGTTTGATTTTCCGATTCTCTTCTCACCTATACTGATACTTTCCGGATGAAGCTTACAAGCATATTCATTTGTTGCTGGACTCATGGATGGAGACAACACCAAAGTCGAACAAATTCTCTTGAGTGTCCGACATAGAGGTCAGCATTTAGATCCGATCCTCAAATCCTAAGTTCTTCCACAGCTATATATACGGAGTATGACTCGTATAGCATTCACGAGTGGATAACAGATGAAACCCTTTCAAAATAGCCTGCCTCCACGGCAGTGGTCCCCGAAGGGCCAGCGGAGCGACATTCTATTTCATGCATGATTTTTGAATTGATGGGGGCAAGCCCCCAAAACCCCTTTACCTCGCTGCGCTCGAGAACATATATATAGAACGGTCGGATAACTGAGTAAGTGAGAAAATGGTGATCTGTTGTCCCCAAACATGTAGATCTTGGTTATTTGGTGATCATCATTGAGCTAATGATTTCAGGAAACCCGTGCAGTTTAACTCACCGATATCCCAAGCCGAATACGGGCACCGAGAAACAAGCTATGTGTCAAATTCAAAAGATCGCTTAGAACTGCAACAATCATGTGTGTCTGACACTGACAGGAATATATAAAATTTGAGTTTGATATCACGATCTTCGGACTGCTTTCGAAATCATAAATGCCATGTATCCCATCGGCCGGAAAGGGTCCAAGGTATGTATATATGATATCAGCTTATTCGACTCGGTGGTATTCCGGTATACGAAGTATAAATAAGCACTCGAGCCACTGAACATAAATGATCAACATGGACAACATCTCAGCCCCTCGAGAGCCCCAGAGAAAAATGTCCCATGGGACAAGAAAAAGGTGGGGTAATTTCCAAGTCCTGGAGTGCTTTTACTCATAAAGTGTTCCCATTTCCCATAGTTCAAGAAGAAGTGGAATGAATGACTTTTCCGGATTAAATAAATTTTGATTTGATTGAATGAATGACTTTTTGGGTGGAGTAATTATATAGTACACCTAGAGACCTACGAGAGATGTAAGCCCCTTTTTCCGGTTATTCCGCGCCTATTCATGTCATCCATGTTATTGCTGTTCTCGATCTTCTCTTCACATACCTACCTACCGGTACCTACCAGTCTCAGCCAGTGTACTCGTAGACTCGTAGTACGTTGGCGGTAATATTTCCATCTTCTATCATGTGCACCCAGATTATGCAAGCGCAGAGCCCAACATTCCTCTTTTTCCATTGGAGGAAGAATTTCTTGGAAGAATGGAAGATTTAGGAACAGGGGCGTAATGGTGTGTAATGGTGTAACGGAGAAAGATCAGAACTTGTGAAATGCGCTTGGCCCAATATGTACATCCGGGTGCACGTTCCTTGATTGAATGGTGGGAGAGGTTTGGTGGGAGTGAAAGTGAAGGGTAGTGAAGGGTGAGGTAGAAAATGATACTTTAAACAAAAGACATAAGGTTATAGTATTAGATATTGAATTGATATTGATCTTGAACTTGATCTTGAACTTGATATTGACATGAATATACATATACATATAACTTTCCCCTCAATGTAAATAGATGATTGATCCTTTGACATTTTCTTCTTCTATTATCAAATATCATCTATTGAATCATTCAACACCTACCTAGGTACATATATAAGATTCATACAATTCGACATTCCAGATTTTATTCTCGAATTCAATCATTTGCATTTAATGATTCTTTCAAGTCTCCCAACCCAACCTCAATACCACACCACCACCCCTCCTCAAAGAACCAAGCTTTGAAACCACCCTTGGAATAATTCCTTTTGATTTTTGGTTGATATCCCTCCCGACTTCATAACTCAATTGAAATCTGTTAGTTGGATCAATTAAGCGGGCTGATCTGCATTCAATTAATACTTAGTAGCTAATACTTAGCAAGTTTGGCATACCAGGCGCTTTCATCATCATACACAACCAACCCAACACGAATTAAAATCTCCACTTGGACTTTGCCTGAGATCAGAACAACTTTGCCGCTCCATAACTCTCCAACTCTTCAACTCTCCCCCAACTCTCCCCCAACTCTCCATTCCTCGCAACCTCCTCTTGCTCCTCTTCTCCATCTCCCCACGAATTTCCCATCCGCATACTTCATTAATTGATAATGGCGTTCCGTCAGCGCCTCGCAAAACCTTTATTATACACAATTGGAGCTACATCAGTCGGTGGTGGCGTCCTCTACTACACATACCGACCACGAAACATTCCCGGTTCAGATTCCGCAGTCGTTCCTCCTTTCGGCGCAGATGGCCACTTTATTCCTCCTAGATTCCCCAAGATCAAGAGCAGACTAGAACAAATTGCAGATTTGAAGAGAAGTGGAGGATCTCAAGGTTCCATCAGTGTGCCGCAGAACGAAGACGATGTATATGATTTGTTGGTCATAGGAGCCGGAGCCACAGGTGCAGGTGTAGCCCTCGATGCGGCAACGCGCGGATTGAAAGTGGCAGTGGTCGAAAGAGATGATTTCAGCAGTGGCACAAGTTCCAAGAGTACAAAACTGGTACATGGAGGTGTGCGATATTTGGAAAAGGCAGTGTGGGAGTTGGACTATAATCAATATGCGTTGGTGAAGGAGGCATTGCGGGAACGAAAATACTTTTTGGATACAGCACCACATTTGTCGAGTTGGTTACCGATTATGCTGCCTTTGGATAAATGGTGGAAAGCACCTTATTATTGGGCAGGTACAAAGGCATATGATTTCTTGGCTGGAAGTGAGGGTATCGAAACGAGTTACTTTTTGACGAGGAGTAAGGCTCTCGATGCTTTCCCTATGTTGAAGAAGGATAATTTGGTCGGAGCTCTGGTTTATTACGATGGCGCTCATAATGATTCGAGAATGAATGTCTCGTTGGCTATGACTGCTGCGTTATACGGAGGTACCGTGGTAAATCATCTCGAAGTCACCGGATTGGAAAAGGACGCCAATGGAAAACTGTGCGGTGCAACCGTTAGAGATTTGATAGATGAGAAGGATGGAAAAACGTCAAAAGAATTCAAAATCAGAGCAAAGGGTGTGATCAACGCAACAGGTCCTTTCTGCGATTCAATCAGAAAGATGGATGATGAAGCGGTTAAGGAAATTGTAGCACCAAGTTCAGGTGTTCACGTTATTCTTCCTGGTTATTACAGTCCTCAAAAGATGGGTCTTATTGATCCTAAAACCTCAGATGGGAGAGTCATTTTCTTCCTTCCATGGCAAGGAAACACGATCGCTGGTACAACAGATTCCCCCACTAAAATCTCATACAACCCAGTTGCATCAGAAGAGGAAATCGATTGGATTCTTTCGGAAATTCGAAGATACCTTGCTCCAGATATCAATGTTAGAAGAGGTGATGTTCTAGCTGCTTGGTCAGGTATTCGTCCTTTGGTTAAAGACCCAAATGCGAAAAACACGGAATCCCTTGTTAGAAATCATCTTATCAATATCTCACCATCAGGTCTCTTGACTTGTGCAGGTGGTAAATGGACAACTTATCGTCAAATGGCAGAAGAATGTGTTGATGAAGCCATTTCGGAATTCGGACTCAAGACTAAGCCAGTAAGAGATGCACCAGATGTTTCAGGAACTCAACTTCATGATGATGGTGCTCATCTCAATGGTACTTGTCAAACTCATCAAGTTAAATTAGTCGGTGCACATGGATTTTCGAAAACTCTCTTCATTAACCTTATTCAACATTTCGGATTGGAAACAGATGTTGCCAAGCATTTGACTGAGAATTATGGTGATAGAGCTTGGACTGTGGCGTCACTTTCTTCCCCTACCGAACAACGATTCCCAGTTAGAGGGGAAAAGATTTCTCCACTTTATCCATTTGTCGATGGTGAGGTTAGATATGCTGTTAGACATGAATATGCGCAAACCGCAGTTGATGTGCTTGCGAGAAGAACTAGATTGGCATTTTTGAATGCACAGGCTGCTTTGGAGGCGGCACCAAAGGTTATTGATATCATGGCTGGAGAACTTGGATGGAGTAATAAGAGAAAGGAGGTTGAGTGGACTGATAGTAAGTTTTTCTCCGCAAACCCCAAATTTTGCCATTCCGTCTTCTTCTCTCCATCTTCGAACATCATTAAACACTCACTAACAATAAAATAGCTGTCAAATTCCTCGAATCAATGGGTCTTCCTAAATCTAAACTCACGGCTACGAGAAAACAGGTTGAATCGGGGAAGTTGGAATTCAAGGATTCAGTGGAATATAAAATGTATAGTAGACATGATCAACCAGGAGATGAGCTGGAAACAGATCTTAAATTTGGCGGAAAGGGCGGGTTGAAGAGTGGTGCTGCGGCGGAGAAGTGAGTGGTGTTTTGTTGAGGTCGATGTGTTGATGTGATATATGAATAGAGTAGATTAGGGAGGGGAAGAGTGAGAGAGGAATTGTGGATTTGGGGGATTTGGGAGAATTGATTTCAATTGATATCAATTGGTGTATGTATGTATGTAGGTATGCATGGGTTTGCGATGGATGGATGGATGGATGGATGGATGGATTATTTTTATAATTCTTGATGCTTGATGTTAAGGTACCTATGATAGGATAGGATAGGATGGGATAGGATAGGATAGGATGGGATAGAATAACGTGGATAGAAATAGATGAGTGTGGAAAAATGAAGAATGAAAAGTGGGAAGAGGGAAGTAGGAAGGGGGAAGTGGGAAGGGGGAAGTGGGAAGTAATGAATATTTTATTTATTTATTTGTTTATTTTTTGGTTGTGTTTTCTGTGATTTTGTGATTTTGAATAGTTGGAGGGTTGGAGGTTGGAGGTTGGAGGGTTGAAGGGTTGGAGGGTTGGAGGTTGGAGGTTGGAGGTTGGAGGTTGAAGTTATTGGGGGGTTAGGGTTAGGGAGATGAAGGGTTAGGGGGGAGGAATAGAGGGGAGGGGAAGGGAGAGAGGGAGATATCAAAAGGCTGGGAATAATGATAAAAGGGACAGGGAAGTAAAAGGGTAAGGGGAAAGCAAAAGCAAAAGCAACAGGTGTAGAAAAGACAAGGAAAACTGATGGGTATGGGAGAGTAATGGGTGTAGGAGAGTAATGTGCTGTGGAAGTAGGATAATGCTATGCTATGGTGTTGTTGATAATGAAAATGAATAATGATGATATCTGTGGTTCTTATAGGATTGGATTGGATTGGATTGGATTGGATTGGATTGGATTGGATTGGATTGGATTGGATTGGATTGGATTGGGATTTTTATATCTATTGTTGTTACTTTCATTATAATATTTGCTATTATTATATATACCTATGTAAAGCTCCCTTTTGGTATTGGCAATGATTATTAGAGTTGTCCTACGCTTTTGTGGGCTAATAGTGTTAAAGTGGTCAACCCTAGTATTGTGTTCCAGATAAGCTCTCAAAGCAGTGTTCTGACCTTCGTCATCCCCCATACTAAGTTCCTCGAGACCTGGTCCAAATAGGCCGAGGACTGCTGCTCTTGTCCAGACTTGTATGTGGTCGTTGGAGAGAGGGTCCAACTGGAACCAAATCCGTGTTTTACTATATGCCTTAATAAATAGGAAATAGGAAAATTAAGATGGAGATAAAGATAGAGATAGAGAAAGGGGTGAAAATTAAACGAGAGACGTATAAAACAAGTGGAAATTGGAGATGGGGTATCTGTGTGGATATGAAATATAATCTCATTTTCTCGAAGGAGGTGTATGTGAGTTTGTGTGTTGGTTTGGGGATGGGTGTGAGGAGATGGGGAGATGGGTAGGGGATTGGACAGGATGTGATGAGGAAGGGGAAGAGGAAGATGAATGGGAAGGGAAATGGGGATGAGGACTGGGTTGTATGAATAGAGAAGTAGCGGTGATGATGAGGGCTGTGACGGTGAATATGTAGAAGAGGTGAAGATAAGGTTGGGAAGAGGAATGATGAGAACGATGAGGAAGAGTGGAAATTTATGACTGGGAATTATAGGGCGATATGATGGTGACGATAGTATTGACGACAGTGAAAACTTAACCTCAATGCCTCATTCTTGCCATCTAGTTACACTATCATTTATTTTGACACTGAATCTCAGGATAGATAGATGCACATATAAATATGATATCCTCTAGTATCTGATTTTGAGCTGATATTCTATATTTCGATACCAAAAAATGCAGTTCTGTGCTTCAAAGCCTTAACGGACTCAACCATATCTTTATTGAGAATAGATGTTATGAAGAATATAAATTAGGAGGTGGTTTAAATAGTGTACTAATGTGAAATGGATTTTGCCGAGAATGGGATTATGTTGGTTGTAGGGGATGTTGATTCTATATTGAAATGTGAACGGAGATTTCAGAGGGGAGAGTGAATTCTTTTGTGAAAGGAGGGAGCTTGACATAAGGAGATTTGAAGTAAGAGTATATAAGCGAGGGATTTGTATGATTGTTTTTCTGTGGATTGGGAAGAAAATGCAGAGAGGTATTAGGGTGTTAGAGGTGTGTCTTTGAGGAAAGAGATTTGTCATCGAATTCAGGAAAAATAAGAGAGAAAGAAGGACGAGAGGAGTGAGTAATTTCTGACGAGAGTGATGGTGAGAATGAGAATTACAATGACAGCAAGAAATCCGATTTGACAATAAAATTTGAAATTACTCGAATAATGTAATTGATAGTAATAACGAATCAACGACAACAACACATACTTCGCATTCTCGACTCCAACTCTGTTCTCATACTGACAGAAAGCATAATCCGCAGAAGTAAAAACTTAAGACGGCAGCTCAATGAATTTGTATCACATCCTCGCAGGAGCAATTGGGTTTATCTTGATTTCCGCTTGAGACTTAATGGTTGGGGGAGAGAGAGTTTATTTATTGTATTGACACAAAGAGGTGAAATGTCAGGTGGCTTGAGATTAGTGGAGCAGGGTTTGATTTATATGGGAGGATGAGATAGATTCACTGAGCTGGGAGTTAAGGACAGGTTTGAAATGCTCGGGAGAAAGGGTAGAGGGCGAGAGGTATAAAAGTAATGGAGACGAGTCAGTATTGAGGAATAGAAGAACAAAATGCTGGAGAATCAATCAAAGAAGTACATTTTGGTGCTTGAGAGCTGAGAGTTTTAAGCATTTTGGTGATATTCTGTATGAGAACTTTGACTCTTTGCGGGCTGGAAAACAAGGGAGGGGTTGATTCACGCTAATGGAATTTGAGAATGATGATGAAATTTCTTTGAGTTGACGACAGCGGGAATTGTATGCATTAGTGAATGAGATATCGATGAGATGACAGCAAAGACATGTGATCGAGTATCCTAGTAATAATCTATATAACTCCTACGTCATTAGCTTTTTGAAGGAAGTAGGTAGATTTGGACATCTTGAAAGCTTGTAAAGAGGCATTCCACAATATACGAGGCTAATCTGACGAAATTGGGCCCTTAGTCGGATACAACCCCTTCTTCAAATTGTGATTAATGAATATGGAAATGTAAGAGGGGTTTATATACCAAACGTACAAAGAAGGAATGAATTGAGAAAGATGTGAATTTTTCGGACCAGAGAAGAAACTCGCGCGGAGAGTGAATGTGAAAATCCTCTCAAAGTCGGATGAAGAATGAAGAAACAGAGCTAGCTTGATTTGGAGATAGTGGATACAGGAAAAAATTAGAGGGGTATATAAGAGATCGTCAGTATCTTCAAGATCTCTGTATAGAAGTTTCAATCTATATCGGGAGTGGTACAGGAAACTAGTGTTCATCAGGAACTAATAGAATATTTGAAAAATCTGAGAAGACAACAAAGGGCATGTCTTAGAAGGGTCAAAGTAAAAGAATGAAAGCTGTCAATTCTGAAGACATGATGAGAAACGATGGAGAGAAAAAAAACCGGAAACCATAAAAAGATGATCTTAGTATGAAATACAAATGACAACAAGAAATACTATATGACCTTCATATTCTTTGACTTTTGACCCAAAAAAATGAGGCAGGAAAGTAGAAGAGAAATCTGAGAAATTGCGTTTAGCTGAACAAACCTCGAGATTAAGACCACGAGGAGATGTTTGTCCCAAATCCTCATTCGGTGCTAATCATATGGCCATTATCTATACAGATAGACGTAAGTAACAATACTTATTATATAGTTTGAAATTGAGAAGTTGAGGGTTGATGTTTGTGAGGTATCAAATTTTCAAATTAGCGAGAGGTGCCATGCATATGAAACTTTGAGTTCAAAGAGAGAGTAGTGAAAAGGAAGATTAATGGGTCCCCTAAGACTCCATTCTCTGTGTTTTATGGGCACGTATATATAAGATGTCCTCTTTTCAGATTATTTCTCGTTGCAAACATCATGGTAAGCTGTGTTGCCTGATGTTATTGTCGTATAGATTTGTACTCAACTCATCTGGGAGTCTGGAACTGTGGAAAGTCCAGGATTCAAATGAGAACAATACTGGAAGAAATGGTCGTGGGAAAAGCGAAGATGACTATGGGACGAGGGCGATAGATCTGGCGAATCGATAGTGACAATAAAAGTCTACAACTCTTGTCATTTTTGACTCTGAAATTGGAGAGAAATATAGACTGGCAAAGAATGATGTAAGATCCGGATCTGTTATGATGTCATTCAAATCATATTTAGCTGTCGGTCAGGAATCCCAAGATACTGAAACTCTCTTAGAAGAGGGTTTCTCGAGTCCCTTTCGACGTTTAGGGGCTATGATATCAGGAAGCTAGGTGGTCTTTATCTACACGTACAGTGATGCATGGATTAGCAGATGAGAGCCGATCTTGTACCGTAATATGTCTATTGCTAGCATATAACCATTACACATCAGTTTGAGCCCAGAAAAGTGACTTCGATACTGGAGTTTACAAATGGCACCATTTTTGATGATCCAGATTCTTAGGATATAAATGTATCTTGATATCTTAGGGTTCATCTGTATATGAAAATTGGAACTTCCTTCAAGTTGTCACAGGGCCTGCTATAAGAGGATTTCAAAATAAAAGCTAGATATGCTTCAAGTATTTTGTGAAGATTCAGAAGTTTTGCAATGATTGCAGAAGAAATACAAGGGCTTTGTGTCGCCATTGTTGAATCTAGTGCCATAACACTCACACAACTAGAACTTGGAAGTAAAATAGTGACAGCAAGCTTGTGGTATCGATACCAACGGCAACAATGGTAAGGGTGCATGAGATTTCTCATTGAAATAGGCTTTTCATATCATTATGAATCTCCGGTACCTCTAGAAACACAACAATATCTAGATTGATGAATTGGGTTCGATTTCAGAGTTTTCGGACCTACAAGAGCGCAAGCTATCTACCGGCTTGGACTTGAGGTTCTTGTGGATGGTAAATTTGCAGTTTATATACACTTATGTGAAGAATCTACCAGAATCGGGGCTTGGAGAGAAGTGGCAATCCATGACTGGTTGAAGTCGAGAATAAAAATAGGGATGGTGAGCTTCCAAATCTGTCCTTAGAACTTGGAGACTATATAAATGATCTCTACATCCCCGGTTGTGATCCCATGTATAGAAGTAAAATTCTGGAAAGAGCCGGACTGAGGAAGCTTTCAGGAGATGAAGCTTCTCTTGAAGCAGTGCTGTGAGGGTCAGATCAGAAGTTGTGATCAAATTGTGCATTTCAAATACCCAGAAATGCGCTTTGAGAACCCTTGAGTAGAAGTTGAATGGTGACAGTGATAATTACAACGGCATGGTAAAGATAAGATGGCAACAACCAAGCATTCGGTGATGAAAATAGTAAAGTACGATCGTATCAATTGTCTATTGCAATATCTTGTGATCACGTATCTTAGAAAACTACATCGATTCTAAAAAGTACCTAAATTTTGATGGTCAGCTGGCGAAGCTTCTCTTCCCCCCCTAGTGCTATTTCAAGAGCTAATAGTTGTCTTGTGGACAGAGTAGATGCTCGAAAAACGATTCTTATACCCAGAAGTATGAGAGTTTCCAAGTTCGTGAACTGACTAGGAGCCTGCTATTAGTGAATAGATTATGCTTCATGAGAATTTGTGTGGCTTAGAGCCTAAGATAAGGAATTCTGCTGCCCCAGAAGGACATTAAAACATAGGAATATAAGAAAGCGACGATATTTTCTGTTAGTTCCATCGCGTAGTAACACTAAATTCTGCAGATAGAGCTGCTAATGGTTCTTCGTGGGGGCTAAGAACTGTGTAGGATATACAGTGTTGGAAAGGAGTAAGAAGAGTCCCGAGTCCAGATGTGGACGTCATGGAAGGCAATAAAGTTATTGGCAACAAGTATAATAACAACGACGTTGACATGGAAATAAATGAGACTCATCAGTGACAACAAATGAAAACATGCAATCCTCACTGCCATCCAAATATAACCTCACGGCTTTAGCAGGACGGTCAACCCCCTCACTCCAAATAGGTAGGCCTAACAATTTTCGACGTCTCATCATTCTGGTTGATCCCCATGTACTTTTGCTCGAAAATGGATTATTACGAAGGTGATTGAGCAGAGTCTGAAAAATCGGAGGAAATTTATACCTAAACATTGATTTGGAAAAAAAAAAGGAAAAACTTATAGTGGAGTGAATTCGGCATAAGAAACATTAACACATTACCACGAAAAAAAGGTATGGAGCATAGCATATAAAGTTCCATATCCGTTCAAAATCCTGCTGTAAAGGAGTTTGACACAAGATCAAGTTGCGCATAACGCTGTACCAGCCTCGCAGTACATCAGCAATCGGGAAAAATCTAGCAAAGAATCTGCCAACTGCCATGATGACCACGGAATTCGAGATTGCAATAGATCAGAGAGAGAGTCGTGGCGGGTTTGAAGGTAAAAATAGAATGTAGAGAGAGTATTGCTGTTGAAATAAGACGATGCTCCCACCCGATGATGGTGAAATAGCTAGTGATAATAAGACAAGCTGGTCGCCATAGTATGACATCGACATTGTAAATCTTGCGGCATTTGAATAGGGTTATTTCTTCTGACGAATGTGATTCCCAGATAAGTCTGCTTTCCACATCGACTTCAGACTCGTTAGAAACGTATTTGGTTAAAGAAAGTAAATTCGGAACAAAGTGACTTGTAAAATTGTGAGAAAGTTGCGCAGCTAGCATTCTTCATCTTGACTATCTCGTCGCGTTAATCTCATACCAATATCTTACCATCCCGAAAACCATGAGCAAACCTCGTTCGGCATGACCAAATCAGCAGATCGAGTAAGAAGCAAAAATCTATGTCATGGCCTCGATCTCAAATTACCCCGCTCTCTGTCAAAGCTGCATCTCCAATTAAACAATCTTGTTTGTGGCCTCGCGGATCTGGAGAGTGTGCTTGGCATTAAGAAATCGAGAGATGGCTGCACCAATCTAAGAATTCAAACTTGCCATTTCAATGACCTCAGTTTCCGCAAGTAAATCAGGACAAAAAAGGCCTGGGGTTGAAGAAAGCTGTGTATATTGTATTAATAAATGAGTATCTACATTGCATTAAAAGATCTTAACATATCCAACTACTTGCCGTTCATCAACCAGCAATCGCATGAATTATCATCACTATATCTACAAGTCCTAACGCCGTGTCCGTTCTTCGATTTTTGAAGTAGACGCAATGCAATCTTTCTTTGTTTTCCACTGAAGCGCTCATATTTCGCCGATTGCCGTTCCGTCATTGAGCTCCTTGAGAATATCCACCCACTCATCATCGTGTCGTCATATCGCTCATCCCGTCACATTCATCTCTCTCCAATTCGTTTGAATCTCGAATTTTACACCAAAATTTCACGAAGAAGCTCCAATATCCTGTGCCCTGGCGCCAGCAGCATTCTTCTCATCATAATTTTTCACCGCAGCACTCGTACTCTCCACACTCACATCATCATCAAAAACATCCACTTTAGTAGTTGCAAACTTTCTAGCACTAATACCTCTCTCAAACAGTAGATCGAGTTCAGCGAACGAGCGGCCTTGAGGTTCAGGGAGGCGAAAATAGGTGTAGATGATGCAAAGAAAACAGATTCCGCCCTAGAATTTGGTATTAGTCTATATTACGCAGCAAACGATTGGAGAAAAACATTATATCAACATACCCAGAAGAATCCTGCATAATTTTTCCAATTCCAAGCACCAGGATTGAGCATATATGGCGTAATAACACTGCAGACAATACCCACAATATTATACAAATTTCTGCCCAAAACCACAGTCTTGATTTGAAGTCTTCTTGTAGACAACTCAGAGACCAAAGAATAGCAAACCGTGCCGACGGTAAGTTGGTATGCCAATGCCCATACCAACATAATAGATCCAGTAGCAAGCGATGCCTCGGTTTTATGAGCAGCTGGGACGAGACCTAGGAATCCGAGAATAAAAAGCATACTACACAAAACACAAAGACCATAAAGGTAGAGAGATCTTCGACCAATTCCCAAGCTCATGAGGAACCAGGCTCCAAAAACGCCGGCCATGTTAATACCATATTGACCTAGAGCAAAGTCGTAGGATGTCGAGGTGGGCAGTCCGGCCTGTTGCAGGAAATAGGTAGAGTAGCCCGAAAAAGAATTTCCACTAAGGTTTTGCATGGCCCATACCATGCAGACAATCTGTTGAACGTTAACTTCTAATCTTTCCATATCATTTCACGGGGAGCTTCACCTCAGTTCTACGTCTGTCCACACCCCTGAAGCAATCCATATAGCTTGCTCCTTTGGTGATTTTCTCCTCAATTGCCGTAGTATGAACCATCATTGCAATGGTCTCGTCAGCATCAAAGTTTGTTTCCTTGTTTAGACTGGTCAATCGAAGAAGCGATTTCTTAGCTTCTGCAACCCTTCCTTTTCGAACAAGCCACCATGGAGATTCTGGAGCGAGTGCGATACCAACTAGGAGTGGAACTGGCCACATCCATTGGAGACTGTAAGGTATTTTATAAGCCCATTCATCAGTCCGTGGTAACATAGATTTAATAACGCCAATACCAATGACTTGCCCCAATCCCCAACAGAAATTGACATAGGTAGTGAGGTATCCACGAAGTCCAAGAGGACAGACTTCTGATGCATAAGTGATAGTGAGTGTTTGGAAGACTCCCCATGGCTATCCAAATATTAACAAAAGTTTAGACGACGTTGAGTTGGGGCAGACTTACAATACCGCATAGAACTTCAGCAACTTCTAGCGCGATGACGTCTTGAGCAGTAAAAAAAATTGCCGTAAATGCAATAATCAAACTCAAACAAGTCATGACCGTGTATCGGTATCCAAATTTTTCGGAAACCCAACCATTGATAAATAGACCAATAATTTCACCAACATTTGCACCCTGTTCGACACGTGAGTAATTGAATTCAACAGTTAGTGATGTAAATATTGACTTACGTTACTCAAACCTGCTTGCCATTTTGCTGGCACCTGCCATGTGCCATCAGGTAATTGTTCACCGTATTTTTCATTGAATTGAGGAAATGCATCTAAAAGATTAGTATAATGGATCTTGGAGCCTGGAGTCTATTGAGCTTACAAAAGTTGCTCAGTAAACACACATCGTATCCCTCCATAGCAATACATGTCGAGATCAGAAGAGACCATCCGATAGCTTTAGGATACAATTTGATTCCCTGAAGCAGTGACATGTTATGTTCCTTCTCCGTAGACGCTTTCGCATCCTTAATCATCTGTTCCATTGATGTCGAGACTTTGAGATGGTCCTCTTCAGGGAAATGAAGAGGTTTCTCATTGTCTCCAATGTGATCGCGATTGTGAATGTTGCCCATCGTGTTATCGGTATCCGACTGTGCGGCCAGATCGTCAGATGTTGAAGATAGAGCCATCTTCTAAACTTGGGGTCCCCAGGATTCTTATGCTGCCTGTCGTTCCACTTCCAACTTCCAACTGCCCCTCGTGCAGGACTAGAGAATGCGGGGTATGATTGTCCAGGTCTTTGGGTGTTTGATCACACTTTGACCTGGGTTGGAGGGGAAAAGAATCCTCGAATTGGAAGTTAAAGTTATGGTTTTCAGATATTTTCAGGGTTAGTCAGTAATAGCGGGGATCGACGGACTGCCCGGCAACATTAAATGCTTGGTGAGTGGCTCGAGTGGTCGAGCGATAGCGTAGGCGTTGTTCGGATAATGTGCATGAATATTTAACAGCCAATCATAGAGAATGTTATTCAGGGAGTGAATTTTGAGTGGTGAAAATTACTTGCAATTGATCATATACGGCAATTCAATAGCACGAGGATCTTCAATGTGATAACGGTAGAGAACGTATTTCCGCCTGAACTTGATGGGAATTGGCAATTTGTACATCGAGGCGTTTTTCGCCATAACATAGTGGTTCTCAAATAATGCGTTGGCCATTAATATTTATATTAGCTTATGATTAATTTCAAAACGGCGGTATCCCTCCTAATGTCATAGCTTCGCACCAATTGACATGTCGAACTTTGAACTAGCTTCTGGTACCTTTTTCGAATCTTCCAGAAAAGGAAGTGCCCGCGTGCTATCAGATAGCGGTCTGCTACTAGTACCTAGGAAAGATATGATACCGGTTTAAAAAGACGGAATGGCTATCGGTGAATTAAACTTCCGATGGTGAATTGTGTAAAATTGGATTAAATTGGATACTCCACTTCGTGAAATTATAACCTATCGTAGGCTCTTGACTCTTGTTTTTCTCTAGAAGTCCGGACTTTTAGCTTCAAGTTTTTTGCATTGCGCACTGTGAAGCTGTCTTATGAAAGGAAGTTCGGATGAAGCGAGGCGATGAAGGGGGTGATATTTCCGCTCTTCTGATTTTTGCACGTGATGAGTCTGAAGAGTGTGGACTCGGAGATATTTCCTGATAGCTGAATTGCTGTGTGACCTGTCCTGTGCAACATTACTTCGAATGCAGTACACTATAACTCTAGGGCTGACATTGCATTGCATGTTCAGTCATAAGAACCAGTCGCGAAGCTGATGATAAATTGTTCAAAGTCACATGATCGTAATGTGGAACATCTGATCTCCACTCTGGCTCGTCTGGCCATTCCACGATTCTTCAGACCGGCTCCATAATAGCAGAACATCTCTAGAACATCTTCAGAACATGACCTTGATATACACACGAAAATGCTATTGGTTAAACACGTTTGGTTACTCGATTCCACGAATTTTCTAGTTCCAACCAAACAGCTATGCACCAATTTGGCTTATCTACCATCGCCACCGACATCACTGTCACCATGTACGGCTCAGAGATGATCCAAGCTCGCATCCCTGATATTACTCGTGTACATCATCGTTATCGGATAATCGTGTGTTCGAGGATGCCGTAGAGAATCGACGCATACGCCAGTGCCTCAACACGCTCCAATACACATTCAAGCCGACCCAAATATCGATATAATCTATTCTATATATTCAGTCGTTAGTGATTTGCATAACCACTCTGAAGAAGTTACATAGTAATCAAAAAGAATCACATCAAATCATACCAATAATCAATAATGAAGAAAGCTTTCGGTAAGCTTCGATTGAAGATCTCCAAATACAACAACGATGATCCACAGCCACCATCATCCAAACCCGTGCCGATAGTACCCCAAGATCCATCATCGATTGGTCTAAAAATGATCCATGATTCTCCCGATGCAACTATTGAGTGCGTCTCTATATTCTTCTTTCATCAATAACTAACATTTCCAGTATCATAGCCATTCACGGTCAAAATGGCCATCCCATCAATTCCTGGACAAACAGAGATAATGGAGTACTTTGGTTACGCGATCTTTTACCTGGAATTTTGGAAACATATCCAGGTGTGAAGATTCGAGTACTCAGTTATGGATATGCACGTCGAGATCCCGTCGAAGTTATCGGCGTTGGATTAATGAAAAGTATTGGAGAGTTGAGAACTGTGACAGAGAGTGAAGGAAGGAAAATAATTTGGTGTGCGCACAGTTTTGGGGGTCCCTTATTACGGGCTGTATGTACTCTCTCGATCCGATGTGTTTAATATTGCTCCCATGTTGTATGTTGAGAAATGACTCGTGCTAACTAAATTAGGCAATATCAATCGCCCCGCCTTTCAGTGATATCCAAGTCTCAACCCACGCCTTTCTGTTCTTCGGAGTAGCCAAAAACATGGGATTGGAAAATCTGAGCACGGTGCTTGCATTGCCAGAAGCCACATTGAGTAGCGAGATGAAGGAGTTGAGGAAAGAGATGATGTGGCTAAAAATGGGAAGTGAGAGATTTGATCCAGTGGGTGAGCACTTAGGTTGGAATATTGTGTGGTTTAGAGAGATGGCAAGCGAGGAAGAGAAGGTCAGGCATTTGGGTGGGGCGGGTGGGAGAGAAGAGAAGAGTAAAGATGGGGAGGGCGAGCTTGAAGTCGTGGTCAAATTACGGAAGACGCACGGCGCTATGGTGAGGTTTGCTGATGCTGAGGATGAGGATTTCATAGTGGTAGTGGAGAAGATCAGGAATATGGTAGACGGAATCACAAAAGGTAACAACACAGTCGGGAGCTAATCTATAAAAGCTCCCGAAACCCCGGAAGTTCGTTATCTAGAACCCTCAAGTTCGCGCGACGTAACATCAATCATTTTTCAATGCAGAAAGAGTGTATGCGGCTCGTTTGACCTTGATTTTATCCGAGAGGCGGGGTAAGGCTCCCCGGAAACATCATGGTTACATTGGTTCAAAATGAACACTCAGAAGGCACCAGCCTGCAGTCGGGCAAGGCACAGTAGTAGACCAGATGATGTATATTAATTACATCAATTCTGTTCACGACAGATGTCGTGTTGCGGAATCATTAGTAGTTGATGAGTCTAGTGTCAAGAGAGCACATTGAAATGCCTTGGACGCCTTACAATACCTAGACACAGGTGCGAGAGGCGGGAGATTGGTGGAAATCTGGTTTAGAAGTCACACGAAAATCAATTTTATAAGGTCTGACCTGCAGTATAAGTGCTTCGGACGTCGTTTTCAATTCTTTGAAGATTCAAGCTTACGTATGTGATCAACAGGGTCGCACTCATGCAGTCATCGAGGCTCATTTGTAAGGCTCTGCAAAACTTTGCAGAACTCCGCCCATTGCTCGCGTAAAGATATGTAGATAAGATAATACCATGCAGCTTATTTGCTCAGCCCGAAGCCTTGATGGATAATAATTATAAGGTTGATCAAAGAAAGCTGAAGAATCATTGTTTGGAGAGATTGGCTCATTTCTATTCTGATGGTGAGAATGTCCGATATAACGATAGCTTAATGGATCCTGTCACAATATTGGGAGCTGCAAGCTCAGCAATTGGTATCGCAAGTTTTGGCGTCCAATTAGTACAAATCCTGACGAAGTACGTGACTGATGCTGGCGCAGCGGCTCAGAATCTCAAAGCAACATTAAGAAACATTGATGCTGCAAGTGCGTCTTTCGAATTCGTTAATCATTTTCTGAAACAGGAAACTGAGCGTTTGAAGTTAGGACAAAAGGCGACACTTAATGCGCGCGGAATAAGACAAATTCAAAGTATTACAGACGATTGTTTGAAAGTGTTTTGGAGAGTGGAGGCATGGGTCTTGTACAAGGACGACTCAAACGAACTGGAGCTCAAGATTGCCAATAGGCTGAATGAATACAAAGAGGATGTGAAATTTGATCCAACAAGGCCTTCGCAATTCCTTAAAGTCGATGAAACTTCAGCGAAAGTCCGCAAACTCAGAGAATCGTGGTTTACAAGATACCTGTCCCCGTTACAGACACACAAACTTCTTCAATATGCAAGAGAACTTCATCAACTTCAAGCGAGTTTGAATTTGCTTTTCACAGTAATTAGCGTCAGATTAAATGGGCCTCGATCGTGAGTCTAGAACTTTATTCGCTAATCTGAAATTGAGCTTACACAAGTGTAGAGGATCGAATCCTATCAATGCCATGTGTGCTTCACCGTATGACATAACTTCGTCTGGCATCGAGCAAGTGGTTGGAATGCTCCCAGAAGTGACAAACTACATGTTTCATCCTAGAATGAATGAGTACGAAACTCAACATTTGAACAATCGGTTCATCAATCCAACCGGCAGAGAACATCTTATCCCTTTAGCCAGTGGGATACGATATGTTGATAATCGTTATACCCATATTCCACAGAGTTTCTTCCAACATCCCGAGCTAAATCGAAGAGAAAATACATCGTTTCGCACAGTCATTCCTCCAGCTGTTCCAGATGATCCGCTGAACTCTGTTTTGAAAACGAATGCCGAGGCCCAGAGCAGCTCTCTGCAAAGCCAAGACTCCAAGGGAAAAACAAATGCCAGGTTTAACCACAGATCTTAAACCGGATATGCCATGGCCCCTGGGAATTGAATCATAGACGCCGCTAAGAGTTATATGGCACATCATGATGCTGAAGCGAGACGGAAACCTGAACTCATGAGTGATGTGGGAAATTGTGCAACGAAGACATATTAAGATCATTTTATCCCGGCCAAAAAGACAAGAGATATCAGAACCTTTCCACAGTGGCCCAGCAAAGTACAAAAGCTTCCATGAATATAGACGAAGAGAGTCCAGCCGAAGAAGCTTCTAGGTCTCCCGATAGCAAGGTAGACCCCCCAAATCAAAAGGGGCACGAACGCCGGAACGCCAGAACCTACGCCCAATCTTGGCATCCAAAGGTTTCTGCTAATAAAAATGAAGGGATTGTCCCATCACAGGCTTTTCCGGCGCCATCGGCCAACTACCAAGTTGGCCGTAATCAAGCTAGCAACGTTTCAAAGCCAGCGATGGAGATAAACGACATCGAATTAAATGATAAAACAACCCGTTCGCGCAATAAATTAGGAAACAGTATGCCACGGCAAGCTTATAGTCTGCAGACCAAACAGCTTCAGCCAGAAATATTGCTTAATCTGGAACCAAATATGTCCGTTTCGGAGAATCGAGAGAAGAATCCTGGTTCATTTCATGATACTTCCGAGGATCTCATCGATTTTGGTGACAATATTACAACATTGCAACAACCGACTGCGGTCGTCATTGATGAGATATGCCAAGCGCAAAACTTAGGCTCACAAGCCGTTCAGTATGACCTGCTTTCTGGAGATCTAGACGAACTCCGGACAGAAACGATGGGAGAGTTGGAGAGTCCTATCACCCCGAAAATATGCTTTTACGATGCAACGCCTAGGGAAACTCCCGATGATGCCGTAGAAACGGTAACGGCAAAGGTACTCGCTGCCTTGGCTCCTATTTCATCTAACCAGCCACAAATTCGCGGTACCATCGATCAACCCGATCGCAAAACAAACGAACAATTCGCCATCAAAAAGGAAGAAATCCCCGAATCACTAAAGTTAGTGAGTCTGCCGATGTTGGAGAAGTTCTCAGACAAGAACAAAAGCCATGGGTCGCAGGATAAAATCATTCCTCAAAGCAGAGCATCAGAAGCATTCATAGAAACTTCATCCTCATCATCTACTAATTGTCGCTCCCAACAGAGTGTCGAAATTGATTCCGTGAAGATGCCCAAGCAGCGAAAGGAGTTACTATTCGATAATTCAAACCTCGATTGTTCGCCGCCATCGAATCTCAGAAAACTCCCCACAGATTATCCGGCATCTCAAATATCCAATTCTCTAAGCTATGTCAGATGTTCTGAGGTTGGCACTAACCAATCATCGAAGAGTAACTTTTCAAAGCACAGCTTTATCAAGAGTGGTGGTCTCAAAAGTATTTTTAGACGCAATAATCTTGCCGAGGATGACATGGACAGGATGATTCCAGAAGGTACCTTTCTTACTGCATTTTTCATCAAGGGCCAAAGCTATCAGCAAATACCTACTGTTAGGGATTTTAAATTACGCAAATCAGAGATCGAGCGGATGCTGTCGCAAACTCCCCAGCAGGATTGGTGGAAGGAATTTTGTTTTCTTGAATCGACCGAGACCACTAGTCTGACCCAGATTCTAAAACCTCAAGCTAGCTATAGAAAAGCGCTCATAAGCCTCAAAGAAGTAAAGAAACAGTCCAGTCGATTGTGGTCGCGGAGCGAAAAGGGTCACATCGCGATTATCATTAACAAGCCTCTGGCTAACCTTGATATGGAGCCAGACTTTGGCCTTGACTACAGATCTGCACCAACTCGAGTGGATGCGAGAGAAAGTAGTAATGGTAATGCTTTTGGTCCCCAGCAGCTTGGGGAACTCATCGCACGAGCTATGGACGATAAAGATTGTCTTTATTGTGCCTATACAATTCATCCAGCACTCATTGAAACTTCGTTTCAATCGCCTGATTGGGTAAACGCTCATGGAGTCAAACAGCATTTCTCAGGAAGACACATACTTGGAAGAATTTTAGAGCTAAGCACAAGTAGTGGGACAGTCATTTCGAAGCTTTTGGATCTCACAGTGCCACAGCAGAGACAGGTTCAAAATATAGTCGACTCAAACAACGAAGTCAATAGTAGCATCATATGGACACTTGCACAGCTCGAAGTCGTCTATGGGAAGTGTCTGAGCCCTACAAGTGACGGAATCCTGTCAATAACAGTATATCTTGTGGGAACTTCAAATGAATCAGCAGATAACACTTCAAGATCGGAGAAGAGTGGCTGGACTATGAGTTCCTCATCAACGTTGAAAGACAGAGGTGCCGATGATATCCAAGCAACTTCGAACCTTAAGAGCGTTGATTTCACAAAATCATTGAAATCTCCTCCAACAACATCCCTGGAATTTTTGATCCCCGGCACTAAAGATGCGGAACCAATTCCTCCGAACTCCCCCAAGTCACTAAGAAGAACTTCATGTATATCTGACACGTCTTATGTTGATCCTTCTGACTTCGAGAGAACGCTTGGCAATTATTATGAAGCTTTACAGATTCCAACAAATGCGAATGCTGCTGCTATCAAAAAGTAAATATCTTTTTCTTCATTCTTGATCCCTAGAAGCTATGTCTTCAATTGCTAATTTTGAGAAGGCCCAATCTCTCCTTACGCAAGGACTCTCATCCGACGTTGAACCCCTTGAAATTTCCTGCTAGGAAACGCTTCGTTACTGAAGCCTACAGAACCTTGGGGTCGCCCAACAGACGTGATGCTTACGATAAAGAACACAACTTCAACCAACCACAGCCAGAAAAACAAACGAATTCCCCAAGATCAAACACCAATCCATCGGCAAAGTCCAAAAGAACAAAATCCTGGGATGAAGATTACGGAGATAGAGATGATGTGAGTGATGATGAGAGCTACAATGGTAGACGGCACGTGGGCTTTGCAGAAAGTCGTAGAATACCTCTTCGACGGGGAATAAGGAATCCTGAGCTGTACGAATCAGATAGTCATTCCAGCTCACATGATGAACCTCCACAACGAACTCATGGGGTGGGAAGAGTACCCTACCGAAGATTTCCTCAACCCCTGGTCAAAGACCGGGGCAGAAGTTCAACATATGATGATCGTCCAAGACATGCATTATCTAGAAGATACTATAGATCAAGGACTCCACCGCTCGAAAGCAGCTCATCAGATAACGACTCAAGATCACATTCACCATTGAGAACCTCGTTTGGTGGCGGGAATACCACCAATCCCTTCATAAGGAAATCCACAACATATGGTCCTCGTACAAATTCATTTGCTGGAAGAAGTCCGGCAAGGCCACCATCTCCAAGAAGTGAAGCATCATCTGATGATTCAAGCCTATCATCACCAGAAAGAAGTTCCTTACACCAGTATAACAATCAATCTGCACATTCATCTGCTGGAAGAGCCTCTGCGCCCAATCGTCGACCAAGAAACTCCCCGCATAGAAGAGCGGCCTCAGTGGCAAGACCTGTATCTGACAGTTTCAACTGGAGACAAAGATGTGAAGCGAACCATAAAGTAACTCAGCCGAACAACTTTAGTAGAGCACACAATGATTGGAGCAGATCCAGAAGAATCCAACCACTATCACCTCAGTCATCACCTCGGCCAACTTCTTATAATCTCCCGTCCCACCAATTTATACAGGAGTCTGTCATTCCATTTGATCGAAGACCTGCACATTATCCTGATCACTATGATGGAAAATCATACAATCCGTATGAAGCATCAGGGGCCGAACATACTGACGACAAGATCGTGCAGCAGCTCTTACTGGAGTGGACACCAGCAGGCGAAGAGGCTGAGGCAGCAGCAGCACAGAACACAGACGAGAACAATCATTCTGCAAATCAAGGTTTAAACGATCCGTATAATACATGTTCTGGAGTCAAGAGTCAAAGCCGTCATACGTCCCAGGAACAAGTCGAGAGAACCGAGACACCTGATGCCACGAAGATAAATGTCAAAGGTGAAAGACGACCAATGGCAACAGTGGAGGACGATGCTGGAAAATTTTCGGATTTTGAAAACCCTCCACTATTTCCGCGGCGTGCGATGACTAATTTCTTCTGAGTTGCGCATAAGTAAAATAATATTGGCGCTTCTACAGCTTGAATATACCAATTTCATCAATTTCATATGCCTGTTTCGGGCCTCAGGATCTTCCAACTTTGAAATTGTTTATAATGGAAATTTATCATTTACACATGCGATCTTTCAACAGTAGTTCTTCATTGAAGTTTTAATTATAGGGAGCACTTGCTGAAAGCAGAATCTCATCCTTATCTCACAGTCCCAAGTCTCAGTTGCGCTTTCCTTCCTTGCATCAGTCTTCTCCACTTGGAGATAAACACCTTCAGATTTCGTTTACAACGGGTAATGATAGGTAATGAAACCGACATCTAATATCTGTATTCATGATTCAATTGCAGAAGTATTGTCTACACGCTTTTTCGCTATCATCTCACAGGCCTTTGCAAATTATATGCTTGATGTCGAAAAATTCTTACAACAATATTTCTACCCAGCATAACTAAAAGTTCAGACCTCTCCAAAGCAACACAGTAATCACGCAATGCCTTTGGAAAGCCTTCCAAATGAGATCCTTGCCAAAATCATACAGAAGCTGATGGAAGAACACTATTGCAATGTGTATTCCCATCCAACACTATCTCTTAACAGGTGCTCAAGACATCTTTACAAAGCTTCTATTTCAAGCTTGTACCGCGATGTTATAATAACGGGTCCAGAGATTTTGGAACTATTCATAAAAACTATCGCCAATCGTTGGGAGCTCGCGATTTTGGTGTATTCTCTAGACCTGACCTATTTCGATGATCATCATGGTCCTTATGATCGAGACACCGAGCGGATATGCTATTTTGTAGAGCCGGTAGATCATACAGATGAGCATGTCCCTCCTTGTGTTTTAATCAGAATCATATGGGACATGTGGGGATACATTGACTGTATACACAGAGACACAGCTTGTTTGGGGCCCAAAAAGCCATGGCATGACTGTTTATTGGAGGCTATGATTTATTCGAAAAAGAAAAAGAAGTCTTTCTGGCATTTGACAGCTTTATCTTTAAACTTACTCCCTGGACTAGAGAAGATCTCCTTTCCTAGTTTTGCTGCTCCACAAGCACGACTAGATTTTCGATCTTTTTGTTATGCTGCTTTGGTCGCTTCGCAACCCGAGACGCGAAATGAACTGTTCAAGGGTCCAATGAGTGCTCTGCACAATCTAACTCTCGAGGGATCCTATGAGAGCGGATCAATACAGATATTCCTTCAGCTCTCGATGCTACAGACACTCACTTTGCGCTTTTTAATTATTCCGAGAAGGCCGAGTAGACCGAACAGATCGAACTACGCAAAATTCATGGAGAACTGGACATTACTACGATTAAATATTACTGCCACCAACATCTCTTCCAGATATCTCATCCCATTCCTAAAAAGTTTAAAAGTCTTGGAATCATTGCATTTCGACGCACATCCATGGCAGCTTTATGGTGAAGAAGATGAGTACAACGTTGATTTTGGGAAGATTATTGAAGGACTGTCTCATCTCAAGCATACTTTGAGAGACTTGAGAGTGATTCTAGGTACTCATGCACAGAGAAGCTCGGATTTTTCGGTCCTACGAGACTTCTCGGCTCTCACGGTATTGGAGATTAGCGTTTGGACTTTTCTGCCGGCTACAAACGTTGCCATGTCACCAATTTTAGGCTCGGCTTTGAACCGTGTATTTCCTCATAAACTGCATTCGCTAAAACTCAATTGCAAAGGAACAGCCGTGTGTAGTCTAAAGAGTATAATACAGCCCATGAAAAGGCTGGTGGAAGAAATGAAGGAGGGCACGACAAGTTTGAAGGAGCTTCATCTCAAATATTTTCCTGGGCACGATTCTCACTCCTTCGCAAGCCATACAGAATGTGGACTATACCAACGCCACCCCTTCTTAGCGGAGCTCTCAGCTGAGTGTCAGGAGAATGGGATTACTCTGAAAGTTTCGTGAAGACCAATGTCGCTTCCAATGGTACAAACGGTGGAAGATTAAGAGTGAAATTCAATTGTTACGTTAGGAACGAACAAATCCCGTGAATTTGGAAACTTTTTATAGTCTGAGCTTGCAAATTTTAATATCATGAATTATGTGTAGCCCTGGTGTCTCAATTCTGTGACTCGCTTCTACTCGGTATATGTGAAGTCCTTCAAAATTCACAATCCCCTCAAGTCAGTTATCGAAACCTTTTGTTGTCTTGGAACCAACTAAACTGCCGTTCAATCATCAGAGGCTTCCAATAGATCGATTCAAGCAAACAGTATCCCGAATTTTCATAGATATTATATCGCTTTCAAAGGTGCAGAGCTTGTGCCTAGCGTTTCAGTTCCAAGTACAATACCCTACCCATTGAATCTGTCAGTGTTTCTTGAAATACGACTGGAAACTGTTAAGAACGGTTCCTTCGAAAGACTTTTCAAAGCCTTCATGTTTGTTTATTCCTCGCAATGAAAGGAAACTGCGATCTCCTCATTCAGAAACGAAGAGGAGGTCACTCTTTTGCTCCTGCCCTTACTATGATAATGTTCTTTTTGGTAGGCACGGCTGGACTAAACAAGATTTGCCACCTTAAGTGATTCGATCATTACTTCAATGATAGAATAACAAAAAAAACATACATCCATTGCAAAACCTCCCTTTCGATATCATTTTGTTTAGCGAAGATCCCTCACCGCACAACAACATGCCTCCAACACTTGATGGCTTACCGGAGGAGATCATCATTGGTATTGGAATATGTTTACCTAGAGATTCCCTTGCAAAGCTAGCACAATGCTCCAGTCAATTCTATGCTGCATGCATTGAGTTGCTATACTATCACTGTACTGTGAGGAATCGGAAATCGTTGAAGATACTGATCAATACTATTCTTAAAAAATCTGTGATTGGACCCAGCATCCGTTGGCTCGACCTACGCTGCTTTGACTTAAATGAGTTGAGTCGAGTACTCCTCTGGAAGACAACTTCGCTTGATCTGTTCCAAAAGGCTATTTCGGTGCAAAACAAGTCGTCTTCTTGGGATATCATTAACTGGGCACGCGGTGTTTTGATGGATATATCATGTTGGGCTTTGATATCAGTACTCCTTTGCCTCGTTCCAAAATTAAGGGTGCTGGGACTTCCCTCATTGGGAGAAGAGCGCACTCGGCAGGGAATATATTATAAGGGAGCTCATTACGAAGTCTCTACATTCAGTAACTTCATTGCTCGACTCGCAAGAGACCAGCGAACTGAATCTCCAGACAGCGCTCCTCTGAGGGTGCTTGCAAATTTAGAAAGCATAACAATTTCACCCGATTTTCACCATGAAAGAACAGCATTGGATTGCATCGTGCCACTTATGAATTTAAGATCTGTGAAAAGATTCAAGGTTGTCTTGATGTGGCATTGCTACTGGATGAACAGCCGTAGGGTAAAATGCATAGAACCGATACCCAACATCGAGAGTTTGAGCTTCATTTTATGCTGGTTCAGCGATGGCATTGCCACTTTCCTTGGGCGTTTCACGGGCATTCAAAGATTCTATTTGAGTGGAGGTACCGACATCGTGTATCCTTTCGATGGATTACATCCATATGTTGACGATATTTTGAAAGGATTAACATCTTCGAAACACTCATTAAAATACGTCGACATCAGCAATGTTTGTCGTTTACCAGATGATCAGCCCCTCTCATTCTCTCAATTCAAACGACTGCAGGTTGCAAAGCTTTCGCCATCTCCTTCAATATGGTCGAGTGTAAACACAATTGAGGATGAATTTCGGTTGATCAATTCCTTGCCGCCCGGATTGAGGATTCTTGTATGCAAACCGTTTTATGATCAATACGATTTTGTTAGCTTGGAACAATTTTATGAACTCGTCGCCAAAAAGGAAATATATGTTCCCAAGATGCGACAGATTGAATTGATTTGGGACGATGCTAATTCCACATATGATTGTAAAGATTGTCAGAAACATTGCGAAATGAGCGAGAAAGCCCCTTTCTTTCTGAACCTTATTGCAGAGTGCAAAGCAAAGAATATTTGTATTTTCTCTGGTCACCCCTCAAGGAAACCTAGCCGCACCCCAGAGCCGGAAGACTTAGAAAATACTCAAGGACTTCTGGGCAATTTATCATAGCTTTCTTTTTGTCGTTCCAAACTTCCGCAGTCACTCTAGAAACTTGCAGAGTAAGGCTAGGCCATGAAGCCTTCACACATGTATGTATTATTGAGGTTTTCTGGCTTTAAGTGGGAGGCGTCAATTATTATCTGGGCTGTACCTCTGACTAAGTCGTGGAGATAGAACCCTTCTATAACAATCAACTCATCACATTAACCTTATTTGCTCCGATTGGTGTGGTCGTGTATGTGATTTGTGTGATTCGAAATTCACATGCTTTGAAATCTATTAATGTGCTTGACCCAGAATCCAGGTGGGGTAATTATCCGTACTTATTACAGGGGCTCTTCCGAGGAGACACCACTAAAAATATGTACGCTAAAACTTTAAATCGTCATCACCTCATACCTATCACCACATCACCACCAAACCCACCAAACCAAATCGAATGAAGATCATTGTCGTCGTTAATAGAGCTTTGCATACATGGACAACGATGTTTGGTCGAAGATTATGTAATTCTGCATGTGATTCCGACGCTTATGGTGGGGTTTAGCCTTGGAATGGAGTTAGGTGACGAAAACGGAGACATGGGACGAACGAGGGGATACGTATAAAGAGAGCAGAGGTGCCCACCTTAAGGGTCTCTTACCTTCTCGATCGAAAAACTGTTCACTTCGAAGAAAATACAGATAACATCACATACAAATATCCAAAATGCCTCGACTTCCAACTCGTAAATTGGGCAGATATGGCCCTGAAGTAGTCGCCCAAGGCTTCGGAACCATGGGCTTAAGTGCTTTCTAGTGAGTCCCACGGACCCTTCTTCATACAGTGGCTTCACGCAGTATAGTGTCTTCATTTGGATGAACCTATCTAACTCTCCATCAGTGGCAGCACCGAATCCGATGAAGAACGCTTCAAGGTCCTCGATCGCGCTTACGAACTTGGACAGACCAACTGGGACACCGCAGACATGTATGCCGACTCCGAAGATCTACTTGGAAAATGGTTCAAACGCACAGGAAAGCGGGATCAGATATTCTTAGCCTCCAAGTTTGCCTTCAAAACAAATGAAGATGGAACTCGTACTTGTGATACCAGTCCGGAATACGTTAAGGCTGCGTGTGCGAAGAGTTTACAAAGACTCGGTGTTCAAACCATCGATCTATACTACTGCCATAGAGTAGATAGAAAGACTCCCATCGAAAAGACAGTAGAGGCTATGGCTGAGTTGAAGAGGTAAGCCGCAACCACCAAAATACGTTGTTGTATTCGTGCTGATAATTGTGCCAATAGAGAGGGAAAGATCAGATATCTAGGGCTCTCTGAAGTCAGTCCAAAGACCATTCGCCGTGCAGAGAAAGTACACCATATCGACGCCGTGCAAGTAGAATATTCTCCATTTTCTTTGGATATTGAACAGAACGAAGTCTTGAAGACTTGTCGCCAGCTTGGCATTGCCATCGTTGCCTATTCACCTCTTGGCCGGTATGACCTCAATCAAAGCAGTCCTCATAATTACATTTAACATGCTAACCTATCACTAGTGGTTTTCTTACAGGCCAAATTAAATCCAGAGCTGACTTTGAACCTAACGATTTCCGTCTCAGCGCCCCTCGTTTCTCCCAAGAGAATTTCCCAAAGAATCTCGTGCTCGTGAAGGAGCTGGCAAAGATCGCATCTGAGAAAGGTGTTACACCAGGACAACTCTCATTAGCATGGTTAGCTGCCCAAGGTGATGACATTATTTCGATTCCGGGTACAAAGAAAATCAAGTATTTGGAAGAAAATATGGAGGCTTTGCATGTGCAACTTAGCAGACAAGAGGAGAGAGAGATTAGGACAGCTATTGAGAAGGTCCAGATTGGTGGTGCGAGATATCCAGAATCCATGAATGGCTTCTTGTTCGGTGATACCCCTGAGTTGCGATAGTCTGATACTTAGTACCAGCAGTCGTCTTTCAGTCACTTTAGGTTGAAATTACTAGATTTTCCCAAGTTCTTGGCATCAGAATTTTACGTGACTCCTGGGTTCAATAGAATAGTGATGTTCAAGTTGACAGCATATCAGGTATCATTTCATTGTAAGTACGAAACACTCTCCCCAATGATTGGTCCTATGATATCCATATCATATAAATCAGAGCTTTTACCATGACTGTTGGCTACATGATTCGAACAACGTTCTAAAATGACGCACATTGCATCAAATATTCGCCCCAAATGCACAATCCATACTAGTATGTCGAAGATTATCTGCCCTCTTTCTTGATCATGGAATCTGGAAAGACGTGGCTCCCAACGCGTTCGTGTCCATGACGGGAGAGCCCTGATGAATTGTCGTCTGATGCGTGGCATCATTTGTGTGGAGGTATTTGTGGGGAATCTCGAGCTCTTGCATTAGTCGCACGTCTGAAAATCCTTAGCAGGAAACGGCACGACCAGACCAATCTAAAAGTCTGGGAAACGGTTCCAGCCTCATCTTATACTTTGTTAGGTGAGTCATGTCGCTCGTGTGTTGGGAGTTGCAGTAGCTTTGTGGTGTTTTGCTTTGGTTTTGTGGGTCGAGAGGGGTTGGTGGGGTTCATTCAGTCTGTGAGATTTTCAAAGGGGGTGGGAATAGTGAGTGAAAGGTGAGGCTTACTATCGAACAGAAGATCAAATGAGACTGAAGGGAAATAATGAGGACAGACGGGAAGGGTCGTCTATGGAAACTGATGATTTCAGAAGTTGATATCACGTGGGTTCATCAGGTGTGTCCAATCACGTTGCCTTCCAGATTTAAAATCGGTCTGACTGTTAGCGTAACGTGCACAAAGCTTCAATTCAATCATAATGCACGAGATTCTCAGAAGGATGAAATAAGATTATTCGACTTTTATACAGTGGATCGCTCAGTTCCTATCATCGTCTCTCGTCCATAGTAACCTGTCTAGACGCCAACCATAACATCTCCATAATATTTCCCGTCAAAAAAAATAGAACCTCAATTTGTTTGCCAATTGTCATTATATCAAATATCCAGGATTTTGCTGATTCAAACTCCAAAGAGTGAATTGAACATCGCCGCTCTACCCATCTACCCGATCCTTTTAATAACTCGTTAATTTCTACCCGCTAATCTGACTTGCATCAAGAAAGCTGAATCTCTCCCCTCAACACCATGTGTGTGCGTATAAGTATTGTATGTTTGCGAAAGTTGTTCTCTGGGTTCCACAAGTGTGAACAAGTGAAAGGCAAAAGAACTTCATATATCCAAGAATTTGAGTCACGAGTACCTCAATAGAACTCGTGACCCTCGGCCTCAACGTCAGTGAAATCACCCAATGGGCTTTCCCGTGCGACGTTCGGGCCTTGCTGCATGACAGCTTCATCTTGACGAGCTTGGCTTTCAGCCAATTGAATGGCATTGAATTGTGCCATCTCCTCGTCTCGAAGGTTTCTAAGGCGTTGCGGAGCAGCCGCAACGCTTCTCTCGACACTGGATTCCCAAGGTTCGGGTACCAGTTTCAAGACCTCCATCACTTTCCGGTATCCAGCCTCGTCCAAGCGGACCATGTGGGCAAGCTTGGCGTACCGGCTGCAAGCTTGCAGTTGCTTGATGGGGACGGCGTAGATGTGATGAACACGCATGTACGACCGTCTCTGCATGCTACCCCGCGAGAGATACAACAAGGTTTTGCCGCGCTGATTCAACTCAGCATGGTGCTGCGACTCTTGGTTCTGCTCGTGCTTCTGCACTGCGTCAAGCTTGTCACCCTTCTGCTGGGGTGTTCGTATTGGAATCCAAGACAATGGCATCGTCTCTTGAAAATACCATTGTTTTGAAGGGTCTGGTCCAAGTGTACGCAGCTTGTTGACGTACTGGTCCAAAGTTAGACCACCGAGAGTTGTCATCTAATTGGATCAGCTGTTAGTAACATACTTATTAAAACATTTGGGCATGGTGATTTAGAAGTTCTGCAAATGCAGATAGAACAATGGAAGGACAGGAGCAAATGGTATAGTCTATCTGATTTTTACAGACGAGAATTGGAACGAGGGGTCAAGATGAGAAAGAAAATTAGTGAAGACTTACCAGTGCAACGTCAAGTATGACGTCACCAACAATGTTGGAACCACGACGCTGGTTAATCCTCAGGATCATTACCGGGTGATTATGGCCATCCTTTTCTTTCACCTTGTCGTTACACTCATGGTTCTGGACACATACAATTGGTTCATGTCCTTCTTGGTAGTTTGACAGCCATACAATGCACCCAGGCATTAGATGCTCGGCATGCAGAGGGTACGTCTTAGGTACCATGGCTGGCTTTCGTTGGATGGCAATATCGTCATTTTCAGGAGTGGCAATGCCACTGCTGTCAGATTTGCCTGCTGGTGTTGATCGTGGTAACGGAGAGCCTTTGACTCTCCATTGTGGTTTCCCTAGAACTTGGGAATGTGTCAAGCCCTGACCTGGTCTATCACTGACCTGGGCAGTCGACGGATACTGGCTAGAGTTTGGCGTTCTAGTACCTCCATACGAATGCGATGCAACTGGTGTGGTCACATGCAAAGGACTGTTGTATTGGGGTATTGCTTGTTGTCTAGCAGTACCTGATACAGATGTTCGGAAACCATTATTAAACGGCCTATACCCTTGTGACGCGCTATGAACCTGCGGCACGGGATTGCTGTAATTTGTATACTCTTGCGCAGCTGGATTAAGTATACGGCCTGGATTGTGGCTGCTCACCTTTGGCATAGGAGCAAACGGATTCAGAGGGCTGCTCACTCCCACAAATGCGTTGTGTTGGGTAGTGTTCGTGCCTTGGTGTTCTCGCACATGATTCGGATGAGTGCCGTTATATTTTTGCAAGCGGAAAGGCATAGATGGATGGTCATATCCATGTTGTAGAGACGCCGGCATATCTCTGTTGTGAGAATAGTTACCAAAACAGTCACCATTTCGATATGGGCTGTGGACAGGGGTGAGCATTTGGTCAACTCTGGGAGCTGGAGGAACAACCGCGTCTTGAGTTCTTTGCGTGCTGTCGTCCGTGATTCCATTCTGAAGCTGTGGATTTGGAGAGTATGGCATCATCGGTAGTGAGTTCTCCCCATAATTCTCCGCCCAATGACTGGGAGGTTTGTTCTCTTGGTCAGCCATCTTGATCAGTTTGAGAATCTAAGTGGTTGGCAAGCGATCGAGATTTGGTTTGATAGAGAAAGAAAATGTTCTTTTGAGGTTGGAAGTAACAAGAGAGCTTCCAAGATCTTTGCAATTCTGACATTGATGGAAGAAGATGATTTGAAAATGGTTGTTGGCAAGTCGGAGAAGTCGATGACTTTTAAGATGAGAAAATGTTTAGCATCCTCGAAAGGACTCTACTGTAGTGAATGAACATCGTCAAATCGCTACAGTGCGTAGCTGCTGTACAAACGAGATTGAGTGAATATTTATTGTTGTCGTTTTTTTGGTGAATTAGCGAACCCTTCACTTTTGATTTACCTCTAGATTTTTGGTTCTTAGAAAGGTCTGAGGAAGTCCCATTTTTAGACAAGGAGTTTAGGCTATTGGTCAAAGAGGTCGTTGTTTGCTATATATAAGGACTATAAAGATAAGTGTGCCTCCTGCTACTTCTTTATCGGCAGGAAGGCTTGTTGGCTTGCTTAGATCTTTCAAGCAATCTTTCAAGCAAATCAGGGCGTGCCCATGGTTCCTAGAAGTTTGTCTTTCAATTGATACATTCACTGGATCTACTTTCCAATCTACAGTTTCACTGCAGCTCATGAAATTGCTTATGCATCTTAGACTATCTTCGTCTATTGCCCCAGTCAAATTCTGTGGAGTCATTTCGCAAAAGAAGCCCTAGTCTATCAGAGGTGATCAATTTAAGTGAATGAAAATGTCAGAATTTCATACTTAGATTGACTAAGCGAGGCGTTCACTTGTAAAAGATCAATAGCCGAGAAAGATTTTTTCAATACACAGATCTTCCCCCACCACAAACCGCTATTGGAAATTTTAGCGAACGATGACAAGTGAATTTCCCGCAAAGAATGCTATGCTTGCCGTAAAGAGACTATCAATGCACCTACTTTGCAGGTAAACTGAAATTGAAGGGAATTTATATAGTTTTCGACAGTGGATTGCTTGAAAGTCATCTGCCAATTCAAGCTGAGCAGCTGGTCATCATCCAGCAAACCTTTAAAATACATACACAAGATTGAGACTACTGATATATACAGCTGGACCATTTGCCACGTACGATGCGGATTGTATAAACTTCAGTGTTCTGAACTTTGACGCTTTGTTGTCCTGATTTTTGGTAAGATGCTTTACTGAAATATCGGAAAGTCTATAGATTTTGATCTATCTGCCCAATCGCGTCAGTGGCTTGGAATTATTTGAGACAGAGAATTTACATAGAAGCAAGCGGCTTAGAGAATCGGGTTTATACGAATTAAATGCAGTCGTTTTCACAATTGTTCCCCCTAGATTCTTTTCGCTGTAGAAGGTTCAGCCTCGAACTTGAACGAATGGGCCACGTTCTAGAAACGGCAGCGATGACGTGAGCGCGCTATCAAATACACCGAGAGATATCCATTCCTTCGAAATTTGACTGGTAATATAGCTGTGTACTCTACAAACTATGCAGCCTTGTTTAGCCTGACTCTGAGTAGGTATTGAAAGTGAAAGAAGCCCTCAATGGTGACCTTGAGTTTATCTCAGCTCAATCATCTACTAAATCACTTATGACCGAGAAGCTTTACACCTTCTGATGTTTCAGGCTCACTTTTAAGCTTTACTGGAAGCATGTGAATGTTTTCCTATGTAAATTCCACGATCATCCTCAGTTTAAAGCTATATAAAGTGAGAATCAGGTTTGACTACTGTGCAGCAAGCATTCACGTATATCTCAACACAGCCAAGTGCGCCTTGGTAAAATAGATTCTTGTATCGCCTGACATTGGTACATAAAAGCATTTCAAAAAGTACTAGATTAATAAAGGCTCAGTCAAGAACTAGAAAATGTTTCTCCCAGACCAAATACTGATCTTTGACGGCTGATGATGCTTATCCACAAGCATGAACCCCACCCCCTTCCCCCATCCCCCATGGCGAGGTTTGCCCTTGTATTATCTTCCTCTTTTGAGGAACAATTCTAGGTACGCCTGCCACTACCTTATTCCAGACTTTGATTGCTAAGCTCGGGTCTCACATCCAGTCTTCAAGTCGCGATTTGCTCCGAATACGTTCTCCGTACCTAAGCAAAATGAATGGCAGAGGAGCAAACGATAAAGCAATAAAAGCCAGAACAGAGTTCCCCCAACCTAAACCTAGGGATCGATATAGCGGTGGTCCAGCCAGCGGTAAAATGGTGGACATTATATTGCGAGACATAGTCATTGCAGACATGGCTGAACCGCGAAAAATTCCTGATATATCGACCAAATACACTGTAGTAGGGACTACTGTAGTGTAGGTCGCAAAGCCACATAGAGCAGTTCCAAATACGGGAACTATGTAGTGTACGTGAAAATAAGCCGTCCATCCGTATGTGATTAAACCTATTGGGGCAATTACGAATCCCAGGGTCATCGGAGGAAGGCGCCATTCTGGTTTGATCTCGCCGCCATGGAGGACTTTCATTTTTTTTGTATACCAATCTAGCACCGCAGAACAAAGAATTGCGCCTAATGCCATACCTATGGCTAGCCCAAGAAATGCGAGTCCCGCTTCACCCTCTGAGAACCCATAATTTGTCTGAAACACTTCTGTGATTGTTGATGCTAACAGATATACATACGAAGAGAGTAAACACATGGAGAAAATCAACAATGCAAAGATAGGAGCGACCAATATCTTGATTGGTCTCACGAGTGCGTTCACGATTGAACTTATCTTCGAGCCCTGCTCATCATATCGAGAATGAATTGATGGGTCATTGAACTCCTTGCGCATCTTTGCTGCTTTGCGCCTAAGAATTGTTGCATCGTAGCTCTCACGGTAGATCAGAAAGAACAGAATGCTTAATGTTCCAGAAGTGATACCAGCTAGACCAAAGGTCCATCTCCAACCCTCTGTCTGAGCTATATAACCCCCGAATATAGGTCCAATCGCAGGACCTATCAGGGGCATCAGGGAAAGTAAAGACTGAGCACCTCCTCTCTCTTCAACATTAAACACATCTCCCACAATAGTTGGATTGAGAGCTGTCGTGGCCGTACTGACTCCACCGAGACATCGAAAAACAATAACCATAGCAACATTCTTGCTTTGGGTTTCCGCTATTATACAGAGGAGAAACAAGAGGTTTGCCAAGTTATAGACTGGTCTGCGTCCGTACATCTCACTCAGAGGGCCCATAAATAGACAGCCAACAGCAGCTCCTAGGTTCCATATTGTTAGGATCAGGGTAGCGTTAAGTACACTGGCAGAACGAAATTCTTCCAGGATTTGTGGTATGGCAGGAGCGCAAATAAGCACAGTGAGATTTCTAGATTAACTTGTTAGTAAAACTAAATGGTTGAATGAAGTTCCAGGTGGAGCAATTTACGTTGTCATAGAAAGTGCACTTATTATAAGCATTAGACTCCATTTATAAGCTTTCGACCAATTTCTTGGGTTTGAAGCATCGTGGGGTCCTTCATAGTCGACAGTAGCTTCGACGATGCTAGAAAGTAGTGTGGTTTCAGGGGCAGGCACTTCTGGTACGATTGCAGTGGTAGTACCAACCCTTGCGTCATTCAGATGTTCGGCCTTCTCATTTTCTTCCTTCATGATGCAGAACCGAGCTAAAAGAAATTGGTCTTTCAAATTGTTAGATAGGAGCAGAATGGGATCTTATCTGCAATTATTTATTGGTGACAAGACTCAAGTGCCGGCTGCCACCATGTAGCCCCACATCGTTCTGTATGTCTGCGGCACAAAGAAGAGTGAGCAAGGGGGTAAGCACCAATCATCAAGTTAGTCTTCATCAGGAAGAATACAAATTACTGTATTCAGAGCCTTGCACATAATGTCCTTGTCTTTGGACAAATCTAAGATTGCCAAATTCTTATAGTTCATTTTCTCTATCACGAATCTACCTAGGAAGAGGACGGCCCATACTTCTCAACATCCAACGAATTTCTAGACTATGGTTCGTTTAAAAGTTCGCTATTATTTTACACAATATGATTCCGCTGCTCTACAACTTTATCAACCCAAATGACGTCTTCTCCAGAACTTTTTCCATGATGAATCTTTGGTACATCACCCATGGCATATGTCTCGATCTCGGCGAAATCAGCAGATTCTGGCACTAGAGCTTTTCGGGAAGCTGAGGATGGATCTTCAGCTTTGAGCTGGGAGTTGTCATTCCCTTGGCTTATTTTGTAATGTTCAGATGATGAATGAAGACTAGCAATACTTCGAAGACTGTCAATCATTGAACGAAATGCAGGTAGCCCAGCCAAGGAGTTCAGAGAGGGCAAGCAACATGCCACAAGTGCAAGACCCGACTCTAACATCGACCAGAATAGAGAACGCGTTGTCAGTACTACATTTACATATACGTATTAGTTGTCCCGATTCCCGAAAAAAAGTTAGGTTTCTTGGGGACCCACAATCATTATCTGCATTAGGATCCTTAATCTTGCCCGATGCAACTGCAAAGCTCTATGTTAGTGTGACTATTTGACAGAGGTTTGCATAACCAAGCACTTAAGATATTGAATCATAGACTTACTGCCAGTGATGTTGACGAACAAAGCCAGCCGAACAATGGATGCGACGAGAGCTCTGTTGCGGTCATCAATCAATCATGCTTTCCTAGGAAGAAATCGAAACATGTTTCAAGGAATGGCTCACATAGACCCTAGCCCAAAGACTGCTAAGACCGCAACCTTTCTACCGGTTGACATTTGCAGTCTCAGGACCTAAACCGCCAGCACGTCAATATGTGATCTTCTTAGATTTGCAGGAAGGTTGGAGAGCCATACCATTGGAATAGGAAGACCCAGTATCATGACATCCGTCAAAAAGTCGGAAATAGCAAGCGCAAGATCGCTCTGAATGTCACTTGGGCAGTTGTGGTGAAGTGTGTTGATTGTGGTCCATCTAGTAGCAAACTTATTGCCGCAAGATAGAAGGAACCAAAAAAAGAATGCCAAGCACCATAATACAACAACCATCAGAATACAAGCAGATACTATTGAGAAATGGGATCGATGCCCAGTCAAAAATATTCTTCTGAAGAAAAATATGAAACTAAGCTTGGTAAAGCCCATGGACAAAATTTGCATGAGGAAGAAAGCCCATTCTAGCTTGTTCACCGTTAGTATTTTTAATGTTTTAAAAAAAAGGTCAGGACATCGATTTCAAACCTTTTCCACAGTTGTAAAGCTAAAGCTTTGTTCGTCATTAGAGTGTTCAAGATCTGTGGGTGGCGGAGTAGGGTATGCGAGAACTTTCTTTTCAACACCTGAATCTTGGTTAACACCGAAGATGAGATACTTGATGTCAAAACATACCAATGATTAAAACCAATGAGCAACCAATCACCATTAACTAAAGTTTTGCATTGATAAGTACCACTTTTGGGGACGGCAAACAGTAGTGAGAGGAGTTGAATGAGGGACGAACTAACAAGAGCCGGAATAGTCAACCAGTCATCTAAGCCCAACCTAGTCTTTTGCAGATATCGCGTCAAGATTCGCAAAAACACGAATACAATACACAAGACTAGAAATGTAGCACCCGCTGCAAGTACATAGCCCGGATCTTGGTCATGAGCCATAGCCAACCAAATGCACAAGTTTTGGTATGATAAAAATTGTGGAAGAAGTTGGAAAGTATTTTTCTAGTACAAAATGCGCGGATATAGCATACAAAATATCCCATCTGAGCCCCTAATGAAGGCATAATAAGCTTACGCCATAGCCCTGGAATACTCGAGTGTTTTTGGAACGATCATTAGACAATTTTCTACAGGATTCCCGATATAAATTTTGCTGACCATCCTGCAAAAGAGTATGGTAGTAATATCGATAAAGCTGGACATGAATTTTGAGTTGTGATGCAAATACATACCAGGGCTGAAGATATCATTCGATCCGGGCATTGGTCAGCCCGTTCAATCCCACAGGGGTCAAATGAGGCGTAAATTGTCGCTTAATTTGAACGAATCAACACAGTTCAATAAGGTTACTATCTATGATTTTGATAAGTATCTCGCAACTAAAGATGGAAGGTAGTAATACTTTTGCCTCGGATGGAAAGTTATATGAGAGCATGTGCAAGAAGTTAACAGTGTGTTCCATAAAGATGATTGTCGTACGATTTCTCTACATTGTGCAACAGTGATATCTCCAGTATTGCAAATGGATTGGCCAGCTGTGTGTGCTGTCTCTTGATAGATAAGACAGGCACATGGATTTTGATACTAAGTGTAGGTCCTGAGTGACAATAACCTTGATAAATTGGCTTCTTTTTGGCGTGCATAGAACCAATTTATTGCGGGGGCGGCACGGGCCAAAAAATACATGACCTCGATGACCTAGGGCTGACCGGAAAACAAAGCCTATGAACCCGTTGCACTAATAGATACGAACAGATGCACCTCAGGAATACTTTTCTCTTAGCTGTGAGAAATGTCCACCTCTTTTTTTTATTGCCCTTCGATTCTTTCTTTTAATTGAGTCTTAACAATAGATCATGTCAGATTACACATTGAGGAGACTCCAAACGAGGGAGCAGCTCGACGCGGTAGTTGAAGTTATCTTCAAAGCTCAATATTCTCCATACATGCCATCAAGCTCGATCTTTTTCCCCGTAGCCGGCTACTCACTAGAAGAACGATCTGCAGGGGTTGCTGCATCCAAAGAACGATTGTGGAAAGAGCATCTGGCCGCGAATCCTGCGACCAATCACTGGATAATTGTCGAAGAAAAAGAAAGCTTGAAAATTGTCGGTGGCTGCTTATGGAAATGGCATGATGGAAATCAATTTCCAGATGGTATTCCGACGCCTAGTGTATACTGGTGGCCAGAGGGAGAGGCGAGGGAGTTTTGCGAAGAGATGATAAGGCAGTCCATGACGCCAAGGAGCTTATGGATGCATGATAGAAATGCTGGTGAGTTGTCATACCACCTTATAATCTTGAGGTTTACTCTTAACAGCCTGTTATCTAGGACTATACATGATGGTCGTACACCCAGATCACAGGTCTCGTGGTGTTGGTGGACTGATGATGGAATGGGCCAATACTAGAATCGACGAAATGGGGATAGAAGGTTTCATTGAAGCTAATGAGCTCGGTAGGCATTTGTACGAGAAGTGGGGATATCGAGTTGTGATGAAACTTGATCTGTTCATTCCTTCCAACAAGTCGGATTTGTGGAACAAGCTTGCTCATGACCTCAAAATGCCTCCATGGTATGCAAGTAAGTTTGAATAATCGGCTTATCGATCCAACCCCCCCCCCCCCCCCCCCATTCCCCCCCCCCAGCCCCCCCTTCGTCAAGAGAGTTCTATTTGAAATGTCAAACTTCTAACAACCCTACCTTTCAGTGTGGAGACCGCTTAATGGCATCGTGCAGGAAGGTGAACGGACTCGCCCATGGCAGCCCTTGTGAGATGTTCGCAGAAGTTTTCATATTCGATGCTTGGGAAGAACTATCGGTCCTGCGGCCGTTTTAGAGCCAATTAATCATGTAAATCGACTTCAGTATATATCAATCAATGCTGAATGTGGCTGAACAGACTTTCATCTTCACTGGTTTCTACAGCTTGCCGTACGATACTTCCCTTGAATACACCGCAAATAATTTCCTGCCCTGTCTGGATAATGGAAAAGTTGTGTGGAAAAATGATTGTTTGGAACATCAGTCTCATGATTCTAGAGTCTCACGACATCAAACGATACAGAGTATCATTGCTAAGGTTCTTAATATTGGCAATACTGTTGACTTGGCATAGACCATATGAATCTCAAAAGATCAACTCAAAACAAATCTTAAACGACCAAATACCTGATCCCTCAGCAGCAAACCCCCAAATTCCACTGTCAGTATCCATATATCTACTCGAGAAAACACTTCAGATGCATCAGCTGTGGAAAGAAATTTGATGTATATTCCTCATGACAATTCTTACCTTCCTCGTGAAGAACTATCAAGGACGTTTCTCATTCAATATCTCCAAGCACTTCATCTGTGATGATGCCAATTTTCAATGTATTTTCTCGTATCATATCTTTAGTTTTGATCGCCAAACAGGAGGTACCAATGACAAACATAACAGCAACGAACTGAAGAGTTTGTGAAAGGCGCATGGTGTAGTGTTGGAATTGCTAGATCAGTGTGGTCGCTAGGAACGTAAGCATTTTCAACTATGAGGTATCCTACATAAATAAAAAAAGCTTACTTTGATTTTATGGATGGTATTATGCAAAGAATGCCAGTTCGTTGATACCAACGGCTCAAGAATTTGTTTCGAAGAGATCTGACCTGGAGCTTGTTATAGGGCATCTCGATTTACCTTATTACTACGGAAATAATATTAGAGGAACATAGCCTCGGCACCTCCTCTGCGCAGAGATAAGCTTTCTTTGGTCCTTCATGCATACCTTATCCGAGAAGGAAGGTTGCATTGCATGTAAAGGCTGTGTATCAATGTAGCATTGCCCACGTACATGTTCATGGTCAGTTGGCCAAATATTGAACAGCCAACTGCAGCTTTTCACCACACTTTTGAGAGATGCAGCGGGATCACTCAAACTACATTGGGTCTGTTCTTATCTTTCTCCACTACTAGTAATGTATCTTGCTTGAAGAATGTCAGCGCCATAGGAGCTAACCAGTCAGGGTTTTTGATAGACGAATTGCTGTCCGAAAAATGAGAGACATTGAAGCGCCGGGTACGATCAACCCATCCAGGAGTTCAGATTTCGATAAAATCTAGAATATTGAAATGGTTTAGTAATTGAAGAGTCCCAATATTCTAGTCCGGAGGATTGAACAGCCGGTATCTAAAATTGAAATCAATGGTTCCAACCAACATCATTACCTGAGAAACTGCTGCAGGTTTTCGAATACCTCCTTCCCGAGATTTCCGAGAAATATGCTCGCACCGTTAGATTGAGGATACTTGATTCTTCTGAAGTTGAACGATGAAGTCAAAAGCTCTAGACATCTTTTTACTGGGAAGTGAATCCTACAGTCATTATATCAATCATGGAAGATATGGAGTCAAAAATTCATCTATTGCAAGCCAATCAGGATACAGAAGAAAACACCACATCTAGCTTTCTGATGGGAAAACAAGTAGTCAGTACGATTGAACCACAAATTGGTTCCATGACAAAGTTTCTGGTGTTCATCATCTTGTGTCTACTATCAAGCAACACGTTCCTTCTACTTCATCATACAAAGCTTGAGGACACAAAATCTTCAGAAAATGACTTAGCTGTCTCTAGATACGGTACGTTCTTGATTCATAATTCAACTAGCTGAATGCTATCACACGAAAAGCATACATTACAAAATTTATCATTGTGTTCATACTGATCAAATGAAAGCACGTCTTAAATACGACACTCCTCTCATATACTACAATCACACAGATTATATGAGCAAAAATGACACCCTCCAAGATGAGATGTGGGACGGTATTGATACAAGCCCACTGGTCGTGGCGCTTGACGACGAATGGGCAACTGAGCACCAACTGCCGCTTTCAGTATTTCGGTTTCCATGGGATCCTGAAGCAAAAGGAATCTACTTTTTGAAAGCTTTCCATGGGTTACATTGCCTGGTAAGAAATTTTTGATGCAGTCCAGAGGATTGGAAAAACTACTTGTCATATCGCTCTGCTTATCAAAAATTCTTTCAGAAAGTACTGCGCAGAGCTTTCATCGATTATGAGCGGGGTGGTGAGGTTGGAAGTTCTGCCGGTCATGTCCACCACTGTCTGGACGCACTCCGTCAAGATATGATGTGCAATGCCGACGATACCCCAATGCCTAGTGAGTGATGTGAAGTTCCTATCTACCAGCTTTAGATGTTATCGCAGGGGATCGTTATACAAGTGCTATCGGAAAATCTCGACTAATAAATCATCTTCAGTGAACGATTTCCCGAACAAAATTGGGCACGAACAAGTTCGCATGTGTAGAAACTTTAATCAACTGATCCAATGGACAAAAGAACCAGAGAGACACGCCTGTTACCACCGATGGAGTGATTATAAAGGGAGAGTGAAAAACAGAATGGAGATGTTTGCGTTTTGTGAAGAAGAATCGCAGTACTACGGAAAGATGCAACAATACTTTGAAAAGTTTGGCCATAAACCCCCCTTTGGGGATGGCGACAAGGACTTTCCTACTTGGGACTCGCGTTAATTCAACACTGTAGTGAGTGAACCATTTGGGAGAGAAATATCGCTGTCAAGTCTATCATATCAGCAAGCTTCAAATCCAGTATTTGTTCTATAAATGACAATCCAAAATTATCTTAACCGATATCCCTGCTACGTGCACGACCCTACTATATGCATGTCAAGGTACAGGTAAAGACTTATATTGTACCATAAAGGTAGAAAAGCTATGGAAGGGTAAAGCCCTCTTATAGAAAGTAGGGCACGCTAATAGTGTATACCTAAGGCATGAAGGCAATATAGTTGGTGCTGTGATAGTACCCTTTCTTTAGGGCTTGCTTATCCCAAGCAAGCTAAAATACAATCCGGTTAACTTTGCTAACTTTCGGTAAAGTTGTAATAAGGAACTAATCTATAAGGTTAGTTTATTATTATATTTAAATTAAATAAATAGTGAATTTGATTAAATAAGAATCTAAAATCTTTTAGAATAATATTAAAAAACTCTGATTTCTGTTATAGAATTGAAATGAACTCTTTTAAAACCTATAATCAATTAATCTTCTTTTCTTAACCTACTCTATCCTTGTTTTGGAATTATATTTGGTATAGGATTATTTAAAATAACAAACCTTTTGAATCCTACCCATACAGACGGATTTGATTTATCTGGATTCACTAAATAAAATGTAATAATTGTTTCCTCTTAGTCTTTGAAATTCTCGATTGATTATTACAACAGCGAATAATATTTCTATTTGATTTGATAATGAAATTCATTCTTATTATAATAATCAAACAATTTATTGAATTCTTATTATTTGATTTCTTTATTTATATTGTTATCTCTTTCCAAAACTCGACTTTGATTATAATAGAACTCTGTTTTATTAATTATAGCTTAATTGGTTAATTTAATTAAGCTATAAAACGGCCTGAATAGTAAATTATAGAATACTAAAAAGATCTTAAAAATAATGAATAATTAGAATAAACAAACACATTTATAAACTTTTAGAATCTTATAAAGCCCAACCTATTTATCATCACCCTTCTTCATAAGTCGGTTAGTCTTCATATTCTTAGTACTAACCCACACCATATCCCCCTCTTTATATAAAAAGGTATCAATATATATCTCATTCGTATAATCTTTATACTTCTAAATAGCTTAAACAACTAAGACTTTCAGCTTCGTTAAAATAATATCAAACTGATTTGCAATCTTGTTAGTTTTCAGAAATTCGTGTTTTCATTAATATAAAAGATTCAATAAAACAAATAAAAAGAGTTTAATTTTAAATCGTAGATAGAAACTATAATTAGCAAAAAATAGGAATACATTGGTAATTTCTGAAATAGTATTGTTGAATACAAACTTTACTAATAATAATCAATTATATCAATCATTCTAATAAAAGTTTATAAAAGCTTATAAATATTATTTTATTATAACATTGAATCTCTCTATTTAATTATCCGATTCAAAATAAAATGAGGAAGATTGTTTTAAAATAATTAATAAGCATTCAAAAAAATATATTTAAAATACTAATATAAATTGCAAGCTTCTATTAGATATAATATTATCGGATACATCGTATAAGCAATAGATTTTCTCAATAAAACAATTAGTAAATTCCTTTGCAGATAACTTTATTATTAATATAAAATAACACATCTTTATTAAACAATAAATGATAATAATTATATAATTATACTTACAATTATAATATTCATAGATTAACAATAATATAATATAATCAATAAAAATATTAAACCAAAATTGGAATGGAATTGATAAAAATTCAAGGAATTTGGAAACTACAAAACGAGAAGATTTTATATAAAAATACAATTAATAGGCTTATATATAAACTTCAATTTCTTTTATTATATTAGATTATTAGTATATACAAAAAACAAAATCAATAGTTTTGATACAATCTGAATATCCGGCAAATCTAATTGAATATATTTAATAAATAATTTGTATATAGAGTTTGATAGATAGGGGAATAAATAATTAATTCTAATAAAATATCCATTCGTTAATCAATCTATAATCTTGAAAAGCTATCCAAAGGTTTTTTTTGATTATTAATAGTTAATAATAAATAATAGGATTTTGAAGCATTTTGTATATACTAATAATTAATATAAATAAATTGTATACTTTATTAATAAAATTATTAATTAACTTTTTGATATCAGGAATAATAATATTCATAAAGGCTACAACAAGATTTATAATATTGTTTATTTATCTAATAAAATCCCTATATATAGTTATATCAAATATTTATTTTAAAAGTATTATTTATAAGCAATTTTTAATTTGATTATTATTGAAATTGATATATACAAAGTGGTTTTCTGTTTTTTAATTAAAAATATTAGAATAAATTGCTTTATAATCCGATTAATATATAATATAAAAGTTGAATTCTGAAAAGAATTCTGTTTATCTTGCTTGCCTCTAGTTTAACATTTTTATCGATATAAAATACTCCAAGTTTTTATAATTAGTAATAATTTTGAATAATTCCTGAATTTTATATAACTCAGGTTTCCATTTTTTTAAAGATTTAATAATTATTAGTAACTCCTTATTATAAATCTTATAATTATATTCAATTATACTATATTTTAATAAAAAATAAATAATTAATTATAATCGACTCTTATCATTATATTAAAAAATAATTTTTTTTATAATTTAATTAGAAATATCTATTTTAATAATTATATAATAATAGTAATCGAATATAATAAGAATTAAAACAAAAACAAATATTTATTTTAGATTATTAAAAATAATTTTATAATTAATAGTCTATTATTATATAGATTTCTTTTTTAATAAATAATTAAATAATTCTATAATCTTAGAAAAGTTATAAATAAAATGTTGATAGAAATTAGCAAATTCAAAAAAACATTAAAGATTTTTTAATTTTGTTAATAACTTCTAATCAAGAATTGTTTTGATTTTATTTGAATCCATTTCGATTTTATTAAATATAATAATTAATCCAAGATATTTAATTTATATAATTTCGAATTTGTATTTTTCAATATCAATTTATAAACCAATATCAATTAATCTTTATATAACCTTACAAACCTACTTTCAATAATCTGTAGTATTAATAAAATAAATCAAAATATTATTTAGGTATATAGTATAATTTCTATTCAAGAAATCGAAAAAAACATGATTAATATAATTTTGAAATAAAACAAAAGCATTACAAAAACTAAAAGATATTATTAAAGACTTGAAAAGGCTAAAGCGAATTATAAAAGCTATTTTCCATTTATATTCTTCTACAATCCTTAATTTATTAAATGTAATAATAATATTCAACTTGGTATAGATTTTTGTATAATATAAAGTATTAAAAATTTCTTTAATCAATAATAGAGAATATCAATTCTTGATAATAATATTATTCAATTTATAATAGTCTTGATAAATACAAATACCTTCACCAGGCTTTACAGCTAATAGAAATAAAACAGCCAATCTGAAATAAGATTTGTAGATAAATCCTTTATTCAAATTATCGTCAAGCCATTTATATATAATCTAGAATTCGGCTAGGGATATTGGATATTTTTTATTATATAGCAATTCTTTATTTGATATAAATTCGATTTTATAATCCTAGAAGTGTTTAGGGGGAAGCTTATTAGTAAGTGAGGGTAGAAACCTTATATATAAGTTATACAGTTAAAATAATAATCTACTTTGAATATCGATTATAGATAATATTAGACAATCAATCTTTTCTATAAATTTTTCAATATCGCTTTCTATAATACCACAATATAACTAAATAAAATCATCCACTAATATTTAATACAATTTGCAAACAATATCCAGCTCGTTTCAGATTAGTTTTGTAATATATATATTCTGATCTTTATAAAATTGAATAAAACCAGTAGTAATAAGATATTTAATATTGTTTAATTCTTGTTAAATACTATACTTTTTATTAGACTTTTCCAAAGATATTGAAACTAGTGGAGTATTCTTCGAGATAGATTCGGGTATTTCTGATTTGAGTATTTCTGAGGTTTCAATGATAGATTTGAGGATTATAGATTGGTTTTGGGATAGTGATGAGGTAGTTTCAAAGCTTTTGTTAATGATTCCTTTTACAAAAGCTGGTTTTGGAATAAGCTTTTGTGGGAGAGGTTCAGAGATGTCGAATATAACTTTGCTACTTTTTAATAAAGTTATTTTTTGATTATTTGTTATATTAGGAATAGAGGTTATCTTTGAAATAAGTTTTTATAAAGGAGGTTTAAGGGTATTTGATATAATTTTGCTATTTTTTAATAAAGTTATTTTTTAATCATTTTCTATATTGGGAATAGTAGTTGCTATAGTGTTAATGGGATAGTAATACTTTGAATAATATGTAAATGTAAATTTGAATATTATTATCAACTAATTGATAGTGGGATTGTGATGTTGGAGTTATAGGAAATTAAGGATTATAGGGTTTACAATTGATAAAATAGTAATATAGAATAGACCTATTTCTTTATAATTATTAATTTATATATCTAAAAGTATATATTAAGAAAGAATATCAAAAAGCTTGTTATCAGCTAGAAGTAGGTAATGAGTATGAGGGAAAGGGTATATAAATACTCAGAGCTTGGAGATGATTTTTTTATCAATAAAGCTATAATCTATAGTTTTACTATCTATAAAACTAATAAATAGGATAATTATATTAAATACAAGGGAGATTTCCATCGAGATTTTAAGAGATTTGCTATTTATTGATTTAAGATATAAAAGATTTCTAGATATAATAAATCTTTTAATTTATAAAAATAAATTTCCTATAAAAAACCTCAATTTACAATTATAAACCGAAATCAATTTTTTAATATATCTGGCTGAGAAATCGAATTATTATTCTTTTTCGAGTAAATAGAATTCTCGATATAATCTTTTAGATCAAATATTTGAATAAAACCAAAAAGAATCGAAAAGATGTAATGTAATAATATAATTGAAAAATAATTGGTAGATAAAAACAAACTCTAGTATGAAGGGGTAGTAGTGTTGTAATGAAATCCCGGATTTTTGTATTGATTGATTATAGGGAAACAATTAGTATAAGAAGTATATCTTGTATTAGTATTAATATTATATTTTATATTATTAACTCATTTCTCCTTATAATTACTTTTAATATAACCTAGCTTCTTACAATAAAGGCAAAGGCCGAATTCGATATATTACTTCCAAATATAATAAATTGAAAAATACTAGTTTAATTAAATAATATCCAATTATATAAAATCGCTAAAGAAATTAGATATAAAAGGAGATATAGTAATAGCCGACTTTTTATTGTAGAGTTTTGATTAATTATAATTAAAGTTAATATTTTGGTTTTTTTATTGATTATTGAGATAATTATAATTGAAATTGATATCTTAGTTTTTTTGTTGGTTATTGAGGTAAACTTTTTCCTTCAAATTATTATAAATATTTTATTATCAAATTATTTATGTTTTAATATTAATAATAGAAGATTTATTTAGGCGATTAATAAATATATTAATTGATTTTTATAAAATCTTAAGTTTAAGATTTATAACTTGTTATTTAATAGTTTTTTTATATCTAATAATAAATTGTTTAAATTCAATAATAAAATTACCAAACAAAATCTTCTTCATTTTACACTTATTATAATCTATAAAAGCTTTACAAAAAAAATCAAAAGTTTGATATTACTTATTCAATTTGTCTTAAATATTTATAATAATATATTATCTAGAAAACTAAAAATCAAAATCATATAGGTTATTAGTAATCACATCAAAATGTATTTGATTATTTATATAAACAAAACCAGAAAACAGATTGATAAGAAATATGATTTTCTGAAATTCCAATTTGTTCTTATAATCTACAATTAAACAACAATTAATAATACTACAAAATACAATATATTAGTTTTAATACTTCACAATATCCTATTCATTACTATTAAATTTCTCAAAAACAACAAGATATTTGCAGCAATACAAAACTTGTAAATTATTTTGAATAACGATTTTCAATATATTAATTATATCATTTAATTCATTAACTTTAATCTAAACATCAATAACTTAGGTTTGGAATATATTTATATATAATTCAATCAATTCGAATACAATCTAAACAATTACAAAATATACAGTACTTGAATTGTTAAATAAATCTGTAAACAAAGAGATATCGATTTCGACAAAATTGAGAATATAATTCAAAAACAAAAACTGAGAGGATAGATTAAATATAAATACCTAATCGATTATAATTACAACTAAAGTTCAGAACAACAACAACTAGAATAAACAGCAAAACAGTAATAAATCTAATCGACTCAATCAAATCGGAATTTCGATAGATTTGGAATAAAAATAAAACTAGAATAACTTCTAAAAAGATAATACAAACTATCAAAATACAAATAAAAACTTATATTATACTATAAAGATAAAAGAACTATAAAAGGATAAGGCCCTTTTATAAAAAGTAGGGCATACTAATAGTGTATGCCTGAGGCATGAAGGCAACGTAGTTGGCGCCGTGACAATGCACATTTTTTTCATCAAAATAAAATTCAATTTAAAATTCAAAAATCATTAAAATAAGATAGAATTTAGTTTAGGAATTCAATAATATTATTTATTTTGATTTTTTAAAATTTCAAATTATTAAAATAAAAACTGATTAAATAATAACATAAAAAGAATATATAATATTGATATATAAATTTTCAATAATAAATATATTAAAGTTTATCTATAAAGTTAAAAAACATTTTAATAGATTCTTTGATATTAATGCTTTTATAAAGAAAACAAAAAAATCAAAAAAGTAATAAGAATTGATTTTAATATAGATTATTAGATTTTCTAATTATTTTTATTATTTGAAGTTTTTTTAAAAATGAATTTTAAAATGAATTTAAATTTTATATTTAATATTAAAGTTTTGAATATTATAATCTTTTTGAAAGAAATGATATTGAATATTAAAATATATAAATTATAAACCAATCAAAAGAAAATTTTCAAATAAATCTTTTATTTTTAAAATTCTATTTTTAAAATCTTTTAAATCTTATTTTTATGATATATAATGAAATTCTAATAATAAAATTATTATTATAATATAAACAATTTCAAAATAAAGGTTTTTATAATTCAAAATATTATTAAATTAATTTTTAAAAAAAGAAAATCTTAATAAAAATCATTTTAATATTAATAAATCCTGAAAGTTCAAATATTGAAATTTCTTATTAAATCAAAAATCAATTAATATAACTTTCTTCTTTAATATTAAAACGAAATATATATATTTAAAGATTATAAAACCTAAAATTTCAATAATTATCAACAAAAGCTTATATTATTATTAATATTACATCAAATTAAATTCTTGATATTTATTTTCAAATCTTTATTTAAATATAATATTAGGAAATTATAGATTTTAATAGATTCATATAAGATTTTAAAATCTGTCATTATTATATAATTGAAAAGTAAAGTCAAATATTATAAATTCATTATTATATTAATAATTAATTCTTATAAATATTCTTTTGAAAAATTATTAGAATTTAATATTAATATAATTTCAGAATTTCAATAAAAAAGTTTAATTTTTTCAATTATTTCATATTATAATATAAAGAATCTTATAATTTCTTTAAATAAAACTTATATTTTCGATTCTATTAAAAAATATATTAATAAATAAGTAATTTCTTATATTAAAATTCAATATCTTATTTATTAGTTTTTTTATTATAATCTTTCACAATTTCAGATTTCTCATTCCTAAATATTATATTAATTTATTCAAATTATCTTAATTTTAAATTTCAAATGATTTCATTGCTTTTTTGATTTTTAATTCAATTTAATATTATATTTTATATAAATAATAAGAGCGTGTACATAGTAGGGCTGTGCACATAGTAGGGATATCGGTTATATAATCTAAAGTGTATCTCAGTCCCATCTCACGATTGCGAAAATCAACAATGCATACATGTACCTTTAATGTTAGAATAAGCCACTCAACATGCTCGTGTATATCACTTGATAAAACTCACGTAAAGGACCTTTCGCAATTAATTCTATATCATGCCACTGACGCAATCAGAAGGAGTGCTGTCCCTGTGGTGGCAGAATCCGTAGTTAACGAATAAATTATTTCATCAATTGTATTAAAAATTTCAATAATTAATATTATATTGAAAAAAAAGATCATACAGTATTAATGTGATTAACTTTTTTATATATATATAATTAGAAAATTTTATTTTAAGAGGATTTAGAAAAATTTTCGAAATTTATTGATTTTTCAAAATTTCTTGGATTTCGAAAGTTTTAGTCTAAAGCTATTTGCAAATAAAAAAGTTTATTTATATTGAATTCGATTACTAATCGAATTCAATATAAAACTATATATGTTAAAGTTGAGTGATATTCTTGTTTAAATAGTATATTCTGTATTATATAGTATAGTAGTAAAGCTCTTGATTAAAGAATAAATCGAAAGTGAAGTGAGTGATCTGAGTGATTTGTAAACAGACTCTTCTTTAGACTTTCGGCTAATACCTTCCACTTACCTTTTAGTTTCCCTATTTGTTTCCCTTTTTCTTTAGCTTTTATGCTTATTCCTTTTCTTTTTCTAGCTTTTATATTCGCTCCCTTTCTGTTTACTTTTTTTTAAGAATCTTTATTTTTTTTTCAATTTTTTAAATGTTAATAATAAATAATTCTTATTTTGAATTAGAAAGATTCGTAATTAATGAAATATATATTTCGTTAGGAATGAAAAAAGTTTGAATTGTGTAATATATATATTAAATATTTGTATAGGGATTTATACTGACATTTTTTTCGTACATAGGTATTAACTTTGCCACCACAGGGTGTAGGTTGATCAAGATTGCACCAGAAACTTGCATTTAGGTGCGAACGCTGCAATCTGTCAGGGTCACGTCCTCTTAATAAACGGATATCCCGGTAGATGAGTGGAGTAGTCAAATAATCAACTACCTCGTCTTCTATCATATGTCACAAGTGGGTGCTCACAGCGTCTTTCCAAATATATCGTACATTTAAAACCACAAGCAGAAATCCATGTACTCCTTTCAATGCTTATCAAACTCCACGGTTAAACCCACTCAAAATATGCGCCATCCATAAAAACCAATAAATGCCATAGAAACCCCCATCAAAAATCAACCGGAAAAACCTTTGCCGACCACAACATCTTGAAAGCTCCAAATACTGTCCCAAGACCTAAACACCCTACGCAGAATCTCAGAGCAACAGTTTTCCATCCATGATCGACAAACGGTCTGAAAGAATGATATCGAGCCGTCAATGGAGTAGGCGGCTGAATCGGATATGGAGTAAGCAGTTGCTGACTGTTGACCGTCCCATAACCAGCCACACGTGGAACATTGAGGAGACTCTTTGATTTAGGTATCTCATTCAAGGTAAACCTGACATTTCTTCGTTGGCCTAACGGGAGAAGAGGAGATGTTGGAGCAGTTTTAGCATGAGGGCAATCCGGTGCGGCAACTGGGAAGGGAGTAGTGGGGTATTTCTTCTTCTCCATATCTATTTCATTTTGAAGGGTAAATGATACCTCTGCTGTTTTTGATATTAGAGATGGAATTTGCCTATTTTGAGAAGCAAGTGCCTCGAGACGTGCTCGCGCAGTCTTGTAAAGCGAAGCGGTTTCTTCGTAGGGCTCGTTTCGAAGACCCATTTCCGCCATTAGGCTGTTATAGCTTGTGGCTGAGAGTCGAAGTTTATAAGCTCGATGATTTCGGAAGCCAAATGTGGAGAGGCTGTTGGAAGGCACCTTGAAAATGTGAGCAAGATCAATGTAGGATTGTTTCTTGAGCGCTCCCTTTTGCAGTCGAAGAAGCCATGAAGGTGTACTTTCGACGCAGCTATCCTGATCTATCGGACTAATAGGTAATGATTGCTGGAATTCAGAGTTGTGTGGACATTTCGACAGATAATTTTCCAAATTCAAATCATTGAAAGTGGTAATCTGCGAGTTGTCAGTACGTATTTATTAGGGGGATTAATTGTAACGTACGGTAGCAACGTAGCAAATTAGATCGCCGCGTATACTCGAGCCTTTTCTTTGTCTAATTTTGAGAACGACAACAGGATTATTGTATCCATCTTCTCCAAGTCCCTTTCCACAACAATTTCTTTTGCAGCATTTAATGCTCTTGTCGAAACCCTCTGAAGGTAACCAGACAATGCAACCAACACATAGATCACCCGATCGTACTTTTGGTCGAGGAAAATTCTCGTCACTTGGTGGAGGTGTAAGTGGTTTTGTAGACTTCAACTCAAGCGGGTTCGCGATGGCCATTGCAAGTGATAAGAAAAGAACGACGACGAAGAAATGTTGCGACTCACTGGTGTCCAGCTACCTTTTGGAATGTGGGCGGGATTGCAAAGAATGATATAGTTCTATGATTTGATGACAACCCGTTATTAGTAGGTGCACATTAAATCAAACAGTTTGTGAAAGTATAAGCACTTTTTATTTATTCAATGCCTGTTAATCGTTGGCAAACCCAACCAAGACACAAAGAATCCTTCCCCTAAGCCCCGTGTTTAGAGGAGCGATGAAATGTTTTACCCCGAGATCGCATGGACAGACCGAACCAACACAACATTTTTTGATCACGCACACAAAACAATTTTGCGGAAGTGAATCGATTGGTCGAATGACGCTTGTTAGGTTGGAGGGAATCGGCGCTTAGGGTCATCTCAGGTCATAGCAACGGCGAGGCTGAGATGTGGTCATAAATTTCTGACTGTAGAAATAAGGCTGGGTGCGAGGTCAGTAGACCTCAATGGCCAAAGAATGACGAGAGGCAAAACATTTTGATCAATGATGAGATATTATTTTCAACCCAAAACATGTTCGGAAGAAACTTCCTAGCTCTCTCAAATGGTGCCTGGCAATTTCGCTATTTTAGGCGACAAATTTTCTCCACAGGCCGGCCTTGAGGCTATCAAAAAGACATGAAACATCAGTAATATGGACGAAAGGAAGACTTGATAGTAAGTTTGGTCAGTACTATCAACAGTCTAGTAGGCTCGATTTTCAATTTCCATGTTAAAAGTAATAGAGTTCCCATTGCCGATCAGATAAATCAAATAAATCGATTGTTCAGTTCCAATTGTAAGTTACAATTAGTATTATTCATTTCGACACGTTCGAGCAAAAGCTCCTCACTGAAACTTTTCAGCCATGTATTAAATAAATATTTGTTTGAATGATATTTTTCTATTGATTCCAAAAAATGGGCGCCAGCGGCAAGTAAGTCGAAGTATCAAGCGGGTATCTTTTTCGAAATAAACCTACTCCAATTCCTTCGATGACAGAGCTAATTCACTGACAACTTTCAGTATTGATCAAAACCATAACTCCGGTCAGGAATATCGCCGTGATATTATTCACCCACGATTTATCTGATACGACTACCACGTAGACTGTCAAAATTCCGAGTCTTGGATTTTTTTCCTAAAAAAAGGCGGTAGAGTGAAACCATTGAGATGTTGTGATTGGACTAATATGAGTATATGTAGTAAGCTTATATCAGACTGAGGATTTTGACAAAGAGAGAGAGAGGGTATTGGCATGGTGATGTTATCAATTCTTAGGCTCAGAAATCCGATCGCTTGATGGACGCTATTAGAGCTCAACATGGCTCTTGTGTCCCAAGTAAGTTCAGCTGTATCGGACCAAGTACTGTCGTCGGGCTAGGAGTGGATGCTGATGAGATATAAAGCTAGAACTATTCTCTGGAAGACTGGCGTCTCTAAGCCGGTGCAGAATAGGATTCTTTAAGTGCGATATGGACGCTTGTCAATATCGACAGAAGGCAATGACCCTGTATCAAGAGTGGTTGTAGTTCCTGTGGCACCTCCTCTTCCCCTTTTTAGATCGTCAGTTGAAACGAACTTTTCTTTCTCCAATCCAATTCTCTTCATAATCTTGCTATAAGATTCTTCGGTGAATCTCAAACCATAAGCATGCTTAGTGCCGGGATGATTCTTAGGCCTGAAGGTGACGAAAGAGTCGATTTCAAGAGTATATCTGTGCTGAAGTTGGAGGTAACAACGCTTTGTGAAATTTATACCGCTGGGCTCGACGGCATATTTTAATCCATAACTATTTTCTTCGGGTCGCCAGCGATATTTCGGGCCAAAGGCGCAAGGGGTGAGTGCTCCAGGATCTCCGCGTTTGTTCAAGAATTCCTGAAAGGTACTGAAGTCGCTCCCAAGCGCTGAAATCTTTGATCCAAGTTAGTCTACAGAAATTCAATGAGATATGAAGAAGCCTTGAGCTCACAATGACAAAGGTAACATAAGCTATGTTATACCTCTCTCTTACACCCAAAACCAGAGCTGGATGTCCATAGGACCCCTTCTCTAACTTGCAATGTTTTGCGGTATCATCACACATTTAGACACTGCGTGCAGAAATTCGGGCAACGATTCTCCGAACAAATTCCTTCACAAGTGTTTTCGGCTTTCGTTCTGCGCAATTTTACAATGCAGCCTGCACCAAGCTCATGTTTCTTTAGGGCAATCTCTGGTACCATGACAACGTCAAATCTGGCGAGGAGACGTTGGACAAGGTCGGCTTTCTTTAAAGGAAGATAGATGTGTCGGGAAGAGAAATAAATAAGTGATCAGTGAGATAGGCTATTGGAGGCGCAATTTGGTGGAGATATCCGGATTGATTGCTGGTATATCGTCGTGGAGACTCAGAGTACTCATTACCTATTTATCATGGCTGCATCTTATACTCCACCAAACTTTGAAACACAAAATAATCACCGAGAATCTTCACGATACCTAATCGCGAATATCCATAATTGAATGAGACAGACGGTTCTGATTGTTTCCCGTAGTTCTAATCATCCATTTTCTGTAGCTGTCGCATTCATGAAACGAGAGGCCATTGCCTTGATAACCGTTTCAACACCTCGAAATAACCTTTCTATACAATGTATTATATTGATTATATTAATTGTTGCGCACATCGCCCGTGAATAAGTGCATCTTCTCGAACATCCTAAAGATATTTGAAATCCCTTTCAGAGATCTAACACAAAATCTCTTCCCAAGACAATGCACTTTGTCCAGACTGCGACTTCGGAATCCGAAGTCACTCGACTTAGATGCATCAACTTTCTTCAATTGAGTACCGGAAACCTCCATTCGTTTCTTTTCTTCTTCTGTATACTCTTTGTCACTCCATATTCGCCCTAAATCAAGAATCAGCCCTAAACTCTTAGAACTCGATTTTTCTTAAATTTTCACTACAACCTTATACGATTCTCACATTATGAAGGAATATTAATATGACAGGCAGCATTCCGGGCTAAAAAATCTGAGCATTTGCATGAAGATTATTAGGAACGTGATAAGTTACACTTTCACAATATAGTAATCGTAATTTGTATACAAAATAATATTCACTGTCTGCAGCAAATACCCATAACGATTCTCAAATTTAACACGAAACATTACACAACATGGTCCTGGACCGCGATCTTTCTTGCTCATTTCTCTGTCGATTCATGGACAGCATTCGTCTGGCTCTAGGTAAGCATAGGGATTGTCTGCATTCCATTAGTACATCTACTTTGAGAAATGGATCATGCGGCTTACTCTCACGATGCCGGTTCACGGTTTGTAGTTGTTGAGTAGGTGGCGGTGGAGCTGGTGATGGTGCTTGTAGCAACCCATTATTGATACGCGATATAGGATGAAAAGTATCAGCATGAAGCCCCAATCTTTCCATCAAATATAGATACGATCGGTGAGTAAGTCGGTAATCACTAGGTCTTGTTTGTCCCCAATTGTACGCATCAAATCTTGACAAGCTGAGCACAAATCTATGCCAAATACAGAAATTACTCTTAATCTCGACATCTTCACCATTCTCAAGCAAGTAGCGTGGCCCGCATTGAGAGCGGCAACTACCACGATACGAACTTAACCAAGGAATCTTCATTAGTGGTCCGAAGTGTTTTCTTGCTTGAAAGACTTACTGTGATGAAATGAATAGAAGGATCTGGGCCATATCGATTGTGAATGTTGAGAACAACCGCTGGGTGATCAAATGCATTGATATCCATTAAGTGCCGCATACCAGTGTGACGTTGACAAAGGGGTCGTAAATCTCCATTAGTGTCATTGAAAGGTGGGAGCCACAAAATACATCCCACGCCAATTTCGTGTATCTGTAAAGCAGGTCCATTTCTGGTGCTCATCTTGAATAGATCTATATAAAATTCCTTGGGATATTGGAAAGACAAAAGAGTATGGGACAAGATATAAAATGCTCATCTGCCAGAGATATCGAGCGGAATGACTTTTCCTAGTGAGGAATAACAAATGATTATATACACCCATCCAATTTCATTCGACTCTGTACGCCATCGCGAGAGGATAAAGAAATATGGAAGCAATGTCAGAGACAGCGACGGCCCAGGATTACGAGGTGCACCAAGACTGAACAATAATTCTTTCCTCGTTCTCGACATGATGAAGTCCCAATGGCTTTCTTTCAGATGTTTCTAAATAAGACTTTATTCATTCAAGTCATGGACCCTATAGTTACTGTATTATAGAAACATTTCAACATCATCAAAGAAATCATCGCACGGGTAATTCTCCCGACGCACAGTCCATCGATATCAAGATCTCAAAACACATCCTCATTGACTCACTTGAATCAAACTTGGAACTCGTTGTCTCCAGTAGTCTCTCAATTCGTGCCTAATTTCGCCTTCCTCACTACAGGCCCAATCCCAACTCCAATGGCCACGGCCAATCAACCAACCGCGACCGCGACCCTAGAATCTTCCAACTTTGGAATGTCGTAGCCTTGCATTGAGACCTTGAACGCTCTGCAGAATCACAAAGAAATATTGAGTCAAATTTAAGACATTACAATTGTTGTATATGTTTAAGGATGAAGGCGGTGATGCTGTTGATGTTTGTCGGAAGGAATTGACAATTAAAATGTTGGTGTTGGGGATTCCATTGCCTAGCACCTGGACACGTGTGGAGTCTCAGCCACCGGCCAACTGTGGCACAGTAACTTGCCTTTATTGCCCAGGTGGTCGGAGCTAGGCGAGGACGAAAGTACGACAGCAATGTTAGATTAAGAATTTTGATGTTAATATTTGTATGATTTGTTATGGCAAGGATTTCTGAATAGGAAATCACAAACATCGCAAAATGAACCCAAGAGAAATTCAAAGAGTGCTAGAATCCCTCCATGACGTTTGGTTGAATTCTCTCCAACTTGCTGGACAACTGAGTCCACAGTTTCTCGCCAGCTGCAGCACCATCTTGACTTGTCACAAAACACGACTCCCTGTAGTTTGAGGTAAGAAGCTGTTTCCTATCTGTGCGTATCATGGAAGGGTGATGAACCGACGATAAGAGTCCCCCATTTCCGATATATTTTCCGTGAGATTTTTCGCCAAATGAAGTTGCAAATACTAATCTTCTCGCACCTTCTTCAGTAGTCCTTCCCATGAAGTTCTCTATTTTCTTTTGAAATTGGGTGGCTATTTCGGTCGAGAGATTTGATTGACACCAACCTGGCTGTTCGATGTTGAAGATGACGGGGTAGTTTGGCCCGTGTAGAGATACAAAATGACGAACGACGAGGATTTCCATGAGTTTTGGAACGCTGTATCTGTGAAATTTTTAGCTGTGTGGCATTAATGAAGAAGATGATGTTTGTACCTATCATTCATACGAGCGGTTTCCTTGTCATTCAAAGATGCGAATATATCATCAGATTTCCATTCCAAAAAATCACTGAGGAAATGCAGATCGGAGGGAACTATTGTCATATGTGGTGTTGTACCGAAAAAGTTTGTAGTTTCTTTCGATTTCAAAATTATTCAGATTGCCATTAAGAAAGTCGAAATAACATTAACCGTGATAGTTGACTCATTATTTTCCACTACGCGATGTTTTTGGTCATGATTCCCGCATTTAGGAGCATGACATCCAAACGCGGCAGAGTTTTTGCCTTCTCAGAAAAACTGAATGCCAGGTACGTAGGAAGACCAATCAACCTGCAATGTTGCTAAGATGTCTTCTCTTATAGCGAAAGTCTGTTCCAGCTCGAGCTTGGCTTTATCTGCTTTCTCGAGGGAGCGACAAGCAAGAATGACTCTGGATGCTTTGAGTTTGAGGTAGTACTCCGCTGCTTCGAAGCCTAGACCTGTATTTCCATCGGTGATTATGATGGTCTTGCCTTTGAAACAAGTGGTTGGTTTAGGCACCTTGACGATAAATTGGGAGTGTAGTAGTCGGAGTGTAAACACCATTTTGAAGAAGACGAGAAAGTAGCGATGTATGCTATATTTTCAAGCGGGTGAGGCTCCTTTATTTAAAGCCCAAAGAACGAAGAACTTAGAGTATTTTGCTACACCATCTCACTTTCCAAGCAAAGAAGAGGGGACCTTGACAATTTCTCAACATCTCGGAATTCGACTTGAATTCATAAACCCGTTTGGCACACAGCATTGACATCGCCAAGAGTAAGAATTGGTACTCCAAAATGGAGATAGTTAAATATATGAACTCATAAACTCTATTTTCGGCTGCATAATATCGCAAGATGGGAGTGAAGCACGCCGGAAGTTTTATCAATCATGTCCTCAACGATGGGGGCTCGGGGGTATGCGAACATCGGATTTGGAGATCAAAAATTGAACTTACATCCGACGCGGTCTAACGGCCGCTCGCGGACGCAATAACCGCATGGCATAACTCCGTCAGAAATCTAACTCCGTCATCAAGCAAACTTCTAACTCATTAATCCGTATGCTAACATTCTCTTTCGGAATTACTGCTACTTTGTGGGTACTGAAATGTGAGTTTTCGGTCGAATTATAGGTCTCCTCACTTGGACATTGGTAAGCATTTCGGACTCTATTCAATTAGTACAGTCCATCAATGCAAAAATTTGGCAGTGACATCGATGATGTCAAGCAAATGCTGTGGATGGAGAACTGAATACCCTTCGCCGATGGATTAGGGCCCAGAATATTGTGGATTGGGAAGGAACTGTGATAGAGTTCGAGAGCGATGAAACTATGTATATAAAGACTGCATTTCTCGATCACCAGAATGTTTCTACTCATCAACACATCATCAACTTCAACATTACAATCAACCCACCAACACATCTTTCGATAGTTCCCTATCTCGATTCAATACAAACAGCAAAATGGCCAGTCAAAAGCAATTCAACCAAGAGACAAATGGCGCTGAAGTCGTCGCTTCATTCCCAAAGTCTGTCGCTGACAAGACATGTGAGTTCATCCTATTCTCCCTTACACATGAACTTGCTCTAACATTCTTAGTTGTTATTACCGGCCCAACACCAGGCGGACTGGGAGCTCAAACAGCCTTGCTACTTGCTGCATCTAAGCCAGCAACTATTCTCCTCCTCGGACGCGACGAATCCAAAGCCGCACCCGCCGTAGAATCAGTGAAAGCGGCTTCTCCAAGCACAACTGTTAAATTCGTTCATTGTGATCTCGGAAAGTATTCATCTATCAAAACTGCAGCTGAATCTATTCTGGCTACCACTCCCAAGATCCACACCCTCATCAATAATGCGGGTGTCATGGCGCCAGCCGAATACAACACTACCGCCGAAGGTCTGGAGGTTCAATTTGGTGCAAACCACGTGGGGCATTTCCTTCTAACAAACCTACTCATGCCAGCTATTGTTGCTGCTGCATCTGAAGGAGCACGAATTGTCAATCTTTCCAGTATGGGATGGTCATTGGGCGAAGTTAGATTCGATGACTATAATTTCAATGATGGGAAAGACTATGACAAATGGTCAGGGTATGGCCAAAGCAAATCAGCAAATATTCTATTTACCGTTGAGTTGGCAAAGAGATTGAAAAGCAAGGGAGTACACGCATTTGCTGTTCACCCTGGCGTGATCATCACGAATTTGGTAAGAGAGATGGATCCGGAGAAAGATTATGGCTCTATGACCGAACGTTTCAATTCTAGAGGTAATTCAGACTTCGAATTCCATCATTCAAGATAGTCCAAGTTTTACTGACAAGATAATGAAGGACACATAAAAATGGATGGCTCATTGCCTTGGAAGAGCTTAGAAGCTGGCACATCCACAACATTAGTTGCGGCTCTTGATCCAGCTTTGAAAGGTAAATCCATTATGACTTCCCAAATTACCATACTTTCTCAATGCTAACACTTGGAAATCATACAGATCACTCGGGTGCCTACCTTGCCGATTGTCAAATTGCTGAAACTGCAGATTATACCACCAACCCAGACTATGCGGAGCGATTGTGGGCGCTGAGTGAGAAGCTTGTAGGACAAAAATTCGATTTGTAAGAAGATTGTTCTACTAGAACTAAGACAGATATAGACTCGCCGCTCTTGAGGCATAGTGTAAATTTTAGCAATTAATAGATTCTGGCACTCACTTTGGATATGATTATACCGAACTGAATTTCTATTTGAGAGAAGACGGACTGCCGAGAGAAGTGATACACTCTGTCTAAAGATGCGTACCATCTTCAAGAAATATATGCTACATGTTTTCCCCAAAAATCGAACCCACATCACCAATGTAATTGTTCCAATCTTCGATAAACTTCTCACATTTTCTCAAGTGCAAGGTACCATAAATTCCATCCCTTGCAAATCGAGCGAGTCGACGGATCCAAAGACCTCTTCCGTATGTATCATCCATATACGTCGGGTCCGCCTCCTGCATCATCCGATCAAAATACTCTTTAACAATTGTTACATCCTCATTGAGGGGCAGCTCTAAAGGCGCGTCATAGTCTCCGTCCCATGGATATGTAAAGTTATTACCGTATTCGAAACGCTCCTCGTAGAACCAGAGCCAGGACCTAGGAGCTCTAGTCAGAACTAACGGCATGGACTTTACATCATCCCAATCAATGACTCCGCTAACTTCCCACTTTCCAGATTCGGACTTTTCGACGAAAATGTGACGAGGCTCGAGATCCCAGTGCCACAAAACGTTGATTGAGTCAGATGATTTGAAAAAGTGTCTTGCCGCCATCTCCTCCAAAACAACTAGCAACATGTCCCACACTTTATCATCTTCAGTTCTGTTACTCTGGTGGTATTTTATCATATTGGAGAGTAATGACGGTAAATTCTGCTTCTCAAGAGGAGGTGCGGTCTCCATGAAACTCGCAGAGAAGCCAGCGAATTCAATTCGTGGTGTGGAAGAATCAATCGAAGATGAAGTCCACGGTACAGCATGGGTGCCAACCAGTCTTCCCGGCTTATCTAGAGTGGTTCTCTCTAATTTTATTATGAACTCAGCAATAGTCTTCACAACTTCAAGTTTCGCAGACATGGAAAGCTGCGCGGGAGTCTCAAAGAACAAGTTGTCCAGGGGTATTCCTCGAATCCTCTCTTGTAACACGAATGGTGATTTAAGAGAATTCGCAGCGGTTGTATCGATAGCCAAAACCTCAGGTACATGAAGGAATGCGAATTGCTGAAGCCACATAGTTATTTCGGCCTGATTTTGGATATCAGTTTGCTTCGACCATTTGGCATCCCATTCTCGCGGGATCCGTAGGATACGTCGCTGAATTCCAGAGCCACTTCGAAATGACAAGCCAATTACCCGAGTGAAACTTCCTCCATCCATCCGCTCTATAGTTGATGGTTCGCCAAGGCCTATATCAATACACAACTGATTGACTTTACAGCGGTAGGTATCAAATGATTCTTGCTCGTACACGTAAGTAGATGATTTGGTTGGGAATCGGGTTCTCATAGAAGAGTTGTTAGAAATGATGTCTTCATTAATGAAGTCATCATCTGGGAGATCAAGATTCTCGGCGCCAACATTTCCAATACGATTGGCATGGCTCTCATCTAGCTTGGAATGCGTATCGTCTTTGTACCGTTCCACAAGTGCATCGAGATAGGGATCGCAAAATGATTCACGAAGTGGCACACTATCAAATGTGATGCCCGAGGCCAGGCTAGAAGTATCAGAGTCCATACGGGATGACGATCAGAATGGGATATCAAGGGTAAACCTGGGTTGAAAGGTTTCGGCTTATATGCTGGATGCGGCTCTGAGATTTGTTTTTTGGGGGATGCAGGCAATAAGCTGCAGACTTCAGGCGTGGCAATAAACTAGAATCTCCTAAAGAAAATTGTCAATCACGCAATCGATTTTGGAAGACGTGAATGGAGTAAGAATGATGAAAACATAAATGGTAAAAGATCCTATGTCTCATTCGCCGTACAATAAAACCCAATAACAAAAGAAATGGATACTATAGTGAATACCATCTGATGAATAATTGATAGTGAAGTGAACATCCCCCAATCGAATTGTTACTCCCAGTCATGCTCAACCATCCAAGCATCCTCTAATTGCAATCCAGATTCTTTAAGATCGCAACCTATGTGCCCCCATTTTTCTGAATATATCTCATCTCCACTTCGGATTAATATCTCAAGTGCTTGTTCGAAACCCCGAGGATCGCGATGAAATGGCTCTCCTTGACCTCCTAACTGCCTTCGTTGCCAATGATTTCTAGCGCTTGGATCATTGTTTTTCCATTCTGCTTCGGCTTGAACCAACTTTATCAGTTGTCGGAAGCCTTCCCCTCCAATCATATCTTCTGCCAAATTATTCAAGTCAGTTGTCGTTTTGGGAGGCATATCTGGATTGTATTTTCGACGAAAGAGCAAGTTTAGATCAATTGTTCTTCCCACATCCATAACCCAGCCCGCCTCGGCCGTATCTAGCTTAATACCTGCCATCTGAAGCCTCTGATACATGTCGCAATCAGAAGAGTAATAGCTGATCATTGGATCCCATCCCCCCATTTTCACAAAGCTTTGTACGTTATTTAGCGCAAGCCAATCATACTCGAAGAAGCGAATTCCCCATCCATCGTATCCTTTCGCGTAATCAGGATCCGAGGTCCTCCGAAGTTCATCGACAGCTCGCATGTATAGAGACTTGTGAGATGTCGCAGGATTGCGTTGTTGATTCAGTGGTGCATGGGTTAAGTCTTCGTCGGACAATACGATAACATCCATATGACTCCAGAAATAATTCTCCCAGTCATTTTCGAGTGCCGTGTAAATATAGAAATTCTGAAGTTGGGAAAAGGTAAGAAGGGTTGGCGTCGAAATTACGTTTACACCAAAGATATTTCTGAGCCGATCGACATTCAGATACGAAGGGTTCTGAAGTGTGATCTTCGGTTTAGAAGCAAAGTTGGATCTCATTGTGCCAGTATTATCCACAACATATATGTCCTCTGCAGGCCACCCTGCAGTAATATATGATAGAACGCACTGCTGTAGTAAAGGCCAGTTCCGAGTGAAACCTATGAAGAGAGGAGTCTTTTCCGCAACATGCTCTTTGGGAGGTCTGTTCCACGATGGTATGTCAGGAAGAGTTTTGTACTGAAAGGTATCGACGACTTGGCGTGAAGCATGAGAGGTTTCGACATTCAAAAGTTGTTTGTGAATCGGTCCTGGTGGTCGAGCTCTCACAGCCGGGGGTGGGTTGAATGGTCCTGGTCCCTCGAAGTCGCCCCTCTGAGCAACTCCAACTCGTTGCGTTGTCAAATCTGGTGTTTTTGTCCATAAATAAAATATCAGCAAGATATACAGCAAGAACAGGACAGAAGCGCCCTTGTACCTCGCCATTTTCAAGTGTTTTCGAGGAAATTAAAGAACATGATGCTCTGAAAGAGTATGCAGCTTTTGAGATATACCCATCAATTTTGTTTTAAACTACAAGTACAGCAGATTCGCATATGCTTACGACGATACTGTGGACAGGTATCAAAATAATCAAGCTTATAATGCGGGTACTGTATCTGAAAGTCTCGCCCCTCATTCTTCCCTTGAATCAAATATCTAATGAATTCTGCATTGAGACTTCTTGTTGTCCAAATTATTTCAGACTGCGAGGGCTGCAATGCAGATTGGCCCCGAAAGTTCTTTTCAGACTTTAACACGCCTCCAATCGTACCTGATGAAGTATATCAGCGACAGCTGTTGCTATTGGGAAGATCGCTGTCCTGCAATCTATCTGTGGAGACTATGCCAAGTCGGGATCACTACTGTGGGCCGGTCCGTGTTAGCTCTCCACTTGGTGACGAAGTGTTTTTGTTTTGATCCGGCGAGGAAGTGAGATCGGTTTCATATCTCGCTGATTGAGATTGTTAAAGCAAACATTTCCAAAACACAAAAGTTCGTGAAACGGAAGCAATCGTCCACTTTCACGTGACCATATTCAAAAATCATATTGGGGTATCACCTGTAGGGCTGAAATTGTATCGGAAACATGGCTCGGACCAAACAGTAGAGAGCATAAAATATATGATTCCATGATCGCATCTTTTTTGACACATCAACTCGCGTGTAGATGGGGCTGTCACGTGGTGGAATGGGGAAGCTCATGCCCAAAATCTCAGCTCCGAAGTCTTATAGATACCAGACATAGAAACGGAGAGGTGTGCCAAGATACACGATATGGGATCATTGAGGGTTCCGGGAAAATCCCTTAATCGAAGTGAGACGCGAACCCCTTCATCGAGACGAGCACGTTCATCACAACCGATATTCGGAATACAATACTGCATAGCCTACAGCCATCGCATGCTCCATCAGTTCATACTCACGAGATAAGAAGTAGACTCGGGTTACAAATTGAGGCTCAATGATGTAACCGGACATTGGAATCTTCTTCTTCTGCTCAGCTTAGGTAGTGTTCAAGATGTTGAGCCTCAAAACGAGGCGTAGTTCTGAGATCACATGATTTTTCTTCCATTCAACCAATCATTTTCGTTCTCCCGAAGGATTGTGGCTCGTCCAATAAATCACAGCCCCGCTGCTTACTTCCACAATTTCGAAAGCTTGGCTTGCACTTGTGATTTACGAAATCTGCCTTGCGCCGAATTTTGGCTCCATGCGACTTGCCGTGCTTGCATTCTTTTTGACATCTGCCTCTTCGTTTCGATGAACCAACCAATGTAAGTTTGCGAAAATCTGAGTGTTGAGTAATGCTTGGTTATCGCAATGACTCTACGCCTTAATTTCCCCTCATTTTGTACACATTTACCCCTAGGAAATGGAATCACGTAGACGTACTAGTCACAATGCACACCATAATCTGTCCTCTAGGTTCTAGGCAATCATCGCTACCGATTGTTTCCAGAACTATTGCTTCATTACTATTGGATAGGATCTGAGTCAGTTGAAAGTCATCGGCGAGCCAGTGGTGGATACCCACAATTGCATCCCCTGGTTTATTCACAATGCGGATGTTATCATATGTGGCTGAGGCTTGGACTCACATTTCCCTTGTGGTGAAAGGCCTCCGAGTTTTAGATTGTGCGATCCAATCCGACTTTAAAACCAAGATAGGTTCTATCCATTGATCAATTCCTTTCTTCTTATTTCTCCAAACATTTCAGATTATACAAAGGTTTTTGTTTCATTCGACACAGACCACAGTAGGGCTGCATATTAGTTCGTCTATCAAGTCACTGAATTAGTCTCATTATTATCTACCACTACTATCACTCATCAAACACTTCCACGACCGCAACTATGTCTCCAACTGGAGTTGCCTTTCAAACACAAGTCGACACTCTCCTGAATGAGTTGTCAGACTGTATTGGATTTTGCCATCAGATCCGAGAAACTCGACGACTAGGTACTAAGCACGAGAATTTCGACAAGCTTCAAGACACCCTCCTCCACTCACACACCACCCTCTCAGTTCAATATGATACTTTAAATCGGTGTTTCGGGCACAGGATGGCTGTCGGCGATGAAGCATCCATTCAACCAATGAACACATGTCTCCGGGCAGTATCATCTGATATCAAAAGAAAACTATACGAGATCGCCAATAAGACCACACAAACCTCCGGTTCTAGACAACTTCCCGGCTTCGGTACACTTCTTAAACACTGGAAACTCATTGAAGAAGATGCTTCCAACATCATAATCAGACTTTCACAACGTCTAATCATTACTCCACCTGCTTCAACTCAAATTCTAACTCCCGCCACATCACCGAAACAAGAACCAAAAGTCAGATCAGATCAACAAATTGTTTCTAAAAGTGATTTCAACTTTCTGGTAGAACACATGCAGAAATCCTGGACGGAGACATGGAGCAACGAACGATTGATTTATGTCAACTATTATGATCAGAAAAACAAAGTTTACGAAAAGCCCGAGGGGTTCATCAAAGCGGTACCCACATCGTACAGACCTGCGAGGACGGAAACTGTACCGGGCTCAAGAACGAGGAACGAGGACTTGAATGAAAGAGAAAGAAGAGGTTATGCATTTGGGGGGTCGAATAGGCCTCAAAGGGAAGAGTTTTGGAGACAATGAGATGCGTATTGTACAAGGAAAAGGGTGCGGTTTTCAGGAGTTGATGGAATAAGATTTTTTGACACGGAATGAAGATATGGGTATGGTCACGATCAAGGCGAGATGTGATTCGGGATGTTATTCGGAGTTTGATGCGGTATGAGTGAGGAGTTTTGGTATCTCAGGATTATAGGACTAAGTCGCCAGCGTGCGCAGGGAATCTTGGATGATGGATATTCTTAGGGTTCAACGATTATTACAGTATATGTTTTGCGACTATCGCCTTTTTTTTTCTTTGAGAACAATGAAAACCAAACCATTATTCTCATCTCACATTTCCCACATGATTTCTGTACGTGAACATGTTTCAGGTGCCTGAGTTTACTGAGACTTCAAACGCAGCTCACGTAATGTACCCCGCGATACCCTAGAAATATTTAGGCACCACTAGGTACTCTCTACATGGTCTTCTTTCTAGCCCAGGTATCTTTTGAGTAATGACATTTGTTCAAAATAATAATATTGCATCACTCAACTTTTTGCGAGTGAGGATAATATGTATCCTACCATGTCAAACTTCTTGACTTATAGCGATGACAAAACCAGGCTTTTGAATCCACCATGACTTCCTGGGTCGACTTGCAGGATTTTGTTCGACAATTTGGTGGGTTGATAGAGGTAGTATTGAAACAAGATAAGCTCTCAATGCCCTAGTTTGATATAGACAACAAGCTTTCATCATTTCGATTCCAAGTAGACAACTAGCCTCTATTGTTCAAATGCAAAAAAGACAATCAGTTCTGATTGTTTAAACTTCAAGTAAATAATCGGCCCTAATTGTTTAGATTGAAACTAGACAATCAGCCCTTATTGTTCCAACTCGACATGGACATTAAACCATCGACCGAGAGGTTCAAGAAAAGATATTCACTCAAGTAGTTTCGCAAGTGGCTTTATCATGGAACAGGCATAGTAATCTCAGCCATTAAAAATCATTCTGGGTGACGCTAAATTCCGAATTTTTTGTACGGTGGCTAGAGGGTCTGGTGTGAGGTCATCGCTTATCAGTCCGCTCGGAAATTTTATTGTTGTCGGGCTTCCGCACAAATTCTGCGAACTCGTCATGGGATCGGTGGCATGGGAGAGGAAAAGAAGGTATCTTCAGCTTGTGGTTTGGTTTTCGACTGTGATTGAGATTGGAATTGTGGTTTGGAGGCTAGAGTGTGAGCCATGGTGATGATATCCGCGTTCAACATATCATCGAAAATACTACCTACAACAAGCTTGTAGGTCTAGACCGCTTCAATTAGACCTGGATAGTAAAATCGTATGTGGTAAACCGAGCATCGGATCGCAGCCTGCTCTTTTCGCAACTTGCGGGAGAACGGTTTGAGAACTGATTGCTCAGCTAATACAGTCTCCACGCTATTGCATCCTACTGGATATGAAGTTTTCAACTTAACGACAATGTTTGTTTCTTGTTCCTCTCTGCAGCGCAAGACTAATAGCCTACGGCGATATTTACCCCGTTTGCGGCCTGGAGCGATGGGAAAGGATCTCGAAACGCAATATTGAGCTGCCCATGTGAAATCGACATCGCTATGGCCAGTAAACAAATGGTTTGAAGAATTCCTCAAGCTCTGCTTCTGTCAATTCTTGGCACCTAGGCATTGGTTTCAAAAGATTCTTTTCTTGAAATTGTTGAATTGTACGTCGGTGATAGCTCCCACTACCTACCTATGCAATGTCAGGTTTATAACGGCGTGGAACGACCATTTCGGTCTATATTGGTTGCGGATGTTTGGACCGAACCGAATATGGCAATGGATTCATAAACTGATATTGATAGGGCTTTGGGGAAGCTGGCAGAAGACTGACAGCTCCTCTGATCTGATTCTAAACTTCGAAATACCCAGTCCATGAATACTCGGTGGCCACTGTTTTTAGGCTCGGAATTGTGCGGCTGGCTGGTAAGTTTATCGTGTATTTGCAGGAAAAGCTAACAGATCTCATTTCGATCAATCCTTTCTCGTTTTTATCAACGCTCATTCAGTTTATATTCGGTGTCTGGTTGAACAATTGATGTGCATGGTTTTTGAAGTGCTAAATTTGGGTGTTAGACGCGACGCGTTTGGCAGGCGGTAAGGTTGATTTTGGTGTGCAAGGGCACGTCATTTCCCCCGTTTACTTCATTTATACTTTGTTCAAGCTCAAACGATCCAACTTAAAATAGTTCAATTTCAGGAATTTCCCCCGATGTACTCCTTATTGCAGGTGAAATACGAAATGGAATCCGTCTAAGGTTAGCTGCCGTTAAAGTTGATTTACATACCTAGTACCTAGGTACATAACCCCCGGCGTACCCCACGCGGAGTTCAACTGCTCTACAACTTGTCACTTTGGGGGCCCAGTCATTCCTGTACTTTTGGACTTTACAAGATGTGTTTGAATTAAGAGGCTTGGAAAGCAAATAATTTATGATCTTACCATGATTTACACACAGAAGCAATCAGATCCCTTCGCCATACGATATATTCAAAGGTTTAAGGTTACTTGGGGAATGTGAGAAATCGCCCAAAAACTATCAAGACCCACCAAAGAGGCTGAGAGGCGTGGCACAAAAGTGCATCAGCTTTTCCTGTAATACAAATCAATGATTCCTCCTCTAGTCCTCTCCTTATACTTCTCCATCATTCATCATGTCGTCTCCTTACGCAGGTCTTCCGCTCCTGCACCCCGATAAGCAAATCAGATTGCTTCGGCTGGAGCAATCATCACCTGATGGCGATGACTATTGCTTCAGCCTGACGGTTCACGACTTTTGCGATGATGCATATCACCCACGATACATTGCCATTTCGTACACTTGGGGAGATTTTGTCCCACTCATGCCGATAATAGTAAACGGTCAAAGGATGCGAGTGCGATTCAATTGCTGGTATGCTCTGTGGCAGATGAGACACCATAGCGTTACGGATTATTTGTGGATCGATTCATTGTGTATCAATCAAGATAACAATGAAGAGAAGAACTTCCAGGTGGCTATCATGGGTTCGATATACAAATCGGCATTGTGGGTCGCAAGTTGTATTGGTACTGGTGACACGATCGGTGCCATACAGCCCACCTCAGCAAGCGATGGCGGCGAAGAGGCTAGAATCGCCAGGGAGAAACTTCGAGGAAGGTTTGATCAAATACCATATTTTGATAGAGTATGGATAAAACAGGAAATTATTCTTGCGCGCGACATCACGCTTTTTTACGGATTGAAAAGCGTCTCGTGGGAAGATTTTAACATGTTAATGAGCATTGAGCAAAGAGTGTCGGGGCAAAACTTAGAAGAGAGTGCTGATTTTGGTATGTCTGATGCTCTGGAGAATTCCGAAGATGCTTCAAGTAGTTTTTACAGATGGGGTCAAATACGGGAGTATTCCATTCAGGAAGCCGAGATGAATTCTACTAGCCTACAACTTTGCAATCATCGCTCAAATTCAAAATCCGGTACATTTGTGGATTTGGTTCTCCGGTATAAAACAGCAAAGGCTACCAACCCCAGAGACAAGATATACGCACTTCTCTCTCTGCTTCCAAAGGAGGATCTCATCCGACAAAACTTGGTAATTGACTACGAACAACCTACATTTCATCTGTTTCACGCCGTTGCAAGATTAGTGTATAGTACATATGAAGATTTGGAAATTGGACAGAAGCATCAGGTCCTTGATTTGATCAGGGAATGGCTAGATATCAACGAGCACAATCTGGAAATGGATGAATACTTGAGATCAATTCCACCTTCACCATCAGACTGGCTACCCTCTTCGACCTCAGATTTGACTAATTCCTGGCTTAAAGCAATCGACCCTCATATCAGACTTGATATCAAGGAATTGTGCCAGATTCCTCAACAGAATGAACTCCACGCCAATCTTAACATTCAAGCTGAGGAGTACGCGCCTTTAACATTGCTCGAACATATAAACACGTGGCGGCAGGAAAATGAGAAATGGTCTAAAGAGCATATCAATGAACTCTTGCCTGCCAATTTAAAGACATCAAGAGTTACCATCATGTGGCCGAATCTACAGACGGATATCTTTCCAGCCATGAAGGAGTTTCTTGTCAATGCAGATGTTCGAGACGGAGATTCCATTGCAAAAGTAGTTTGGGGTAGATCCGAAATTATATACAACGCCGCAGACCATTGGACTGCGGCATATGCTGTTTTGCGCACGGTGAAAGTTGAGCATGACGACAACGAACTAGGCAAAGATGATGACTCTATCATGGATACTTCTGACGACGTTCTCGACGGCTCATCGAATCGCGAGTCAGAACAAGAGCAAGGCGCTGATGTACTTCTCGCACTCCATAGCTGGGCCATTCCGGTGAGCCAAGACCTTAAAATTCTGACAACAGGTGAAAATTCGGATCTCTCTGACATACATCGGAACCAAAATCCGGGCGTATTAATTCTACATCATCGAGACGCCTTGATACCGCTGATTTTGAACGATAGACCATTACATGCGTTGCTGTATCCCGCCCCCGCTGGATCATACTTATCAACTATTCAATTAGACAACAATGTGGAATGCAAAACTAGTCCTCCTCTGAAACAATTGTCCGACTACATCAGTGACGTGTTTGGGTAAAATTCGGGAGAAGTGGGACTAAAATATGGGTGTTCTGAATGAATAGTAATCAAAGTTGTGTCTGACAGTATTTTAACGTCATTGAAAATGACAATTAAGCAACAAATTATTCTTACTTGTCAATGTTCGAGAGTCCTGAAACGTGTGTTAAATATTCCTCTTTCTACATGTGTCAATTTCAAAGTGTGGTGAACAGCTCTCGATCAGTCCACTCTGTTTTTAATATGCGCAAGCAGTAACCCGCTGAAATTAAATTGCTCCGATTTGGAAAACCGTGAAGCCTCTTGAGTGTCTGTGAAATTCCCACCTAAGCCACTAGATTTAGCCATGGTCGACCAATAAAATTTCACCTATACTTTACATTCTTCGTCCCTGCTACTAAGTTAGGTAGGTATCTTTAAGCCTCCTGTATAAAGACCCATTCATCTTGCAATGAAGTTCCTAGACATTGATTTCAGAACGAGAGAGAGAAGCAAGGCTTCATGACACGAATTTAGAAGCAAAAGTTGCGGACTTCCTCGCGCATTCAAAACCTCGTCAGCGGGAAATGTTGTTCTTGGGGAACAGCCCACTTCTGCTACTTCTCATCTATTTCACAGAAGTGAAGTCCAGAAAATATATGCGTCAAGCTGGATGTTTGACAGTGATGAAGGATTTTGCGACATTTACGCGACCTTGAAGACAATGATGTGCGGCAACACAGATTGTGATATGGTTCCGGAATGTGGAAAAAGGGTTTGAAATTTACCAATCAGATGATTTCATTTTTCCGAGAGATGTAACAACCATACCTGGTTTCGCGTCCCGTTTTATACTACTTTAAGGAACACTATAATACTTCTAAGATAATCTATACGTCGTCTTATCGAGAACGGGTGAGTGATTCACACTGTAGGGAGTAAAAATGGAGTTTGAGAGCCTTGTGAGATATTCACTATGGCAGTTGCGAAGTCCTTAGAGTTGGAAATCCTTCTTGAGGCGAGGATGTATAAAAGGATTGATCTTCCTGGACAGTTCTGCTTCGTTAAAATTAGATTGTTAATTAGCTGAGTTCTGGACTATGATTTCCTCCGCAATTCCAAGAAAGCTTCAGAAGCGACGTGTTTAAAAGGACTTGTTTTCAGTATCATCTTTCATTCCGGTTGAGAGATGGTGAAGAAGGAAGTTTGCGAAGTATATTGTAAAAGGCTCATTGACAATAAAGAGAAAAAGATGGTGATGATAAATGTTTCAGAGACAGCATTCATTGTTATCGTCCCAGGATCAAATAGCTAGCTCAAACATAATCAGAGTCCTCGAGCAACTCATTAATAGGTCATATTTCTTTGTGAAAACCGCAACTTTGTGCTAGCCATGGCCCATAATAGAATTTCCAGTCTACGCTCTATGAAGAAGTCCTTGAGAAGAGACACAGTGGTACTTTATATACCTAGCTATGGAATACTTTTGTCTACCTGCCTGTCTATACCACAGAAATGTTCGAAAGTGAATCATCAACAGAGACTATCAATCTATTCATGTCACTTACTATCATCACATGTGAGTAAGTCAATATTCCATCCATATTGCAAAATCTCCTCCTGAATTGAAACCCACCAGATACCTATCTAAGTCACAGCCCGACTTCACAATTCAGTTTTTTAATATCGGGCCGCGAGACAGCCAATTACTGATTCCAGGCGACCATCAACCATGATGTGTGAGACACGCAGCGGTGTTTATTTCCTCAAAACTGCAGTGTTCATTTGTAGCAGCTTGGTTGAATGGTGTTCTGCGTGATTCATAATCTTCGAAACGATGAAAGTTAGGTCTTTGACAACAAGAAGCTACCGACAATTGATCATTCTTTCGACAACAGGCATTCAAAAACCACTAGCGAATATATCAAGTGTAGCATCTACTGCAGCAGCGATTCTTACTCACTGAAAGAAACAGCCAACTATTTAGAGTTCTATGGATGCAGAACTATCCTAATCATATTGAGCTACCCACCAATACCGAAACCACATTCTGTGGCCACAAACTGTCTGTAAAGTTTGAAAGTTTGTTTGGTATTTGGTGTGGATAATTAAAAGCCTCGTGGACATAGATGATATATATACTCTCAACTCACCGTCCGCCCGCCTAAAAAGTTCCCCAAAAGGTCTAATAAAAGCTCATACATTCACTCACACGACTTTCCACTCGAAAATGATGATCTAAGTATAAAAACCCCTACATCTTCCCCTTTTCCGCCTCTGCTTCTTCGCAAAGTAGGAGGACCCAATCGAATACACCAGATAGGCGTGGCATTTCTTGAAGTTGCTAACTTGCAGTGGAACTTAGTTCATCCCTGATATTTGCCGATGTAGAAATGTACACAATTCTATGAACTATGGAGGAGATGTAAAGATAGATATTGGAGAGGGAATATTTCTGTTGTCAAAAGAAGCGAAAGATTTGGCAGCTTAATTGCAGTTCCGACAGCGAACGTAAGCCTGTATACATGACAATGCGAATGAGAAGAAAGATAGATAGAAGATATCTCTTCCTAGCAAAGACATGGTTTTGAAGTCATGTAAATTGACATCCAGAACTGAGGCATATATATGAGCAGGAAGAGAAACCGGATCCCTGTGTTGTCCACATCCGGAGAATCTCAATCCTCCTCTGTATTCACGAGGAAAAGAAAATCTGATGCTCCGAAGAACTCTATATACCTATCTCAGGACAAGTGCTCATTGTATCGCAACCACACCGGTAGTGAATTCACAGCGAAGAATATTTACCCGATAAACCCCATTACACATAATCAAGTAGAAGAATCCCAAAGCTTTTCGTTTCCAAAACACATGTATCACAATACCTCTTTCTTTCATCAATACACAGCAAAGCCAGCCAGCCAGCCATTTTACTCCCAATTCTCCACCCAGAAACCATCCCTCCAATTCCAAAAAAGTTCTCCAGCATCCATCCCCATCCCCATCCTCAAAGATCCTACACCTCAACCTCAAAATCGAAAATCATCTTTCCCCCCGCGAACCTTTCATCCAGCCAGCAAATATCTCTGCAAAATCCAAACGTCGATCTTCATTCACCAAGAACATCCATGCTATCCGATCCCATCCCATCCCATCCCATGTTATCCAACTCCGAGATTTACCTACTTCCATGAACCTCATCTCCGGGATCCGATCTACACTCAAGAACATAGGTATCCTCGTATGCCGGAAATTTTTTTAGCAAAAAAAAAAAACATCAACGCCGATCATCATTCCCAAGAAACTTCACAATTTCATTCCATCCCGTCCCATCCATACCATCCCATCCCATCCCATACCATCTCATCCCATCCCATACCATCTCATCCCATCCCATACCATCTCATCCCGAGACTCACACCCAAGAACCTCATCTCCGGAATTTGATCTACACTCAACCACACTCAACCACACACCTCCGATAAATCTCCTTGTCGATCTACATATCTGCATATCTAATCTTCCATCTTCCATCTTCTATCTGATATATTCCATCCCAGTATCTCTAATAACGCACACTCTTGGTAAATAGTGAGTGTCTAGCCTCTTGTCCATTTCTAGACTATTCTTTTTTCTACAAGTTAAAGTTATACGAAGTCTAGAATTTACTATTTTATTATGCGTGGGTTATTGAGCTGAAATGAAATGGATTGGATTGGAGTAGAATGATTAGATGGAGTATGAAATGTATATTTATATATACATACACATACATGATACATAGATAGATAGACAACACAATAGCGAATTCCACTTCAAGCCAACAGATAGGTAGGTATATACCAACCAACCCACTCAAAAAAAAACCATAATCACCCGAGCAAAAAATCTCCAATTTTCTTCTTCCCTCACGTTCCAAACAAGAGATAGAGATCGAGATAACACTCAAGAACGACTGAGCCATGCACTCACCCCCACAGAAAATGTTACGCATACAACGCATGAATATCGAAAACCGGGAATCCTTGTTTCGGCTTCGGCATCGGCAATTCATTTCCTGAGGAACTGCGAGAGAGGGAGAGAGGTCTTTGGAAAGCTTGTTTATCTTTATCTATCTATTGCGAAAAAGAGAGTTCTGTAGTGTTCTACTGACGTCCATAGCATTGCAAATCTTGATAAATATGTACATCGATCGCACCATGGAAAACCGAAAGCCGAGGGTAGCATTATGATTCCCATGTAGGAAGATTAGCAGCGCGACAAAAAGAGAGAATTGGGTGTATAAGTTATAAGACAAGTATGCTTTGGCTAAGCCAAACAATGGGCGCGCAGTGTACTACTGTGAGGGAAGATTGAATGGATGGATCCTACCACTGGCAGACCCATCCGTACGGGTCAAGAATCAAGAGACGGACGAATCCAGAGAGGAGAATCAACCCTTCGCCAGCCCAATTCTGTTCGCGCGACGATCAACCCCCATCATCCACTCCACTTCAATCGGAGGCCCCGACGCGGCCCGGAAGAAATATCCCGCTGCGGCCGGTGCTGGAATCGATCATGCATGCATGCAATGTGAATCACTTCCCCGCCGCCCCTTTTGTCACGATTGCCCATCCCAGCCTATCAGTTTCGGATCGTCATAATATGCAAGGCACAAAATTTGTGTCGAGAACGAGTCTGCAAAAACTGGGTATTGCACAAAAATGCGTGCGTCTCCATGCGACCGATGGGAGGAGAAGAGGCTAGCTAATGCGGCCAGACGGAAGATTTCTAGACCTATATGTGAGGATCTTATAACCGTGCATTAATAGAGTATGATTCTAGTTGTAGATCATGATGAATCATCGATGTTTCTGCGCAAACTACCGGATTGCGTTTTCGAGTTCAAATGCCTAGAGTGATGTAACAATATTTTGCTGTATGATGCGCTAGGAAGATATCTGACGTGGTTGAAGTCTTGAAGAGCTATGGTTCTCCAAGATACTTTGCACTTGAAAGTATTACGTAAATGATGGATGAGTGCGGATGGGAACGAGACTTTTGTTCAATATGCAGTGCAGGAAGTGACGCGGCGGAAGGATCCGCGCGGATGAGTAGGGCATGGAAATAAGGAATGACTCGTAGGAAATGCAGGAGAGTGGAGATTTCAATCGCGGTGCACCATGTGCAGCAAAAACAAGGATAACATGAATGCCGATTCACCAATGATCTTTCCTCCGCCAGCAAAAGAAAGACAACTAAGATTCCAAGAACCAGACTCGTCGTTTCGAGTTGGATTTGACAGCTGGGAGGACCCCAATCCATTACGCTTAGGACAGAAGGGCGTCTGTCAAACAAAAACGCCTCTTGAGAAGAGATGAACGAAAGTATGAAATAGCATGTAGACGAGCGTGCGTGCGTCCTTATGTGTGCCATTTGATTGGCGAGAGTAGTCCTACGCACTGATGCTCTATACCCATAGGGATATTAATTAGACTTTGAAGAAGGATGGTGAAACGAGAGTCTGCTCACGAGGGATGGAAATGCGATATCATTACATGTATAAAGAATGAAACATAGAAGATAGTATGATATCAATTCGCACAATGACTCATATTCCCGATGATAGCGGAATAAGTAGATGGAGATCTGGGTATTGAGACTGTTTCGGATGAGGTTTCAGATCATGACGATCTCTCTACAAAGAACATCATAAAATACACCCTTTCCTTTCTCAAAACAGAAAGTTTAGCCCAATGCCGTTCCGGCAGTTGTTTCCAGGCGTGGAGTTGTGGCTCATGAGTCAATTTGCAAGACAAAACTCCTTTCATTGTCGTCAGGAAAAGAATGCCTATATGGGTAGCAGGGCAGTAACAATGGAGCAGTACTAGATCGAAATCGCTAGGAGAGAATGGAAGTATCTCGGGATCATCACGAAATGTGTGCCGTGTTTTTCTTGGAATTTGTGTTAAGAAGCCAGTGTTCGAAGATGTGTGCGGTATCTTTTCCTTGAAGACTAGGAGAATTTATCTTAGGAAGACCCCTACTGCGTAGGTAGTGTTGATGATGATACATAGAAATCATAGACAAAAGGCTAGACAACAGAATAGCCACATGCTAACTTTCAATCCGAAAAAAGCACATAGGCATCAGACATCGAAACTAACTGCCTTCGCCACAGAGCTCCAAAAAAATAAAATTGTACTTCATCACTATCAACTAATAAGCGTGGGAAAAACGTGACATTTAACTCGCGATGCCAATCTCGACGCCATAGTCAGAAGCTAACACGGCGATCACACGTAAGAGGAAACCTATTTAGACTACTAAATAAGTCTCTGAGGCTTGAGAAACTAAGTACGGGATGTAGTGATGCCACTAAAAAAATCCATCCTTTAGGGCCTTAGCTTAGGGGTCCGCCTATCGCTTTAGTGGTGGTGTAAAGCACTAAATACACGCTATCAAAGTGTAACCCAGACCCTTGGAATTCGGAGTATATTTGATTTGAGATATGGGAATGTTAACAGACTTCTGCGCTTGTTCTGTTCGCAAAAACCATAACTTTCATTCATGGATGGGAAATCGAGAAAGTGGGTTGGAAAGTTTTCGAGAATCTTCGTATTCGATGATGTACATATTTCGGACATCCATCCTGAAAACCCCCTGGCGATCCAATCAATAGAGGCAAATCCATACCCCATAAAAGCACTCTCGCCCAGCCCGGCTTTGGTCCCAGACATCCCCATAATATCTTGCGGTTCATAGATTCCGCTTTTCCAGCTCGTATCAATGAATGAATGAGCAAACAAACTTCCCAGAAAATTTAATGCAACTTTTCGCTCGCGAGCAAGTTTTCTCTGCTATGATTATGATCTATCATTCGGTCTCCAGTCTTTCCTTGCTTTGTTCGAAAAACGGTTTTGGCTTTTCGGGGCAAGCCGATGTGCCGACTGGACTTTCATTTGGCGATGGAACTGGGCAATTTCCAGAGCCAAAGTCCTGGGTGAGACCTTTTGAGGCGAAGCATTTCCAGAATACTTGTATGATAAATTACACTCCGTAGCAGTGACCCGCAGGGGGAAGCTAACGGGCAATCCGAGGTCAAACAAGCTTATGGGATCGAGGAAGCTCCGTCAGGTCGCAAGATTATGTTACAAGCCGTGTACGGTTTCTGATACTCCTTGCAAAGGCAATCTCACCATGAGAGTCCTCTGAGGAAACATATATTGGATAGGGTCCCATTATAAATAGTATCGTCGCATGTCTACCAACTCCGTAAATTGATATCAAGGGAATTTCCCACTGATTCACCCATCTCGAACCGAATGTCTTTGTTCCGACCGAAAAAAAAGGGGATGGAACAGATACCCAGCTCTTGAAAATTCCTTCCAAATTCCAGAAGTTCACCAGGTGGTTCTCCGAATCTGATTATCAAATCATTATAGTGGTCCAGTCACATGTTCTTGGCATTCTACATTTCGCACTCCTTTATGCTCCAGCTCCAAAACTATAGCAGGGCAGGCAAAGCAAGGCAAGCGAGGCAAATCCATACGATACGGTACCTACATCAGGTCCGCTGCATGTATGCAGATCCATCCAAATAGATATATACATACGTACGATAGATACATGCTTCACTACGAACGAACGAAGCTTTCAAACCCTAAGAATTCCCCGCATACTTCCCATCCCTACCCTTAAGATAATCAGCACTCACCCTACCACAAAAGAAAGACCATTCTCTATCCATCATAAGATTAAGCATAAGCATAAAAGGTAAATTTTGCTTGCCAACATAATACAAGCGTGTGCATACCATTGCCGAATCCGCCCACCTACAGATTTGATTGACTTTGTAGTGGTGGGATGATGTTTGGTAAGGCTTGTGAGTGGGTGGCGTGGGGGTGAACACCTAGTATCTAGGGGGGTATTTATGTGCTATTTGGGGTATAGAGTATGGATGTATGTATGTGTGTGTATATGTGTATATGTATGCGGTACTCTAAATCCCACAGCACAAGTTAACCTCAACGCTATCAGTGAGTAATTGTTATTGGAGCGCAAAAAGAATAGGGAGGTCTATTTGAGAGTCTGGAACATCTAATTCTCGTATCATATTTTCATACGTCGATACCATGCCAATGCATCCCAAATTCTAGAATGCTGAGAATGCTCCAAGTGATTTTTCAGAAAATTACTGCCTTCAGATGTGAAGTTGGATGTGTGTTGGTGGCTTTCAATTTTCAACGTCTCCGGAGGGAAAGGAGTAGAGAGTTCAGGCCGAGCTGCACGCATCCCACGTTCTGGAAATCCTTCCATTCGTTCTCGCTGTACCGTGTGGAAGCGGGAGAAAGGTCTCGAAAGGTGTGGTAATTCGTATGTATGTATGCTGGTGGCGCATCTGTTACAGATAGAGTAGGAGGGGAAACCCCAAATCTCCGTCCCATGTCAATCTCAATATCACTGCTTTGCTCCGAAAGGATTCGGAGCATAACATCATGATGATGATCATGACTGCTTCTCGGAACGGGGGATGTTCTTTGGGTTACTTTCTCCTTTCCAACGACCTTGCCTTGTCATGTTAACATTGGAACCATTCCAGTCACATGCTTTTGAGTCTTCAGCCTGATGCTGGTGGGTGGGCTCATGTCGTGGAGTGTAGATGGTAAGGTATGCAAGGTGATAATGCTGCTCGACGATTATGGTTGATCAGATACCTGTTCGCGTGGGGTTTAATTGGGTTTGCACGGTATGATCACGAACTGCGGGCCGTCTGTGATGATGATGTGAAGATAATTGATGAATGAGTGGATGTGAATGTTTTCATCTCGATGACCATTATTAGATAGTAAAGATACAGCGTCTCATCACATAAATTCTTAACATAACGGGTGCGAGAAGGAATCTCAATGAATTTGGAGTTCCGGAGCTTGGATTTCCCCTGCTTCCGCTAATTGCTAATTGTTATCAACACTGAGGTTGCCCGTTTCTCTTGGCTCTTGTTTGCTTGCTTCACATCACATCACATCATCATGTCGGTGGAAGATCGTCATGTTTTTGACCCGTTTTACACCCAAAACATTTCCAGTCGGACGTAACGGCGCCTACCGTGAGAATGCCGATGTAGGTCTACATGTAAATTTGTCTAAGCGCGAAATTCACGTCTCCATAATGCCCATTGAATAGAAATAAAGTCGTAGATGATCATGGAGATCCTATCCACATTGATCCCATAATTTTGCTTAACATGAATAAGTGAGCAAGTGATGTGCTCTATGCAGAAGGTAGTCCAGCATATCAAGGCGTGAGGCTTTTGATTTTCCGAAATGGTCAAAGTCGTGACTGAACTTGGGCTTGGTCCTCCATGCTAATATCTTACCCGCTGCCCGCTGTCAAAAATGAAGCTATTGGAGAGCTCGTCAACATGATAGATTGATAATTATATTAACAATGCGGAAACTGGTCAATGGAAGAGTGTGATCGCACGTGTTTGATTCGCACTCGATCACCTTGAGCTCCGTCACCTTCGAAACAAGGTCATGTTAGACAAAGACAAAGCAAGACGGACAGAATCCAGATCATGATGCTGTGTGACGCGTTCGGACAATTGTCAGCATCGGTACAGTATCAGAATCTGTGAACGTTGTGTTGAAGATATCTGATAGCGACCCAAGCCAGTCGGAAGGAAGTAGGTTGACGGATTGTAACCATAAGGTAACAGTCCCGAGCAGTGAACCAACCATTTTCCACCTTGGATTGATGCTCTCTCATCCCGAACCGTGCCGTTACTGGATCAAGAAAAGGTTGGCATTGTGAAAGGTGGATGTTGTTTCCTCATATGGGACCGACCCCCGAAATAATCCTGGGGAACGTGCGCAGGTCCAAAATTGGCTGCAGTGAGGCTGCATGGAACGGCGATGGCTAGGATATGGAAATCCTGGAAAATCCTAGAAATGTCTCACAAACCTTGGAGAAGCTCCAAGCTCGAACCGATGAAATAGGTCCCCGAGCCCCCGCCCAGCTGCTTGCGAGAGAAGAGAATACGAAAAGAGACACATCTAGCCAGTGGCGACGGAATCCCCAACTTTTCGGATATGGGCGAAGGTGCTTGAACGTTGGCACGTTGGTTCGTGGGCGAGATGTTTTCTTTTGCTGATTGATTAACTCGTAAATTGAAGACGTCAGTAATTTCCTAGAAACGAATTTGACCGCGCACTTTGATCAGGAATTTGACTCCAAGATAAAATGAAAGGAAGAGGTGGTGGGGACGGAGATACAAAAATCTCATAACATTGACACTCAAAGTCAAGGGGAAAAGCATGGCGGCAACCACACACACCATGACCGCACTGCATACAGATTGTATTCAATCGGATCGAAGTAAAAGAAGAGTTCTGATAGAAATATCCCACGTCGATCGATACATTGAAACTTACTTGCTGCTGTAACCACACTTGTAACATGATTTGTTGGAACGATGGAAAAATGGCCTTTTGGGCAGATATACTTCCGACCTCTAGATTATCGTGAGGCTGTCAATGATACACAAAAAGATGAGCCGTGAATAGCTCCAGCCAAGGATGTTGTTTAATTCATCTGCTACGACATCAATGTATATATATACCTATATATATATATATATATACCGGGTATGTTTATGTAGTATACATCATGTAGGGTCTGTGTGAGGTCCAATCCATGGTTGAGTACCTGTTGTAGCTGAGCATGAGAGTTTGAAAGAAGCAGGTAGAAAGTTGGTTTTCTGGTACCTTATACTACACAACGTGTGAAGCTGCACAACTGGATTCTCTCTCGTTTCCAGGAATCAGGAAATACCGTCCCCATTTCTCATAGTTGTCTCAGTCTAGATGAACAATCATAACTATTTTCATACATTCGGCAATTCTTAGGGACAGATACGATACTGCGCTGCGCCTTATGGACTTCAAGGGCATGATAGATATCAAAAAGATACGCAGGTTCTAAGACTCGATTGAGTGCAGTACGCCGGCACCTCGGAGGGTCCTTTCAAGGGCAGCTGTTAGACCCCCGAGTATTACCCCAAATAGGACAGAAATGGGGGAAAGAATTTAGATGATTACTACCAATCAAGAGCCCCTGTGGATGAAATTCCTTCGATTATCCCTTCAGCATTGGCCGGAAAAGGAAGAATGGATTGTGAAGCACATATGATTTCAATATCACACGATTCAACCTATAGAATACCTTGCCTTGTACTTACTCCTTGACCGTTCCTTGAACAAGCATGAAATGCACCATAGCATAGAGCTGAAGAAGAATCAACGTCTTTCTTCGCATCACATGGAGGGGAACAGACATCAATATCATGCCTTGAAGAAAAGTTCGAATGCGAGAGGTGGTTGATCATGGCCAGATGCTTTTGTTCCGTCAACCTGTCGCATATTAATGCCTGGTCTCTCGGACGCTCTCACCAATGCCAAAACCGGACGGATGGACCCCCCTCCCTCTGGCGTGACTTTCTCCCATTGCATTCGATTTTTCCCTGTCATATCTTTCACGAAACCAGAGAACTCGGACTAGAATCGAATGCCATTGATATTGAATTTATTTGAATCTGCCCCGTAACAGTTCGATTCGTGGGGGTGCTTCTCAATCTTCTCTCTTACCTTTATTCACAACACTCTCCCATTCTCTCGTTCAGCAATTCGTAACCCCTTCATCGCCTCCTTGCAAACCCGAGAATCCTACACCATCCATCAAGCAAAGCGCAGCCCAGGCACAGTTCTGTAATTGGTAGGTGCGGCCGTTTCGTCACTCCCTCTTTCGGCGTTCTCTCACTCCACTAAATCTCACGAGTAGCCCTTGCATATCATATCGAATTGGATTAACGTGCCGAGCGTGCATCTCACAAGCTAGTAGCTACAAGAGGGAAAAGAAGCAAAGAGCAGCGACAAGGTTTGCACAAGTGAAGCTAGGGAAAATGGCACAAATTATCGAACAGTCAGTCGGTCGTCGAAGTAACAGAAGAGAAAGCTAGCATCCTTGTTTCCGTAGAATTAAATGATTAATCATTAAACCTTACTTTTCGTACCCTGACTGTTTACTCCGTGAATTGGGAAGTACATATAATTGGAGGAGGAGGAGATATTAACGTACTTTTGATATAATTTTGATAGGGGATGGCTATTTGATGAACAGCATTTCGTCCACCGGTCCCTACTGGAAAGCCACCGAGAAATAAGACCTCACTCACATACGAGTAATTAATACCTAGTACTCTTACAACCGTCTCCTTGGACCGTTACGTTACCAGACAATCATCGGAAAATCAATTACAAATCCTGGTTAAGGTTTTTTCATATTTTCATAAGAATGATTAAAAGAGTAAAAGATGTGCCAGTAGCAGAGAAGAGGGTAGGCAGAGAGAATAAAGTTAATCGCAAGAGTTGAAGAGTGCGGAAAGGGCTACAATCCCGTTATTATATTACATCAATCATTGTCAGGATATTAGAGAGTACTTTTTTCCCTTCAAAACACGTCGACACCAAACGTCAAAAGAAAACATTGAATTAAAATCTGAGCTCTGAAATCCACCGCGACATCCACCAGAATTCCACATTTCCAGCTGCCCAGGTAGATTTCTTGTTTGCACGGTGCACAATTTCCCAAATCTGGGGGACCCATTTCGTTGCAAGGTAAGAGAAGAAGTACAAACCTAGGAACTCCGCCAAAAGGAAGATAGTGGTCCTTGAGTAATAGAAAACGAGAGTGAGAGTGAGAGTGAGAGTGAGAGTGAGAGTGAGAGCGATAGATAGCGAGAGTGAGGGTGAGCGATAGATAGAGAGGAAGTGGGAGTAAAGGGAAGAGGGCGAATTCCTTCCACCGGTTCTCTTGAATACCACATTCACTTCGACTGCAACTACAACTGCAACTGCAACTTCAATTATATTGATTTTGACATTGACATTGAGATCAACATCAACACATCGACATCTCCAACGACAACCAAGTACGACCACCAAAAATACCACACAGCGACAGGCGACCAACGATCGATTACATCTTGATATAAAAACAGTCTACGAATTCGATTGGATCTCTTTCCATCGATTGAGAAAGATTCCGAACGAGCAATCTCTCTCCACGAACTTCAAGTCGGCTTACTTTACTTTATTTCACTTCACTTGACTTCACTTCATTCACTCATCCGTTCATTCATCTGTTCGTTCATTCGTTCGTTCGTTCATTTATTAATAATTATCATCTACTTGTTACCATTGGAATCCTCCCTCTGAGAGCCTGATTAAAGAGAAAAGAGAAGAAGGAAGGGTTGCATATGCGAAGAAAAATCGATCGACCGAGTCAATTCCTTGAACCCTTGCATTATATCTGTGCATCATCCATACCGGTCCATACATAGGGTACGATACCATACTATCCCATACCATACCACACCATACCAGACCACACCATACCATACCATCCATCCTATCCATCCCATCCATACCATCTTCCTCGTACACCCAAGGGCATACACCCAATACCCAACACCTAACACCGCCAAAATACACCATCCACTCACCCACCTTGACAACCTTGAAGGTCCCTTGTTTTAAATACAAGTACCTGAACAAGTACCTTACCTTAAACACCTTGAACTTCTTATTACTTGCACCTCTCAAATCATTCAATTTGGATTTCCTGCATATTCTGCATACACGCACATACACATACACATACACACACACATACACATACATCCACACACATCCACACACATACACATACTACACACACACACACACACACATACATTCATACATATCTATATTCTTCCTTCCTTCCCTCCTTCCTTTACTTTTGTACTCTTGCTGTGCCAGAGTTACAAACAAAAAAAAAACTTACTTACCACTTACAACTGAGCGGAAAGGGTGGGGTTTATTGTATTGCCTTTCCCCGTCTCGATCCAATTCCTCGATTTTCCTTTTTTTTGACAATTCAAGTTTCAACGCATTGATTTCTCGCGTTTGGAGCATCACAAAAATCATAGCCATATAAGTGCATCCGAGACCCCCCCCCCCCAGTGTGATTGACAAATCGACGGCCGCACATCAAGGGTTCTTAGAACTCTTGACTTGATACACTAACTGCTTTGCTGTCAACTGGTGTCAAAGTCCAATCCATCCCCGACTTTAATAAACTTTTCCCGCGTGGCATAAAGTTTATTGCGATTCAGGGTCCTCCAGTCTTGTCAACCAAGCTTTCCTAGTCGACACCACTCACCACAACGACGACTTAATTATTTAAGCTAGAGATCAAACATACACGACTTTTCTTCCTTGAATACGAAACATCACAAGGAAAAACGATCGCCTTTTCCTTTTTTCGAGTATTGGTAGTCACTTACGAGAATCGTCTTTTCGACTAGCTCATTGGTAAGTCTCTCCCGAGACCAAGGTTCAGCCAATTTTGGCATGCACCTCTCCATCCCAGTCAAGCTTCTCAGAATGACATGACATTCCACACATCCCCCACTCCTCATTCCTCTCCATAACCAAAACAACACTCGATCCTTATCCAAAGGGTTCTTGCTAATCTCCACTATCATTATCAGATTGTGTTTACCGCTCGACGAATATAGAGGTCGATTCTACAAAGGAAGCATTGGGGAAAAAACATCATCAAAACAAAAGCATTACAATCGCATCGCAAAGCTTCCGGATTGTTATCCCGCTGGGCCATATCGAATCCTAGGACTAAAAGTCTGGACGTCGTCTTGGGACATTCGATATAGCTGTAGCTTGCAAATCTACCCCAAGCCATTCAACTAGGATATTAATAGGAAAACACCCATGATATCTTTGAAAGGCGGATCATCATGGTGAACTCGCAGGAGTCTGAGCATTCCAAGCGAACGAGTGCACAGGTAGCACCTCTTACAATACATAAGGGTCGACCGCGCGGAAACAGCAACGCATCATCTTCAAAACACAAAAGAAATACTTCATCCAGAAGTAGTAACCACACAACTTCAACAGGAAGTCAATCACAAATCACGCCCCCCGCCACTCCCAATGGTTCTCAAGAAAATCTAAATCAAATGGAGCCTCCTCCGGTATTTCACAGCTTCCTGAGGGCATTTTACCCTTTCCACCCTGAATGTGCTATTTCGGATTCTACGGTCACGCTTCCACTAAACGAAGGGGATGTGGTTTTGGTGCATTCAATACACACCAATGGTTGGGCAGATGGGACACTACTTGTTTCTGGCGCGCGTGGTTGGTTGCCCACCAACTATTGTGAAGCCTACGATCCAGATTCCATGAGGAACTTATTAAAGGCATTGCTAAACTTTTGGGATCTCCTACGGAGTGGTTTAACTAGTGATAGCGAGATATTTGGCAACCAACAATTCATGCGTGGTATTATTGCAGGAGTTAGATATTTACTAGTAAGAATCTTGTAACTTTTTGGAATCATGCTTGCTAATACGGAAAAAGGAAAAATCGAATTGCCTCACTCGTGAATCACCGATTGTACAGAGTAACGATAACCTCCGAAAGAATAGAAAGGCTCTTTTGTCCGATCTATCGGCTCTGGTCAAAACCGCAAAACAATTGCAGGATTTTGCTACCTGTTCCTCAGTGGGAACAGACACGGAAACTGTAAACGACATTATCGATGAGATGATTTTGAAAGCTTTCAAAATTGTTGTGAGAGGTATAAAATTCTTGGACAATTTGGATGAGGATGCGAAATTACGACAGGTCGTCCATAGAGTCATGGCAACCGTTACTGAGGAATCCTATGTTCCACCCACTCCACCAGCGGACTCGACGTCATTTGGCGGGACACCGCATACAGACCCTGCATACGACACGGCATCTCACAGAAGCTCTATCCGAAGTTCGACGAGCGCCGCTTCTAGTTCCCTGCAATCGGAAGAGCAGAACAAACGACAGTCATACAAACGGATATCGACTGCGTACCCAGCTGTAACATCGCGTCCATTATCCATTTCTTCGATTCAGGCTAAAAGGGCTTCCGTATCTCACCGTGTTTCACTTATAGCCTCTGTGCCCGCTGAACAACGCCAAAATCTTGTTTCTGAGAGATTAAACTCTAGTCACGATACATTTCTCTCATATTTGGGATCGTTCATCGGAAGGCTCCATCTACAAAGCCAGTCTTCTCAAGATTTGCTGTCGTCAGTTCGGCAGTCAGTAACTGCTGGCCAAGGTTTATTGATTGTAGTCGAAGCAGTATGTGCTCACGACAGCCAAAGCGCCGACTCGTTGAACAATGCTCGGAACGCAATGTATGACAAAATCAGTAAATTGGCGTTGGCAGCTCGGGATATAATTAGCTCATCAGGTGTTGATGAAGACGATGTTGTGATGGCTCAACAGAATGGAGGGTTACTAATGGCGGCCACAGGATGTGTTAAAGCTGCTGGAGAAGTAGTAGCAAAGACCAAGTTTGTGATTGAGCGAATTGGCGACTTCGAATTCGAACCAGTCGAAGGTCTTGGAATTAATGTTGCCTCGATAGGTGGCACAGTCGAACAAGCGGCACGAAGCCCCGAAATTAATGCTGCCGTACCAGAACAGCTTTCATCGCGTCCTCCTCCACCACCTCTAGTTATTCCAGATGTTTACGAGAAACCATTGCCAGAAATACCCCTTGACTCTCCGCCAGCGGCAGAAGTCAACCGAATGTCGAGTCGACTTTCGAACATCTCCATTCTACCCCCACTGCCCAAAATGGGTGCTCCTCTGATGAGCCAAGAAGATTATAGTCCTTCCGATCGTAACTCAACAAGTGATGGAGAATTTCAATCATATAGATCTGGCAGTATCGCAGTGTCTAGCACTGGAGCCAGCAGTAGTTACACACGCGATTCGGAGATGAGCATGGTCTCGCAGACTTCTACTAGGGCGACTACTCCAGATCTAACAGCTTACGAACCAAGAAGTCAGCCATCTTTGTCAAGTATCAGCATAGCTGAGAGCCAATCAACATCTGCCGATGATCCATATGATCTCGAATCGAGAATGCTTGAGAAGACGTTCGCACACGAGTTACTACACAACAAGGAAGGTCAAATTACCGGAGGCTCACTGGCGGCATTAGTAGAACGACTGACTACACACGATTCAACACCCGACTCGATGTTTGTCTCAACCTTTTATCTTACTTTCAGATTATTCGCGTCTCCCGTTGAGCTTGCCACAGCTCTAGTTGATCGCTTTGAATATGTTGTCGAGAGTCCTCATATCGCAGGACCGGTAAGATTGAGAGTTTACAATGTATTCAAGGGCTGGCTGGAATCTCATTGGAGAAAGGTGTCTGATTACGCTGCGCTCTCCATTATCGAAACCTTTGCGGATGATAAACTTAAGGCTGCTCTTCCCGCAGCTGGCAAACGACTTTCAGAGTTGGCTCAAAAAGTATCTTCGATGGATGGACCTCTAGTGCCAAGGCTCGTTTCCTCAATTGGAAAGACTAGCACCTCTCTCGGTCAATATGTACCAGCCGATGTACCAGTCCCTCCTGTTGTTGTAACAAAAAGCCAAGCCGCAGTTTTGAAGAATTGGAAAATGGGTGGTAGCAATCCCTCTATTCTCGAGTTTGATCCCCTTGAATTGGCCCGTCAATTAACCATCAAGGAGATGAATATTTTCCGCTCCATTATGCCAGATGAACTTCTTGGAGCCGCATGGACTAAGGCCAGAAAGGGTGGTTCATGCGCGGTAAATGTTAGAGCTATGTCGACATTGTCAACAGATCTTTCTAACCTTGTCGCTGACACAATCTTGCAACACGATGACGTTAAGAAGAGGGCCATTATCATCAAGCACTGGATCAAAATTGCGCATGAATGCCTCAAGCTCAACAATTACGATTCGTTGATGGCGATCATTTGCTCGCTTAATTCATCTACTATTGTTAGATTGAAGAAAACCTGGGACTTGGTATCTCAAAAGCGAAAGGAAATGCTCAAGGGGCTACAGGCAATTGTGGAGCCAGAGAAGAATTACGCCTGCCTTCGACGTAGACTCCATGACCACGTTTCTCCATGCCTTCCATTTGTTGGTACCTACCTCACAGATTTGACATTTGTTGATGCTGGTAACCCATCCACAAAGCAATTGGCTGACGGCACATCTGTCATTAACTTTGACAAACACACTCGCACGGCTAAAATCATCGGCGAACTACAACGTTTTCAAATCCCTTATCGCCTGGCAGAAGTTCCGGAACTTCAAGAGTGGCTTCAAGCTCAAATTGTTCACGTCAAATCCGCCTCGGATAATGAGAACGTTCAGCAATATTACCGAAAGTCTTTACTTTTGGAGCCACGCGATATCTTAGTTACGAGGCCCAGTCCTGTGGACTCGGCAGTTTCTTTCGGCTCTCTGCATGGAAAGGATAAATTTGATCTTTTTGGATGGACTCATTCAAGGGATAAAGCACAAACACCCATTTAAACATTCTTTGATATTATTCTCGACCTTCATCATTCGCACTTACTCCGGATTCGGAACACATTATACACACATCATCATGATATTCAGTTGATTTGATACCCCCCGCACTTTGAATAGCGTTTTAGCGAATGATCTTTTTACCCTTAGGAGTTATACACGGCGTTCTTGACAGGTGGCTCATGGAAGGTATGGCTGTCACTTTCGAATTGTTTCACATTACACTTTTACATACTTGAATACCATCACATTTGGGTATCAAGACTCGGCCCAGGGAAGGATAAAAAAAGCTCTTCTTATACTTATAATTGTATACTGGTCGAATGGGAATTGTACATCATATCTTTTTCTAGCTCTTTTTCTTTTTCTTTTTGATTCTATCTTGTATTGTTTTTATTCCACAAGCTCAAAGGAAATGAGTGAGCATTGAGGGTCATTAGGGTATGTCTGGTCTGGTATGGTTGGGAAAGATGGGGTGGATGGAGTTGTGGAATATGAAAAGGAAATCATGCATTTTGGCGTGGGAACTCTAGGTGGTGCATTCAGATTATTGATAGGGGTTGTTTGTACGGCACCCAAAAGCAATTGGTATAGGGATGAGCTCGCGCTCGACTTGTTGTGATTCTGATTAAGTCATACACTGGAATTGGTGTTTTGACCGGTGGAATGAGTGGAGAGGATTTTTTAGATGAAGATTCATGGACATGATTAGATGAGGATGGCGGGAATGGGTTGGAGAGGAATGGATGGATGAATGGACGGACGGACGGACAATAGTTAGATACCAATACCAGGCGGCAAAATCCAAGGCAAGATAAGATATGGCCGGGAAAGAGAAATGTTAATGAAGATTATGACCAACATATTGTGTTGTATATGCTTTTGGTGATGAATTTGTGTGTGTGTGTGTGTGTGATGGTGACGATTAATCGACCAATCAATCAATCAACCAATCAATCAACCAATCAATCAATCCATGTTCGTGTTCGTGATTTCAAAAGAAAATGAATGTAGAGTGATGAATGGGATAAACCTTGAATGAAAAATAGAAAAAGTATTGGCAGAAGAAATCAAAGGAAGAGAGAGAGAGAGAGAGAGAGAGAGAGAGAGAGAAAAAGAATAGATGAGTCCGGAGGATTGATGTTCCTGGCCTGGTAGTGGTAGGTAGGTAGGTATCATACCTAAGGTACCTATGCATAAGGGTCGCGGTGCATGTTCGGAGGCCGATTTCCAGGGACCGATGGTAGACGGGGCTGGGGGGCTCGGGGGGCCGAAGGGGGGGGGGGTTTTATTGTTGTTGTTAGGGATACCTAGCTAGCTAGGTATTGGTGTTTTGGTGTTTTGGAGAGTGGGGTTGGAGTTGGAGTTTGGTGGGTGGTGGTTTTGGTGGGTGGTGGTTTTTTTGGTGGGTGGTGGTTTTGGTGGTGGGGAGGGGAAGGTTGGGAGGGGAAGGTTGGGAGTTTGGGAGTTTGGGAATTTGGGGGTGAGTTGGAGGGATGGGTGGATGGGATGGATGGATGGGATGGATGGGATTGAAGGGATTGAAGGGATTGAAGGGAGGAAAATTTGAGGGAAGAGAGTTTGAGAGGTGTGTATAGAGGGGTGGTTGGTGGTTGGTGTGTATATCGTTATGTAACATGTGTGAATGAGGAAGTATCTATGGAGTAGAGGGGTTGTACTAGCTGATTGGCTGAGACTGGGCGAGATGAGTGTGTACTAGGTAGGTAGGTATTGTGAAGAGTTTGACGGGTGGAAAGAGGTTACGCGTTTGTATTGGGTGAGTTTGTTTTTGTACAGTACTCCTATTGATGGATCATAGGTAGATTCATGAATCAGAAACATGGAGGGTAATTAGTGTGTATTGTACCTATTAGGTAGTGTAGTGTGTAGTGTTACGGTTGTGCATATATGGATATACAGATACACATACACACATATACACATATACACATACACACATACACACATACACACATAAGATATGCTATATGCATTCATCCATGGAGTGAAGAGAGGAACTTGGTATTGGTATCCCTAGGTGATAGGTACGAGGTAGGTGGTGTCTACGTGTCTTTGCAGTTTTGTGTGCCCGTCATCGTTGATGAAGATCCTGAAAATAGAGAGAGAGAGAGGGAGAGAGAGGCTGACAGAGGATCAATGAAGGATGGACCCTTGAGAACAATACAGCAGATGGTATTGTTCTTTTGGCTTTGTAGATGAAGAGCATGCATCATCGAGTAATCGAGTGGTGGTTGTTGAATTGAATGAAAGCAGAACCCGAACCATGAACCATTTGATAATTGATCATCCATGCATTCCATGATCTTCAGTGGCAATAGAGAAAAGAATTGCCATTGCCAATAACCTCTTCACATATCTACACATCTATATAGTAATTCACCTGGCAATGGATGATTGCACCATTTCAGCTAGCAATATTGATAACTCATTGACCCCACCAACCCACCAACCCACCAACACGGACCGCAGGAAGATCCAAACGTCCAAAATCTCTGCAAATCACGTGCTAGTATCCTTATCTTGTACCTCAATTCTGACTCCATTCTCCACGCTAGTCCTAGGCGGGGTTCCTCAAAGACAAGGGTATGCAAAAAAAGTAAAGAGAGGGGTGGGTGATGGATGCTGGGTGTTGCCTTTCAAGAAACGCCGGCCAATCTTCTTCTCTCACTTATTCAAGACAATAAGAAAAGCTTCTCTCCTCTTCTTCCTTTCCATCTTTCTTACTCTCTCACCTACACACACACACACCGCTTCCCATCTTCTCTTCCTCTTTTTTACTACAAATACAATCAAGAGTGCACTTTGAAAATCTATTCAGAGTGTTCATTTCATTTCAATTGACTTTCGTCTCTTCTGTTCTCTCCACAGAATCGAATAGAAAAAAAGAGTTCGACCAATCAATCGATCAATCTCCGACTTCGCTGTCTAGTTTCATCTTCTAGCACGCAATCCGTGGTCGGTTTAAATACTTCGACTTCACCCTTCTTTTCCCTTTTGAACTCCATCACATTTCAATACCGCAAATATGGTTCAATCGTAAGTTCTATCCATCTGCCATCTATCTCTACAGCTGTTAACCATGTCAATGATAGATCCGTTCTTGGTTTCCCTCGCATGGGAGCTCTTAGAGATCTCAAGAAAGCTACTGGTAAGATTTGTTGCCTCGCATTGCTACCCCACATTGAATACTAACAATTATCAATAGAGGCGTACTGGGCTCAAAAGATCTCTCAAGATGATCTTCTTGCTGAGGCAAAGAAACTTCGTCTTGCTCACTGGAAGATCCAAAAGGATGCCGGTGTCGATATCATCCCATCCAACGACTTCGCTCTCTACGATCAAGTTCTTACTCACATCCAAGACTTTGGTGTAAGCATTCCCATTTCATCCGCAGATCTACATGTAACATGTCACTAACTCTCCTCTTTACAGGCTACCCCAGAAAGATATACCAAGCATGGTCTCGACCCAATCGATCAATACTTTGCCATGGGACGTGGTCACCAACGTGATGGTGTTGATGTTCCATCCTTGGAGATGGTAAAGTGGTTCGACTCTAACTACCATTACGTCAAGCCAACTCTCCAAGACAACCAATCTTTCAAGCTCACCTCAGACCCAAAGGCTGTCCGTGAATTCAAGGAAGCCAAGGATGCTGGTATCACTACCCGACCAGTCTTGGTTGGTCCAGTTTCTTTCCTCCACCTCGGAAAGCCAGACCGTGGACAAACTGTTGACCCAATTGATCTTTTGGACAACCTTCTCCCAGTTTACATTGAGCTCCTCAAGCAACTTAAGGCTGCTGGTGCCGAGACTGTTCAAATTGATGAGCCAACCCTTGTCTTCGATCTTCCATCCAAGACCAAGGCTGCTTTCAAGCCAACTTACGAGAAGCTCGCCAGCTTAGGTGATGAGATCCCAAAGATTGTCTTCGCCACCTACTTTGGTGACATCGTTCACAACATTGATGCTCTCCCAACTGACATCTATGCTGTCCACGTTGACTTGGTCCGCAACCCAGAGCAATTGGAGACTGTCATCTCCGCTTTGGGATCCAAGACCATCTTGTCTGCTGGTGTTGTTGATGGACGTAACATCTGGAAGACCAACCTCAAGCGTGCTATTGAGACTGTTGAGTCTGCCGTTCAAAAGCTCGGAAAGGACCGTGTCATCGTTGCCACTTCCTCTTCCCTTCTCCACACCCCACACACTCTTGCAAGCGAGAAGAAGCTTGACCCAGAAATTGCTGATTGGTTCTCTTTCGCTTCCGAGAAGGTTGTTGAAGTTGCCATCATCGCTAAGGCTGTTACTGAGGGACCAGCTTCCGTCCGTGCCGAGCTCGAGGCTAACGCCAAGTCTATTCAAGCTCGTGCTTCTTCCAAGAGAACCAACGACCCCAAGGTCAAGGAACGTCAATCCAAGATTGTCGAGAAGGATTACAACAGAATCTCTGAGTTCCCAGAACGTATTGCTCAACAACAAAAGGCTTTGGGTCTTCCTCTTTTCCCAACCACCACCATTGGTTCTTTCCCACAAACCAAGGAGATCCGTATCCAACGTAACAAGTTCACCAAGGGTGAAATCACTGCTGAGGAGTACGAGAAGTTCATTGAGAAGGAGATTCAAGATGTTGTCAAGGTTCAAGAAGAACTTGACCTTGACGTCTACGTTCACGGTGAGCCAGAACGTAACGACATGGTTCAATACTTTGGTGAACGTCTCGATGGTTATGCCTTCACCACCCACGCATGGGTTCAATCATATGGTTCCCGTTGTGTTCGTCCTCCTATCATCGTTGGTGATATCTCTCGCCCAGCACCAATGACCGTTAAGGAGTCCAAATACGCTGTCTCCATCTCCAAGAAGCCAATGAAGGGTATGTTGACTGGTCCAATCACCTGTTTGAGATGGTCCTTCCCTCGTGATGATGTTCATCAATCCGTCCAAGCTGAGCAACTTGCTTTGGCTCTCCGTGATGAGGTTGTTGATCTCGAGGCTGCTGGTGTTTACGTCATTCAAGTCGATGAGCCAGCTCTTCGTGAGGGTCTTCCTCTTCGTCGTGGAAAGGAGCGTGAGGCTTACCTTGACTGGGCTGTTAAGTCTTTCAGACTTTCCGTCTCTGGTGTTCAAGATTCCACTCAAATCCACTCTCACTTCTGTTACTCTGAGTTCCAGGATTTCTTCCACGCCATTGCTGCTCTTGACGCTGATGTTCTCTCCATTGAGAACTCCAAGTCTGATGCTAAGCTCCTCAAGGTCTTTGTTGATGAGGCTTACCCACGTCACATTGGTCCAGGTGTTTATGACATTCACTCTCCTCGTGTTCCATCCGAGCAAGAGATCAAGGACAGAATTGAGGAGATGTTGCAATTCCTCAAGCCAGAGCAACTTTGGATTGATCCTGATTGTGGTCTTAAGACTCGTCAATGGGCTGAGACTAAGGCTGCTTTGACCAACATGGTTAACGCTGCCAAGTTTTACCGTCAAAAGTATGCCAACAAGGCATAAATTTCTCTTCCCATCCATATTTTAATAGGGGATGTGATTAGAAGATGATGTTATGAGCTTTTTCCTTTTTTTATTTATTATAATGTCTGCGGTTCTTTAACCAATGGGAACGACTTCAACATCGGCGTTTCTTGGTTGGGGCATTTAAGACAAAAAGCGATTTGTTATTGTGAGCGTTACTTGGGAGTTTTCAACAGCATAGGGCGGTAGTCCCTCGGTGGGTAACAGATGATCCATCAACCGGACATCTTGGTGGCGTGGCGCATGAATGACATGAAATATGATAGGAAATAAGAAAAAGAGGATAGGGATTTTGGGACTCTTGTGACGTTAAACCAACTTTACTATCTTGATGATGGTTAAGGAGGACGACAATGAGTGGTTATTTGATGGAGGATGGTAGATAAGATAAAAGTAGTAAAATATACCCTCTTCAACCGGGAAAAGACTGTGTTATTTGTAATGATGTTTGATGTGATGTGATGTTGTATTATCCTGTGTATTTGAGGTTCTCATCATTTTTTGAGTTAAAGTTTTACTTCTGGGATGTCAAAAATGAATGTTAAATATGAATCCTTTTGGGGGAAATATTCTTGGTGATTACTTTCCTTCTTCTATTATCAGTGTCCCGTGATAAAATATTCATGGATTAAAGATACAGATTCTGAGGTTTCTAATCCTTTTTTTATCCTTCGTCGTATTCAAAAGGTCGGGAAGATGTTGGTTTCCCCTTCGCTAGGTACAATCACTTCTCCTTTAACGGGCCAATCAAGGTAGGCCAGATAAATGATGGAGAATCCTAAAGAGTCTCATCACTCATCGATTTTAGCGAATCGATTAAACTTCCATGCGATGTACCTGTGTATGCTACCATCGAGAATCTGTTCTCGTGAAATGCTTCCGGTACAACCGAGGGGAGTTTTTTCGCACTGTGGTGCCAGATGGCATGCTTCTCCTGTTCATGCATGCATCTGTGCGAGGCGAGTCTCAAAAGGTAGATCTTAGCTACAACCATGCTGAGTTGGAAACACTGCAGATTAGATTCATCGATCGTCCCTACGCTTGAGTGTGTGTATCGCTGAAAGTACGAGTAGGAACAGACCTACCTAATTAATACCAAGACATGTCTGGGGAATTAACCTTATGTATTTCGCAAGAGAATTTAAATTTAGATGATCAGTGGGGGGCTGAAGGTTGTCAGCAAAGGTACCATGTACGTCGGAAGGTGGTCACAGTAGTAGTAGTCTTGGGGCTTGTGAAAATTACGGATTGTTTGTGCGTAGGTACCTAGGTAGGTATAGAAAGATTGCTGGGTAGGGTAGGTAGGTTGCTGATTTCACGGTCGGTAATAGGATAGGATTTGTGAAAGTAACTTACCTAGTGAGTAGGAGGTTGGGTTGGAGGGTATAGTAGAAAGAGCCCGTGATGGAGTAAGTGGGAATGGGAATGGGAATGGGAAGGAAGAGCTGGATTTATAATTTATAATTGGAGGGGTAGAAGTAGGAAAGTGGAAGGGAAGGGGAGGGGAAGTTTTAGAACTAGGTAGGTATGGTATTCCATTGTCATTCATTCAGTTTGTTGGTTTGGTTTAGTTTGGTTTGGTTATCATCTGCATCATTTTTAGGAAAATCTATGTTGTCATACTATGATACGCTGATCGGATGTTTTCTCTTCCTCTCAAAGAAGTTAGTTAGTTCCTTGTGTAGAAGACACACTGCTGGAATGGAATACCTCAATACCAATACCAGTGTAAAACTCGCACACGATGTCTGATCTTCGTTGTCGAGCCTCCTTTCTCTGAATGCCCAGCCATCACTTTTGAGCTTTCTAGGTCGGGGGAGCAAAGTCGATGGAGGAGATTGTATTTATGTATTGATTTTGTAGGCCTACCTAGGTACCTACCCAGAGAAAATACGCGGGTAACCTTGGAGGAAGCGGGGTCCTAAGGGGAAAGCTAAAGGCACCTACCTGACTTGAGGAGTCATAAGGAAAAGCTTGCGTAAGGAGTGAATAGGTACAGCTATCTTATATTCATTCTCTCATGGATGCGATTGATAATGCATTTCGAATTCTTTAAAGTGAATGAAGAGGTTACCTACATGAAGATCGACGAGTTGATCCTTATGGATGGGAATTGGTGAACTATACCTGTCAAAGGATTGGTGATTTTCGGAGTCTGGAGTCTGGAGTCTGAAAGCCGATTCAAGAGTGGGAGAGAGGATGGATTTGGTAGGAAAGATGGTGAGAGTTACCTAAGGTTGGAAAGACTGATTAGGGTAAGGGTTTGGGCTAGTGTTTATTTTGTTGTCGTCATTTTTATTTTTACCATTGTTCGTTCTCATTTGGAGATCAGGAGTTGAGTATCTAGGTAGTTCTTGTTGTCATCTAATTATTCAGTACGCGTTAATCAATCTTGTCTCTTTACCTTTACATTAAGGATATCCTCCGATAACCCTACCGATGAATTTGATATTAGCTCATGGCATGGTCTTCTTTCTCACATTCGTAATGTATATCTCATCTGGATTTTATGCAACATCGGTTGAGGTACCGATAGGAGAAAACTCTATGCTGGATAGATAGAAACGAACAGACAATAGGTAGCTTGTTCAAATATCAGTCTGAGGAAAGTGTAGATAAGAATGAGAATAGAGAGGGTGAATGTCAAGCAGGGCGGGGTAAGGCTTAGAGATGAGGGGTGAAAGAGGGGTCTAATAAGGAGGAATTAGTGAATAAACCTCCTCTCTTGTGCATGCGCGCAAATTCACATTACCTACGTTGCGCATGACCTAACCTAACCTAACCTAGTCACCATAACTCAAGAGATTGTTGGGACGCAAGATGAGGTTATTTAAACCTTAGGTATTCCGTAGTTTTGGGATCATTAAGATTGCAACTAAGATGTGGGCAGAGTATAATGGCTGTCTGTTTCTATTCGTGATGGAAATCGTGAAGTGACAAGCAAGGGTTGTCGATATGGATTAAGATGCATGGAGGGAGCAGAGTAGTACTAGAGACGGGAATATGGCTTTGGGGCGGGGCTTAGAGACTTTCATCATTGTCATTGATTTTGTATTTTGTTCTGTTGTCATTAATTTCACCTGTTCTATGTTCACCGGTTTCAATCGGTGCAGTCTGATTTTTGCTGTTGTTTGTTGTCATTCTTAAACCTGTTGGTGCAAGAGTGGAGAGGGGACGTGGAAAGGGGACGATACGGAGAGTCAGATTTTACTGGATTCACTAGCTAGAAATACTTCAATAATTCGATTGGATTCATGCTTATCTCTCATCAACTTTGAAGAGTTTTCGTGTGAGAGTTTTGGCAGGAGTTCACAGGCAGGAATGTAATTTATATTGTCATTAGTGAAGTGAATGTGCTTGTTGACTCTGATCTTGATTTCGATGGAATACGGATATACCTCGAGGAAATCCAACATGTATTTACTACGTATTCAGTGTTTGCGGAGACGGAGGTCCTTCAAGGTGAGGTCGTGACGAAACACAACTTTCACGCCACTGTTGCATAAAGTAGCAATGTATTGTGAGAATTTTGCCCGTTTTCAGTGCGGATAAAAGATGGGATATAGCAGAGTAAGCGAGAAATTAGTGAAGGGATAGATAGACTCAAGGTGTCGAGGTAGATGTAAGCGAATACGATGTACTAGTTTTTCGCGTCCTTCGCACCCTTATGAATACACACAGTTTTAGACATTTATATATGTTCCCAATTCGAATGCAAGTGTATAAGTATAACTCAATGGAATTCCGAAACGAGAAGTCAAAGCTGGTGGAGTATGCATTTCCAAAATTAAGAAACCATTTGGATGTTCAGACAACAGTAGTATTGAAGACATTTGATCACTTTTCACGCAGCCAAATGAAGGCAAAAAATTTAGCAATGATCGCGTTGCATTGCTATCTCAAAACGAATGGCTAGGATCTCCGATCCAAAATCGTTCAATCACCTATCCAAATTACCCATTCTCATTGTCTCCTCCAAAGTTCATAATCCGATTCCACAACGCTGCCAACAAACAGAATAATCGGGACATCAAACAAACTTTTGATTTGCCTTTTGGACCAAGAAGATTTTGGGTTTTAATCTCGCCCTGTCCTACTTCTTGTCTGTTCCAGTTTGACCGGCATTTCCACCACCAGTACCCTGGCCTACTGCGGCTCCACCAGTGTTTGCATTACGATCGCCAGCTCCTTGGGCGCGCGCCGCAAATCCTGAAGAGGACATGTCTTTACCGCCCTGGGCCTGTTGTATGATGTGTTAGCTCGGGCTGCGGTGATATACCACGGAGACTATTGGGTAGAATAAGTAGGCAGAAATTAAGAAATGAAGAAACGTACTTGAGTTGATTGGATATGTGAAGCAAGTTCTTTGGTCATTTTTGTGGGCATGTTTATGAGTTCTTGGGTTTTTTGTAGGTAGAAGGTTGAGGCTTGAATGTTTCGTTGAGCGGTCAGTAATATGAATGGAAGATGTTTAAATGAGTTAGAACACACAAGGGAGTGTAAGAATGAAGAAGTAACTACTCACAGTTTTTGGCTGGTTGTATCTGTGTATGTATTTATGCGTCTTGTGATAAAATGGCTTGATAAGGGAAAATATTTGAGGGGTGGAAGAAAGGCCAATATATATCCTCAAACTAAGGACTTGAGGAGCAAGAGCTCCGCGATTCACGTGCAAGAAAAAGAGCAAAGTGTATGAGATGTATGTTGCCGACGAGGCTCACTGACTGCATACATTTCAATCAACGTACAGCGAATGAATATCAACTATCATGCCCACCGCTTCTACAAAATCTTGCAGGTCATCATAAAGCATGATCCCATCGGTGAATGTTGCAACCCGTTTCAAGTCATCGAATTTTTCACTGGGAAAACATAATAGAGAATGGCGGTAAGTGTTGTTTGCTTTACTGCATGCCTTTCAATTAAAGAAATCAAGCAGAGCTCGGCAAGTCTCAGAATTTGTTGTCCATTTGATGTAAATCCTTGCGGCCACCTACTCCATGAGGCGTTTTTCGGAGGTTGAGATATTCAGTCAACCGAACAATTAATTAGTTGGATGGGCAAACTCCGTTTGCAAACGCGAAACGCCCAATGATTAATGATTTAAGCGAGTATCATCCATCCTTCCCGTCACTATGCTTGATCCTAGGATCTGATTGACCTCTGACGAAAAAGTAATGAGCGTAGTATTGGCATGACTTTTGCTGGGTGCATTGCATATTCTGTGAGGTATTACTAATGACTATTAATTATCAGTATCACTGAAATTAGTGGACGCGGGGTAATCATGTGTGTTGTAAGATTGGGGTGACGACATACAAAGGTAATCAAGATGTCTCCACTAATTCGGGCTACGCACATATTGCGAAAGTAAGATGTTCTGAGCCCGGTCTTTTTGAGGTATATCCAAAAATGCGTGGACAGTTGGATTCCGAGGCGTTTGATTATTCATTGTCATTCTGGGCCTTGTCCGAAAAAGAAATCGCTCTCCAGAGTCCGTATGGGTGAAAAGAACAGGTTTGCTTTTTGGAAAGATATATGCCGATCAATCCAATCCACAGTATTAATGCCTGGCCATATACATGTAGATTATGCAACTTGTGAAATGAAAGAAGGCATTGGAAAAGATACGATGAAATGAGAGCGAATTGGAAATGAGCATGCTGCAACCCTCTATCCAAGGTAAAAACCTTAAGACAGAAAGGAGTTCCACGAAGTGTATCAATCTCTGGAGATTTTGAACCAATGGTCTGCCAATGGCATGTCTGAACTTCGATCCATGCTCTATATTTCTCTCGTCTTGAAATTTGTGCATGACTTGCCGTGGAAATTACGACGCTTTTGCAGGTATATTAGATAAGATACAAAAGGCGGCAATGTCATAAAGATAAGATATTGCCACTCCAGTGATATACTAAGAGTAAAACCACTAAATCAATGCTACGATCAAGCCCAAAACTCCCATGGCAGACCCAGGCCTGACTTTCCCAATACCCGAGTTTGCAGTTGGTGCAGTAGCGGTCGTAGAACTAGTAACAGATCCAGTGGCTCCGACAGGCCTCGAGCCCGAGGAAATTGGGGAAGACGTAGCTGTGGCAGCACTAGAGGTCGTTCTTGTGTCTGAATCCGTCGCGCTGCTACTAGAACTTCTAGTATTTGATGATGTTGCGGCTGTTGCGGATGCACCCTCGACTGTTGTTTGCGATCCATCTGGCCCTGTATAAACGCCAGTATAGACATTTCCAGAGCCCCCTACGTCATCTGCATATTCCCCTATAAGACCAGTTAGTTTCATTCGTTAATATGAATCTTGCAGAACATAGTATTTCCATGTCGGAGAGCTCACCAGTCTCTTCATTCAAACAGAACAATGATCCATCGGTATATTCGTAGCATGTCTCATCGCTGTAACAAGAGAGAGTTTCACGCGTCCTTCGAATCAAATCATCGTCGTCATCGTCGTCGTCGCCGCCGCAAGCAGATCCTCCTACAGCATTGCATTCACCTTGGCTTTGCATCTCATAGCATACCTGTAAAGCTTTTGGATTGTTTGCATATTCGGCACAAGGATCTGAAGAAGATGTGCCTGAAGAGCCGTTTGTTGTTCCTCCGGTTGTGCTACCACTTGCGGCCCAAGAAATTGCGTTCGACGTTGTACATGTGGTTGAAGCAGCGAGACTAAAAGGCGAGACAACAAAAAGCACTGTAATTATAGACAGAAGCATGGTGGAAGATGGAAATTATGATAGTCTTGATTTGAGCAGATGCAATTTGCTCCGAGAAAAAATGAACAAAATCGGAAACAACCGAGAACTTGAGAATATATATAAGAAAATGTTCTTCGAATCAAAGGTGCATTTTTCAGAACTGGGGATGAGACCGCATTCTTAAATATCCATAATAGAGACCGACGACAATACATCCATTATTTCTGAGAAGCAAGAAGACTATGCAAACTAGAATCTTATTGGTTTACTTACGAGGCGAAAGCCTTTTTCCATGATCGTGCACAATGATCCCGTAATAAAGCCATATTGGGGAGTTCGATTCATTGTGACAGTTTTTACACCTAGAACTTTTCTCTGCCTACCTTAGTGGGGGTTGCTGGTTTTTAATTACAGTGTATAAATTGTATTTAAAAGAAAAGATTATATATATAAAATAAAACTGTGTATAAAAAGTAAAACTGTGTATGAAAGCAAAACTGTGTATGCGAGGCAAAACTGTGTACGTGAGGCAAAACTGTATACGCGAGGCAAAACTGTATATATAGAAAAACTATATATAAAATTAAATTATAATTATAATATTACTATATTAGAGAGATAATATTGTATTAGGAAGATAATACTATATTAGAAAAATAATACTATATTAGAAAAATAATATTATATTAAAAAATTAGTATTATATTAGGAAATCAATATTAATTTAGATGAGATATATATTAATAAAAATGAATTCGATTATATAATCTAATTTAATTGAATTTAATTATCAAAAATAAATTAAATGGGTTAGTAGTGTAGTGGTAGTATATACTATTTATAATTTAAAAAAGAATAAAAGAATAAAAAGAATAAGAAAAGAATAAAAAGAATAAGGAAAGAATAAAAAGAATAAGAAAAGAAGAAAAAGAAGAAGAATAATAGTAATATTTTTTAGGAAAAGAAAAGTGGGGATTATTTTATTTTTATTTATTTATTTATTTATTCGCGTATACAGTTTTGTTTCGCGTATACAGTTTTGCTTTCGTATATAGTTTTGCTTTTATATACAGTTCGTTTCTCTATATAGTTTTATTTTTATATACAGTATTCGATTCTATTATAGTACTAAATACAACTCTGTGAATATACCAAATTTTGTGCATCATAGTTCTAATAAATTTTTATAGTTGAGATACTATAATAAAAAACCAGCAACCCCCACTAAGGTATTTCACGGTATCGATGTTGGAAATTCGCTTCTTGGCAATAGCTAGCTCGAGACTCCCAGAGTAGTCATTGGATTGAGATATCAACAATGTTTCAGATTGCCCAGCTGTACTTGTGCACTTGGCAACAATGTATTGAAAATCAGGCATACAAACTTACACATAGTTGGATATAAATACTCGAGCCGTAAATGTTCAACTATAGCGCCTCTTTTTTCCCGACGGCTGAATCGATTAGCTAGCAAGCTTCCACGAGCTATCACCTGTGGTCTCGATCTGTTCCCCACTACTGAGGCTGAAAAGTTTAAGCTCAATATTAAAGCTTGGCAACATACACTAACTCTTTGAAATACGAGAGCCTGGCGAGCAAAGAACATTCCCAAGAACATGACTCGAAGAGCCTCCAGATAGGCTGGGATTGAATTGCACATGCGGTTTCCTTTGGTAGCCGCTACTTAACGAGGCGGATTCACTTGCGGTTTCTTAATGGATGAATAGAATTGTGGCTATCAGCAGTGCACAAATAAACAATTGGGATTATGATGATAGATGAGGTGAACGCGATTTGTACGCGAGAGTCAGAGGATCTGGCGGATCACCAGATAAGAATTTCTGATGACTAAGCATCTTACACGAACCACCAGTGGGTGCACGGACTCACGGGACACTCAAGAGGGAAAGCACAATTTCACATCAAAAAGAGCGATTTTAATAATTCAATTAAAATTGAAATTATTATTCGATTTGATTGAAATTAATATGTATAGTTTTCAAGCATAAACGTTCTATACAGAATAAATTTTAAACTAAAATCATCTAAATTGAAGTCTTGATAATAGAATATATAATCTCCTACCAAAATTTTTGGTGGGAAAACGCACCATTGAATTTTTGAGCTCAAATCTCACTTTTCTAGAACAATTCTTCAATAAACTAGTTTTTGATGCTTGAAAAACTATACATATCAATTTCCAAAGAATTCAATCATTTATTGAATTTTGAATGAATTATTAAAATCACTCTTTTTGGTATGAAATTGTGCTTTCCTGTCACGCTGTCCCGTGAGTCCGTGCACCCACTGGTGAACTGAACTGGTGAACACGACACTTCTCTGATGTGGTTTCGTTGCTGTTGTTTAAACAACTTTTGTACCACTATTCTTCATTGGCATTACTGTACCTACAACAACAGTAGGTATCTGTATTGGTATGCGACATGACTTAATTATAAACCATAGCTCAACCCAATAGATAATAGATATCGATCAATTCACCAGTCAACACCTGCTTTCCACACATCGCCCGCCCCGCGAGATCACAGAGTCGAGCAAAATAACTGGAAGAGTTTTCCTCTCTGCAAATCTGCGGAGCGAGATCATCCGCGGGAATGAAAAGACTTCGAACTAATAACAGAATGAGATGCAATAATGGGCTAGAAAGGATTGGTTGATAGTCCTGGATAAATTATAACGAGAATGATTGTGAAGGGACAAACTCGAATGCGAGACTGGAGATAGCTGTTCCAAATGCAAGCAAGAAGTCTTTATCTACAAGTCAATGCCAGAGTCTCGTATTGCGAAGTTGGCGAATCTTGGGAATGGTAAAGGAGCCTAGATTACTCTCCTTAAATGACCGAACTTTACCACGAGTTGTTTTGTCTTTCATCTTCCCTCCACCTCTCAAGCTCTGTTACACCACAACGTTGCATTTATCTTGCCGAACAAAGGAAATTTTGGAACACTGAACAATTCTCCTATCTGTGATACCCATCCCACTTTCCTAGGACCACACCAAGCAAAGCTTCAAGTAAAAATATCACAGTTTTGTGCTGTGCTTATTTCGTACCAGGAACGGGTCACTTCATTGTAAGTTCTTCAAGTAGTTGAATTCTAGACGAAATTGGACCCTCATCTCTTGTCACGTACTAGTTCTATCAATGTTCAAATGGCTTGACGTGACGTTCCTGTTATCTGCCATTTTGTCATGCTTTTAAGTAGCCTCATTCGGCCCAAGGAACTCTTGTCTCATAGCTACCCATGAGGCCCAGGATCTCTAACCTTCGAGGCATTATCAGCTGCCCGGCTATCCAACAGGAGCTTCAATGTTCCCATTACGAATTCACATCGCATGAAGAAAATATTGCGAACTTTGTTCCGGTAACAAATTAACCAGATTGGCCGGGATCGCGCCATGTTTACGTTACAGACCCAATTTCCATTCAAAATATTCAAATGAACCTTCGCAGTGCTATTATATCAGTCTTCACTCTTCGCCCTTTACCCTAACCAACCTCGTAACACTTGTTCCGTCTCCCAAAATCTCCACTTCTTCCTCAACTCTATACCCACCCCACCGTGGCAATCCCCAAAACACTACCGCCCACCAGCCCACCCCAAAAAGAATGATTCCCACCCCCACAACAGCGTATGTCGCATACCAAAACCCCACATCCGCGCTTCCCTTCGTCGGTTTAAAAAAGGGGCCCGCGATCAACGCCAAACAAACCACTATTCTAATCCAAACAGCCGGCAACCATGCTTTGAAAGGTCTTTTCAGGTCTGGTCGACTATAACGAAGATGGATCAGTCCTAAAGAGAGAGCCAATGCTGCGAATTGACCCGGATAACCTTCAACGTCTAGGATGAAGTTGTAGACGTCACCTCGAGGAGGTATAGCGATGACAAGGAAGGAGGGAATGTAGTGGACTATTAGACCGCCGAGGGGTGCACCGAAGGGAGCTGAGGAGGAAAGGTACTTAGAATAAGGGAGAAAACCTTGACGGGCTATCTCTTGGTTTACGCGAGCCTAATGACGCAGGGTTAATTTGAGTTTTGGGGGATGCTGAATCATAGATCGCGAGACGAATGATTAAGAACTTACGAGTGTAAAAGTAACAACCATAACATTTCCGGCCGCACTAACCGCCACAGCTAATGGCAATAAGATCCGTCCCCCTACATCACCAAAAACTCTCTCGAAAAACAAGGCAGCAATAAGTTGTCCACTTTCTTTCACCTCCTCCAGCGGAACCACAGATAAGTACGCAAAATTGGCTAATAGATATAACGAACAAGCTGTAAATAAGGCAGCCGGCGCAACAGTTTTTAACGTTCTGACTGGGTCCTTAACCTCGTTAAGAACATTATTCAAATTGGACAGTCCTGCATAAGAATACGAAACTTTGAAAACAGCAGTTGTCAAAGTTCCCCAATGCCAATTTGAACCAGTCCAAAGTCCATCCCAGGAAAATCCTTGTCTGGATAATGTAGGGACTTGAGCTCCTGTTTCCGGAAGCTTTATACCGAACACCACGACGAATATTCCGGTTAGAGCCATGAAGAGGATTAGACCTACTTTAATCCATCCTAAGAAGTTTTGAATCCACATTCCCGTTTTGAGGAAGCATCCATGGACGATTGTTATCCAGGTCAAGAGTCCCAAGGCGATGGCTTTTTGCCCTAATTCCGTACCCTCAATTCCAAAAGCAAAAAGCACATATTCGCCAAAAACGATGCAGTTACTTGCTGTAAAACCTAGCAGTACTGCTTGAACAGCTACAAGCGTGCTGGCAAGAAATCGAGGTCGTGGATAAGTAAACTCAAGGTATACTTTTTCGCCTCCAGATCTAGGAAGCATACAACCATATTCTAAAGAAATTTGAAGACCGAGCCAAGCAAGTATAGAACCAGCAACCCAGAGAAGCAAGGCAAGACCGATACTACCGGTTGTTTTGAGGATTGGTCCGGGTGTTGCAAAAATCCCGGAACCGATTACTCGGGATATGACGAGTATGTAGGCGCTCGACCAGGACAGGTTACGACCTAAAGTGCTAGTTTCTGGGATAGTGTCGTCTTCTATTTGGCGAGAGAGCTTGGATGGCGGAGGGGAAAGGGAGTTGACAGAGGTTGAGCGGGAGGAGAGAAGAGGCTCGGACTCGAGGGCTGATGAGTCGGCGGAACTTGTTGGTGTCGACATTTTGGGGGATATTGCAGAGCGCAACTACGATCGCATGATTTCATACGCTGGTATTAGATAACTATACTGATTTAGCATCGCAAAGTCTTACAACACTGCAGACAATTACATGGTATTGAGATAAAAGCCACGAGTAAAGTCGTTATCGCGTTGGAATGTGACGACCCGGAACATAGAATTGCAATATTCGACGACAGAAGAATGGACTCAATCATAAAAGAGCAAAGAAATACTTCAGCGAGCAGGCTCAGACTTGGAAGTAAATTTCTACAATATAAAATCTATATCTTTAGCAATCTTCGATTTTTAGATCAATAGCAGCTCAACCACCATCATGTTTCACCCTCCCCCAATTTCACCATCATCCCACCACCGAAGCCCAGCCATATCAATGATGCCATATGAACTACATAAGACATATGTTGAATCATAGCCACACAAAATAGCTTGCATGTAGATCAGCACCTATATATCATCTCATGCAACAATTGCGTGCTCTCTTGTCCCCCCTTGTGATTCGTCGGAAAACGACGGGCCTTGTGATTCCTTGAAATAAACTGCCTAAACTCTTATCTGCTTTTGTCATGAGCTTTGAAATCAAATGTTAGATGTTGGATGTTTTTTGAGGGGGTTTATGTGAGATTCGACCGAATTTAAGGAATGGGAGACCAAATTGACTCGACTCCTTCCGAGACTAACGGCGGGTTGTAGGTAAACTTCCTTCGCATTCCACAAATTCTATTTAAAACATGACATTGCGCCATTCTCGTCAAACATGCACAAGAATGCGGGGTTGAAGAAAGCGTCAAATAAACATCTGAATAATAGACGTGCTTTGAAATCATACTGAATTAATAATTATATTGGTCTTCTTGGTGCTTAACGTCAATTCATCTCGTTGTAAAAATAGTACTTATACTTGCAAGATCCGAAGTTTGTGGTAAAACATCCACAATTTCAAGAGACTCTTGATCATACAATTGAACAGACTTGACTGGAAATATTAACCCCCAGAAAATTCATTAGCACAATGTCCACCACACTCACCGAACAAGCTCCCTCCGAGCATATCACCAAGCTCGAAACCAACTCCACTACACCTCACGATATAAAAGGAGTTTTGAATTATTACCTTGATCCAGAAGATGGAAGTCCTCCAGAGCCCAATTACGTGAATAAGCCTAACACTTATGATCGTCCCGTTCATTCGGTAGAGGTTACTGTCCACGATATCCGCGGTTCAGAAGACCAGTATACGTTGGACACCACCGGTTTCCAGGTCGTAAACCATATTAGTCGGGAGAAAGATTTTGTGGATGATGAGAAGATCAAGAGTGACTACTATAAAGAAACCGAAGAATTGTTGAAACGAGAGTCAGTATTTACTCCGCGCGCTTGCATTCAAACTGGACAGCCTACTAACAAGCAAATAGGACCGGAGCATCCAAAGTTTTCATCTTTGACCACACAATCCGTCGTGAAGCTCTTGATACGAGAGCCCCAGCACCTGTATCTGCTGATTCAATCAATAAGAATCCCACCCCAGTTGTCGTCCGCGGCCCTGTTCAACGCGTTCACATCGATCAATCCTATGCCGCCAGCCCCCGCCGCGTAACCCATCATCTTCCTGAGGAAGCCGAGAAACTTCTCAAAGGACGTTTTCAAATCATCAATGTTTGGCGACCCATCAAGACAATTCTCAAAGATCCCCTTGGTGTTGCTGCTGCCAATTCAGTTGATGACAAAGATCTTGTTCCAATCAAACTTATCTATCCTGATCGCGAAGGAGAAACTTACTCTGTGCGTCATGCTCCGGGTCATAAATGGAACTATTTGTATAAGCAGACACCCGAGGAGGTACTTCTGATCAAGTGTTTTGATAGCAAGACTGATGGGAGAGCGAGACGTGTTCCGCATAGTGCGTTTGTGAATCCCGAACATGAGGGAGAGCAGAAGAGAGAGAGTATTGAGGTTAGGGCATTGGTTTTCCACCCGGATGATACAGAATAGAGAGAACTCTAAGGGGCATAGCAAAGACTTTCGAGACTGTAAGAAATATGTAAGAAGGAAAGCATGAATCTAAATTGAACCAATATCTCATTTATTTAGAAGCATTTTGAAATGCTTGATCGGCATATTTAAGCCACTTCCATTTGATTTAGAAACCATCTTAGTTAACATGGTCAACTTCTGTAATCGTATAATGCATGGAGATTTTAAGAAGCAAAACAATTGCCGCTGGGGTTGAGAAGCAATTTGCAGTGGCCATCTCATTCAGGATGATTCTGACCTCATCGGAGACCGTTCGCTCACCTAAGTTTAATCTTACCGAGGTTGTCAGTGAGCAGTAATTGATCTTATGGAATGACCCTGAAAATAAAATGGAAATGAAGATACAGAAATAATGATCTTGGACACCTCTTGAATATGCTATGTTCAACTGTCAAAGATGGTGACTTGAATGGCCAATACTATATCTAATTATTACGTAATAGCTTCGATTTAATCAAGGCTCAAGTTAAGGTTAGTCTCTTTTGTAATCAGCAGAAAATACAGAATCTTGGCACTTGGTGATCTCTAACAAACCTCACATAAATGATAACCGATACAGATAATCCCGTCACATACAGTAATTCTGCCCAAGATCAGTGTGGAAGATGTATTGAAGGTTATGAGAGCAACAAACATGAAATCAACAGTGCCAAGTGGCATGAGAAACGTTTGAAATGGATTCTTCTGTCTGTCTGGAACTCTGGTGGCAGGTCAAACTAGCTACATTTTCAGTATGAATCAAATGGTCGCAGAGATTTTTACGACCAGATCGCAGGTCCTTATTAGCAATGCCTTTCTGCGATAACTGCACGGGTGTATCATTCTTGCTCAGGGTGCTTGAGAAGAATAATTCATCCCCTCCGGACAAAATTTATAACGTTCAATAGTGGGGAAATTTGGTGTGCTTTCGTTTATAGCTCGGAAGCAGCCTGAATGTGCTACAGCCCAGCTTCTCAGCTTCCCCCAATCGTTACACATTCTTGTCTGACCAATTCCAGATGTTGGATGCTTCTTTCCTTTCTCAGAATTTAGTCGACCAGTATATCTTGGTGTGTCATCGGCATTGCACATTACTTCTTCACGAAGTACATTTAGGCAATGAGATACATGCTCGAGTGGATATGTTAGGGGCACATTATCGTATGCCTCGAGAACTAAGTTTCGGACAAGTTGCTACCAAGATGTGTCAGCGATATAAGATTGTAAGTCGCCGTTATACCTACAAGGCAGTGAAGGTTGTGGAAACCGTTCAGAACGTAGATGCCTTTCGAATGATCCCAGGGCCAGCGCTGTGCCGGAAGCAGTCCTTTCGACTTGGCGTACTCGTCTGTCAAAGCCACGAGTCCGACTTCCGAATCAAGATCCGGGGAGCTCCAAGCTGCATCTGCAATAGTTCTATTCTCATTGGTAAACAGGTTGTCTATGATGAAAGGAGTCGATATGTTTCGCACAAGACCAGCTGCCAGCTTTGTTAGCTAAGTTTACCAGTATTTAATAGATCCCAGCAGCATACTGTATTTGGTGGGTGTTAATATGGGTATCGACATCGATTGCAAGGTCTGGTGAGCCCACAGCGCATTAAACAACAGCGAAAATGAAAGGAAAATGCCGAGAGCGAAAGAAACTCCTTTGAAGTAACGAAGTTGTCGCTGTAAATTGAGATACATCAAAGTCTCGATGCTATGATCTGTATCATCTTGCTGCACAATTTTATACTCCTGCAGAGCCATTGTAGAAAGACGTGAAAGTAGGCTTCATTGCCCCATGAGTCAAGCGAAACTTATTAAGAGCCTCGAGAGCGCCTTCTTTTCTACGGCACACCACTTGGAATTCAAATACTATTTTCCAAATCATGTTAAAAAGGGTGTTGAGTAGACACTGCATGGTTCTATTGATCCCTCACTTCTTCAAGGTTAAAACGGCCAGCTCAATTTCTGCACCGGATCTCAAAACCCTACAGACAAGGGATATCGCAAATATGTAAGCCGGAGGTTGATTATAGCGACCGCCAAAATGAAGCATTTGCGTGACTACAAGTCCCCAACGGTATCTGGATGTTGATTTGCAGATCTTACCTAGTTTGATGCAAAATGCACATATGTATGTTGGTGGCAATGTCATGCAATATGTATGGTTGTCGGCCTAATAATCCTCGGCATACCCCTGTCGATAGCCGAGAACGGCAGGTCAGATAAGAGATAAATTACACATTGTACATGGTTGAAAAGCAAACCATCAAATGGCAGATTACGCAGCTCAATAACGTTCCACCTGGTCTTCTATGGTTGTAAGCTCAGTAGCTTTGATTTATTTCCGCGTGGCGTTGAAGCTACCTGAACATCTCAAAGAATACGTAGGGAAATCCAGAACTACCTTCACTCCTCTAATCTCTTGATAAACGCAAAAGTCTTGAGACCTTGCCTCAACAAGAGACTTCTGGACCTGTGGAGGCTCTTATTTCGCAAGTGACTCTGCCTCTCATCGGTTGACTCTCACCATGTTCGATTTCTTGCCCACGTTCGTGTACGTTGTACCTTTCATTCTGCTCGTTTATGTTTCGAGCCGGCTCGTCTCGTCTAGAGCAGCTCGTAAGACTATCGAACAACATGGTTGTGAGCCTCCTCCATCATATCCTCAAGCAAAGGAGTCTGAGCTTGTAAAATCACGAACAGACGCCACCAAGGATGGCAGCCTAATGGATCTATACATGGAACACTTTGGTTTGTATGGAAAAACATGGGAAGAACATTTCCTAGGCGCAAAAATTATCAATACGATGGAAGCACGCAATTTTCAACAAGTCACCGCACTTGCCTTTCAAGACTGGGGTAAAGCTTCTACCACACATTCTACTCCTTTCTTCGGCAAAGGTATATTCTTCATGAATGGCGCCGAGTGGAAGCATGCTAGAGAGCTGGTTCGACCCACATTTTCGAAAACTGAAGTATCGGATGTTGAGATCATCGGAAAACACGTGGATAGGCTGATTGACATGATTCCTCGAGATGGATCTACCATTGATCTCCAACTACCTTTGCGAAAACTGGTAATGTTTCTTGGTCTACTCCCACACTAAAATCTGCTTACAGATGTATAGTTCCTTGACACAGCTACTGAATTCTTAATGGGACAGTCAATCGATTCTCAATTAGCTGATGATCCAAATAACTCGGCGGAGATACTTGCGGCATTTGATGCTTCACTGGCTGGGGTAGGAAAACGAAGATTACTCTCAAGATTCAAACGCTTTATGCATAATTTTGACAAGAGCTGGAAGGAAGCTTGTGGGGTAGTTCACTCATACATTGACGTCCATGTTGCTCGGGCTTTGAAAGAAACTGAGAATTCCGAATCAAAAGCTGGGACCATGGATGCTGACACAAAAAAACCTACACGGTACATTCTGCTATTGGAAATGGCCAAGCAGATTCGGGATCCTGTCGCGCTTCGATTTCAGGTCTTGAATGTGTTTATACCAGCTCGTGATACAACAGCTGTCATGCTTTCGAACACACTCTTTCATCTTGCGAGGAATCCAAATATCTGGACACAGCTCCGAAATGACAGCTTGGCATTGGGCGATCGACCTCTAACCTTCGAGGTCCTCAAATCACTTCAACTATTCAAATACGTTCTTTTTGAAACCCTTAGATATCAAGGTCCATCTGGACGAATTTACCGAACCGCAACACGAGATACGGTTCTACCTACCGGTGGTGGACCTTCGGGAACATCCCCAATTTATGTAGAAAAAGGAACGGTAGTTGCCTTAAACTTGTGGGGTCTTCATCATGACCAAGATATCTGGGGGAAAGACGTAAATGAATTCAAACCTCAGCGATGGTTCGATCCTAAAAAGCAGTTTCAGTGGGAGTTCGTACCTTTCCTCGGAGGACCAAGGATTTGCCCAGCTCAACAGCAAGTGCTTACTCAATCGATCTATCTCTTAGTCAGACTCACACGAGAGTTTACCATGATTGAAAATAGGGATCCGGTCGAAGAATATGTTGGTATGGTCAAAGCGTTGACGGAGAGCAAAAATGGGGTTAAAGTTGCATTTCGGGTGTAACTAGCTTCTCAATATTGAACGTGATCTCGAAACCTATCATCACCACAGGGTATCCAATTCTTATACCCGTAATTTCACTCATAAAATCTCACAAAGACTATTGTTCCACCATTATTTTTTCACATGTTTTTGCTATTTCTTGTTGAGAAAGATGTAGAGAATGAATTTCTTCAATGGGATTATCAATTAGGATGTGTTCAACACAGCGAAAATTATTCTGTATACCCTCTCAGGATCAAGACACAGTCTGCTCAATTACAATTTCTTCGATAGAATATACCGAATGTTTTTATTAACAATCAATAGTGCCCTTATAGCTAGCTACTTTATTGAGAGTTAATTCATAAACCCTCCACTGAAATCAAGAACTTTACTTCAGCCGCTGTGTATTTTGAGAATGACTCAGCCACTGAAGTAGCCATCCAGACCATCTCATACATTTACCATCACAGTCTTTGTGACGATTGCGATAAAGTCTTTGTGACATGCACATCATTTGGAACAGAGACTTGTCCCGTGCTCTCCAAATCATACATGGCATGTGTCTCAATAGCCATGACATCATCTGGTCTCAAATTAGACAATGAAGGACTCTCAACGCTTTGGTTGTCCTTGCTTGATTTTGATTTCTGGTATCCTTTGCTGTTTTGAGAGCCAATGGATCGAAGAGAAATAATACTGCGTACACTGCGAAGCACGTTCTCCGGTGTGACTTTGTGCGAAAGGTAGTAAAGCGACGGAAGGTTGACTGCAACGCAGCTGAGACCTACTTCGAGAATGGATAGATAGATAGATTTCGTATTTGTTACTATGAACTGTCTGTTAAATTGATGATCTTTCCAAGCTACGCGAGCTCATGACAGCTCGGTGCCTTTGATTAGAAATTAGGGGCTGTCTACTTACGTCTCGAGTCAACTTTCTTGGTCGCGGGAACTATTTATGAGGTTAGTCTTTTCCAATTATGTGAATCTGGATGTAAGGAGGGTGGATTAAGATGAGGAAATTCACACGATTGTCGAGCTCCACAAAAACTGCCAGCCTCGCAATGCAAGCTCCGAAGCCTCTATAGTATGATATGTTAGCTAAGTCAAAATATGCCAGTGGTGATCAACACGAGTATCTTTAGAGCTGATTCAGAGTGGAAAATGATTAACACAAATGCTAAGAGAAACACGCCAATAATAGCGAAACGACGTGTGAGAGTCGTTTTGATAGTTAAAATCTACAATTTTTAGCGCGCGAACTCGTAAAATAAAAAGAGCAAGTTTGACAGTATCTCTTGTTACAATTGCAACATACCTGAGGGATAGGAAGAGCAATGATCCAGAAGTCCAGTATAAAATCCGAGATAGACAAACTCAGCAAGAATTGGTGAGGTCTTGTTCCACAATACTGCAAGAATATCGCCTTGCTAGAAGTCCATAGGGCTGAGAAGTGAGATCCACATGACAGTCCAAGCAGTATACAAAATGCTGTAACCCAAAGAGAGCATACGACGATGCTTATAATGACAAGTATTCGGAAGGCAGTACGGCGCCCATGCTCGCAGAAGATTCGATAGTAGAAGCATAGTGCGCTAATTTTGACACACCCTAGAGTTAGAATTGAGAACAAATCGAAGGCAAAGTAGAGCTGAGCTTATGTTAGTTGATATTATAGGCAGTTAGGTCAAATCATGAGTACCTTTGATGCTATGGGAGCAGTCTCCAAAGCTAAAGATTTATCACTAGGTGTTGGATAGCCTAGGATCTTTTTGTTTGTGCCTAATGAAAGAGATAAATAAGCACTGAGAGTCAATAAAATGTAAGTTCGTCCCAGTGCCGGCCAAGAACAGTAGATTTATCTCACCATAGAGCGCAGTGCCACAGGTGCCGCCAAGAAGTAGCTATATATTCAAACTTCAAAGTCAGTCCAAGAGTAATGTAATAAGGTTTACCAGCTCCTGTAACCCGGCTAGGCTAGCTTCAGAGATAAACAGAATAGTTACGTACAAGGCATGGTAGCATAATCCAATCATCTGTTTTCAATGGCGCTTTTTGTACACGGCGAGAATAAAAGCGTAGAGCAATAGACACAGTCGAGAGTGCCAGCATGCTACTGGCAACAGCAGTCAGTCCTTCATGAGAGGTGGTAGACATGTTGGACGCTTCAACTCGGCTTCAAAGCGAAAGCTTATGAAATGCTGAGAAAGATTCTAGAGAAGTGAAAGAAGTGGATAAACAGAAGTCTCAAGTGAAAAACAGGAGATCTATAAGCGTTAGGGTTAAGCTTAATGAGTCGGCCTACATTTCTGCTGCGCGGATGCGTTTCCCGGTGCCGTGTGGAAGCTTATTCTTATCGCAGTTCTTCCGAGTCTTAATCTAACTTGGAATTAGCCCGACTACAATTGGTGGTATGAACTGTGAGATAGGAATCTTCAAGTCGAATTAAGCCTTGTGGCCCGCTCTTGGAGGATTGCTAGACGAGCATTTTATCTGACACTAAACATGGGAAGTATTTTCCGTCTTACGCCGTATCTTGCCCCGGCTCGGAACTAGGATACCGACCACACGGGTAGGGATTCCTTCAACACAACCAAGGAAATAACCGAGGCCTTGTTCACACCCCCATATCTTATTTAATTGACAAAACTGTTGAAAATTTGTTCAATTTCGACACAATCCTAAGAACAAGGTAATTCTATAGTACCCTACTTTTTTACCTATATGTCGGTCTAATGGTCTTAGAAACATACATACCACAAATTATCTCAACATCAACAATTGATTTGAATGCGCGATGGCTTGGCACCACTCTGAGCTTCCTTATCGGTTCACTACGCCTCAAATACGCGTTACAATCCCATGCAAGCTTCAACATCTTCTCTCTATCGGGGCTCGTTTGACCGAGAGGATCGTCATGGTTTGGTCAAAATTCAGTCATCCTATTTATTCAGGACTTGAAAATTAATACATCCATGCCTTTATCGATATGGAATTGTTGAGGGTGTTATGTGTCAAGGAGCAATATAGACATCTCATCTCACCGTAATATTTCGCACACTACCTCATATTTACCCGGACCCGAGTGTGTACAGGTTCAATTGGATACTTTCAGCTGCAGTTGGCTGTCTGTTGGAAAACCATGCCCCAGATTACTACCTCGGTCGACATGGTAAATGGATACCTTGCTTGGGAAGATATCAATCGAGGCCAAGAGTGACAAGATCTGTGTTGATCGCAATTGCTGCTTTACCAAACGGCAGGGTATGTTTGAGATTATCCTTTTTTGTTATTGCATCAGCGTTGACGTTGCTTCACAGCGAGTCATCAGATTATTACTAGGATTCTCTTCAAATACACTTTTACTTTGCCTCCTTGTACCTTTTGTCTACTTGTTGAGTTGCTGTGACTTATTGGCTGCATCTTCTTTGTTATTAGGCACACTCACTTCCCAGTGGTCGGTGATATAATTGCTTGATTAAGAAGCTCATAGAGTGTGTTGAAAGTGGCACTCAACATGTAATGCTTTGAATTAAGATCTACATATATAAGTAGATACGGGTTCCAAGAGATTGGCACAGGTGTATTCATTTGAAGCAAACCATTCCATAAGTTTATAGGCCGAAATCAAGCTGTCCAACAAAACACCAGGTTCAACCCAAGAGTCATGTTATTCTCCACACTTATCACTTCTTCTATGGCGGTCCTCGCATTAGCAAGCCCGTTGAGACCCCGCACTGGTACGTGCTAGTCCCTAGATGACTATGGTCTACTTATGGCTTCTTTTACACCTCATCTATTTCTGACAAATTTTTCTGACATCATGTTCTAGTAAATGATATTGCTGTCGATGAAGCCTCACCTGCCCCTCTGATTGAATGGGCAGACACAAAAAGAATCGCAAGGACCATTGCCGACGAGGAAGAAGCTTCACTTGCTCCAATAATCGAGTGGGCAGATACAAAGAAGACCGCAAGAACTGTCTCCAACGAGGAAGAAACAGCACCTACACCCCTCATTGAATGGGCAATCTCTAGCAAGGCTTAGATGTGAGCCAATCTTGGCTTCGGTTAGTCCCTCGAGCTAATGCCTTCAACTGGTCGTTATATTACCTACATGGCACAGATACTAATAGGGGTTTGCGTGTAGATTCCTCTGCCATCCTTTGCTCGTGCGCAACAATGCCATTGAAGCGCATGCGGTTTTGAGTTTGATTTTGCCGTTTGGCTGGCTATCGGGATATAGGATGGATGTCGCTAGTCAGGACTCAGAAGGGCTTTCATCAATGCAAGGTCTATAACATACACTTTTTCAAAGAAGTTGGCAATTATCTACTTCTGCTTTTCAAAAATGTGAGGCTCAAGAATGCAAACTGTGATGCTTTCACTAGTCCTTGTGTCATCTTCCACTACTTTGATAGACTCCGTAGTTGCTTATGCTGCGCAATAGTATGTGCAAACCGAATCATAGCTTTGATGAATAGCCTGGGGAGAATCCGTTCTCGGGGTGGATGATTTGTATGACCAACCCCTCTTTGTCGACTTCGTATTCTCATAGCTTATCTCCCGCGTGCAGATAGCATTCAACAAACAGACTCGTCAAGATAATACCTAGGTCTACATCTTTTAATCAAATCCCGGCTATTTCATTCTTCATGATATATAACCTAGAGTACCATGATCTAGAGCGAGCATCGATCGGGTGTATCTCCGACAGTAATATGGTCAATCATATAATCCACCAATAAGCCACAGTATACCGTACACTCCATTAAACTTGATGCTATAAACCAGCTTGGAACTTGCAGTAAACGCTAAAAGTGTCAACTGCAGCGTAATTTATCAGCATATCACACTCGCTGAAGAAATCGTTCTCGTCGTTCTTGTAGGTGTAGAAGGACTGTAGAATTATCAATACTATGGTTCTAGATTATGTATCAATCCACTAAAATCGCATCTTTTATATTGCCACTTCCGAAGTATTAGAGTTCTTTTGATAAGTCCACGGGTATCATTAGTGTTTTTTGGGGGACGTAGAGTGTATGTACCTATGTACACCCTGCTTCTCACTGAGAAACACTTAGCACTTTTTTGATCAACTAGTGCTTCGTCATCAATTCGAAGAATACCAGAACTTCACGAAGTTCGCCCTTTGAAAGAGGCGTGTATTATTTGTGTGCTAACACGATATACCAATTATCCCTAATACCGCCAAGCAAATGATCTCACCCCGCTCCTAACAATTCCCACAGTTCAAAATTCCGAATCTCAAGATCCTGTCCAAACAAGAACATTCAAGAGAACCACCCCACGACGCAAAAAAAGACCGAGTAGACCTCAAAGATCGCGAGATGAATGTGCGATCTCCACACAACAGAATAGCAAAATTCCAATCCCTCCACTAGCAAAATCCAAAAAGAAAGACAATCAAAAAGAACATACAACAGCAGGGATTCGCTGGTGGTCACCCACCCAACTACTAATCTGCCGATCTAAGGCTTGTGTATGGCAGAGCGGACGGGATGCCCAATTCTCCTTAGTCTATGGTCGTATGTGTCAGAGGTTACGAATCATAAAAATATATACTACGTTCTCTCGGCAAAAAGTCCGTAGATCCAACCTCCCTAGTGCTTAATTTGCAGAAATGTATCTGGATTGGGATGATTAGATGGCTTGGTTATCTTTCGTGCATTTTTATAGTAGCTTAAGCATATATAGATAGTTAGTTCACGAAAATTAGCCAGGATGGAGCATCTCATCGGCCTCGCCAGAGATAATAATAACGAGCGAAGCGAGAAAGGGGAACCCCGAGATCATACCATGGAACAAAAGGCAGGCGGTAGTGATTTATCGAGGGTGTGGAAGAATGACAACTACGAATGTGACAAGTATGATCAGTAAGTATGAATTGAGATGATTTTTGTGCTTGAGTTTCCTGGAAATAATTCAATTCCACGCACATTAGCGAAATTCAAAAAATACATGTTGCACTTCCATGGTAGAATTCACTATTTCAAAAATTCTCCTCTCATGAAATGAGGCTCAATCATCTCAAACGCTTGAATGATTTCTATACGTATTGTACCATTTTCTAGCGTCACGATCCTACAATCGTCCACAGCGCTTTCAATGGTACAGCCAACTTGAAATTGAACTCCTATTGTGTTGACAATCCCACCAGAGAATAACTTCAACTCAGCACACATAATACACACCATCATCAGCTTTACTCAAGAATATAAAAGTACTGAATAAGCTCCTAGACACGACTTTCATCATAAACTATTATTACAACTGTGTTTATCTCACAGATACGCTACAGTCAAAACAGTAGCGATGCCCTCCGTTTCGCTTACTTCTCGGGTATTTTGAAATCAACTCACAGTGTGGTCTTCTCTGAATCTGGATGAACACTGCCTCCCGGGGTCTTTCTCATTGAAAAAGACATGCTTACATTTCATGCGAGGCACCTCTGCTCATATCAATACATCTCGATAATATGATTTGGAGACATTGATTCATCCCTAGAATCTTTATGCTGTCGGATATCTGCTTACTTTTATAGATAGAACAAAGAAGTATGTATGAAAGCTGAGTCCGACTGTGTCATTAGCACTGAAAGAAAGGCATGTGGATTTCCCACTTAGCCACAACTGTCAAAGTTCGAAAGAAAAAGTCCAACTTTTTCTTTTACTGGTCCAGAATTACATTTGGGGCGAGGCAGCTCGCCAGTATTTCAGAGCGCTCAATATTCGGTATCTAATAAGCCTTTAACATCGAAAGATTGAAAGTGAAGCTTATTCTTTGTTTGTAGTTTTTTTTTCTTTCAATTCTTTATACAATTAAACTTATAATATTATATATCATATAACTATCTACACACATATCATATAGCTACATATAAATTGGATTCCTGAGTATAGAAATATAATCAATATACGCCATACAAAAATACCGTAAAATCCGACGCATAAGTTTCTTTCGCTACGCTCCGAGACACAAAGTACCTTTGTATCCGAATTCAGTCAGATGGCAGGCACGAAGTTGAAGCGGCACAAGAGTATATATCCATCAGCGGCAACACACAGAGAGTCATACGCGGAGTGAGATCGTAGCAGGTAAATCTTAGATCTTTTGACCTCATGGGAGTGCCAGGACGATGTTCCGTGAAGTTTGATATTTGGACGGTACATGTAGATCTGCTCTGTTCCCTCAAGAATTTACAAACAACCTCTGACGATAATGACCTTATGGATCTCTCCCATGATTGATTTGAAAGTATGGTACAACAGGATGTCGAGTACATCGCATTCATTGACATCATACCGACACTATATGAGATCTTACAATTGCATTTTGCTTTTTCCTACCGAGGATTCCGGAGTCTAGGACTCCCTGTATAGATGAGTGTTTCTTTCTACAAGCCATTTGCTTGCTCGCGCGAAACCCATCACCGTATATTCCTCCCCACTTCTGCAGTGTTTCGCATAATTCTCTTTGGGAGACGCAACCCCGTATTCTGGGTGGGTCGTAATCGGGGTAATTTTCAATAAGACACTTCCATGTGCTATCATTCCTAACGATGTCATCACGAAGCATAAGATATCTATTCAGTTGCCGTGTTTCATTATGTATCAGACACACTCGAAATCAGGCCACCGGAGCTCAAGTTTCAAAGAAGACTACAGACAGATTATTACCATGAACCTTGCGGAGGCCATACCAATTGACAATCATGATACTGTATCATATGCGCGCTAGGATCAAATAATGGCATGATAGACCCGCTCCGGGAACTCGAGCGCTTCTACTGCCGTCACCATCGGCTCACAAACATGATTGTGATTCCTTTCAGGTCCCTACGGCAGAGCTTCTGGGACTTCTGAATGCATTCCACTGCTCTCAATGGTATTCCTGGGGACATGCCTGTTTGAGCGTCATTCCAACCCTCTGACTTAACTTGGTCTTGAGTCTATATCAGTAAAGGCATACTCTGAAATCAGCGGCAGTATCGCTATGTCTTGAGCGTAGGACTATATCTCCTTACAGATTCTGCGATAGCATGCCTCACAAGCAAGAAGGTGTTAAAAAGTATGAAGAATCTAAATAAGAGTCTGGACAGCCATGGATAACCTTTCTGACTGGGCAGAATTCAACAACTATGATCGTTGATATCTGCTTCCAAATAGTCTGCCTCCACGGCAGTGGCCCGCGGAGGGCTAGCAGAGCGTCTTTGAAATGACTACATTCATAACGGCAAGCTACCCAGAAAATCGGAAGTACATATCGACTAGACCTATGTAAATACGAACTAACCGTGAATTGACCATCAAGCATTTTTTAGATATTCAAACACTAAATGAACATGAGGGCAATAGTGTAAACTCACAATTGACATCGACACATCCGACTAGAATCCTGTATCGCATCACGAGCAGAAAATATACAGCTGTATATACGTAGTTCAACACCACCAGCGCCCCCTAAATCTCTCACTCCCCAAATAAAGAAGCCCCCACAACTTTCGGCATAGTTTCGGAGCCGAAGTTTTCCAATCTCGTCCGTATTCATATATTTCCAAAAGAGTCAAATTGATGATTGCCACTTGGCACCATCACATCTCTCACATCTCCGCGATGAATCTATCCATCTACTTCACGATCTCAGATAGATTACCCGATCCCTAAAGCTTGAGTCAAAATGACAAACATCCATTTCCTCACATCCAGAATGTTCTAATTCCTATAGGGCTTACTTCCCCATTCAGACTTCATACTACATACTACATATTAACAGGTAAACATCCCAACCAACCTCAAACAGCAATTTATTTTATCTGCAACCTATCCGTATACCCGCATCAAACAACCTGTTTCCCTCATCAAGCCATGAAGTTCAGATGTTTGGACGGGGTGTCGAGTAGATCAATAGATAGATAGATAGATAGATCGATAAAGCTAGCCTCTGTGCTTTTTCCATTTTAATAAAATGACATGAGATGGAGGACTCTGACTTCCAGTTTCGTTTGTAGGCAGTGGATACGGAATTCTGGGCGTTACGAGATGAAGCGAAATGAGGATATATGAATTGGATGGAATAAGCAGTGACATCTCCAGGTTTGTCCTTGCTCTGGAATGGGGAAATATTGTCAAAGTATCCACCCATTTTGGGAGCGTACCAAAGATACCGTTTCCCGTAAAGGAAAGGGAAGGAGAGGAAGGATTAGTTGTGTTCAGATGGTGATTGATTGATTGATGGATTGATTGATTGATTGACTGATGACTGATGACTGATGATTGATTGATTGATTGATTGATATTTGAGTTGTAGCTAGGTAGTATTGGATGATGGATTAGGTACTCTAGCTACAAAAAGTTTATATGGAAGGAAGGAAGACCATGGTAATGAATTCGCTGAAAATAAACCTGTCATCCAGCGCTTCGCCATACCGAGTCCACCAGTCCTGATTGCGATAACTACATAGGTAATCAATCACATTTACTCATACTCATGCTCTACACGCCGTATAGCCTATCTTTAGTTTTCCCATCTTCAACACTGCACTCCCTCCCTCTAGCGCTTTCATCCCATGATTCCCATCCCGCCTTACCAAAGACAAGTGGAACCTACCAAACTTCTCCCTCAATAACTTAACTATCGAAAGACAAAATCAAAACACCTACCAGAAACAGCCAGTTTAATCTCAACGGCCAGGAATTCCATTACCTTTTCTAGTTGTACATTTGTAAGGTTTTCATCATTCCGTAAGGTTTAAAATGAATTAACGTTAACACGAAACACTTTTTGGCCTGTACTTGGGAAGGTTAATATAAAGTCATCTTTTAGAAAGCCACATGGGTACCAAGCTTGGCAAAACACGAGATTAGGTAAGGATGGATCATGGATGTTTTGTGGATAGGAAGCTATTCCGTATAAGTAATCCGTGTGAAGGCTAGAATGAGATCGAAGGCTAATTTTGGGGACTTGCGCTCAAAGAGTCTTCTAGAGTGACGAGATGAAGGATACGCATTTTGGAGATTGAGTATTTTATTTTGGAGGAATGGAAGAGAGTGATGGATGAATTGGAATCCATGGTCCGAGACATGAAATTTCTCCTTCCTTTCGATTTCGACCAATTCCCGAACTCTCATCTCATATTGGAGAAGTGGAGAGCGCGTAGCTGGGCGTTTACGGAGTACAAGAGTGAAAAATCTAGAACAATCTTGTGTGTCGTGAAGGATATCCCATAGATTTTTGTCAATAATGCTCTTGGATTATGACTTATCAGTCCGGGGTGTTTGATAGGCGTTTGCATATTCAGGGGTAATATTTTTTTGGGTGCAGGGAAATGGCCAGGACGGGTGAAGATCGTCGTGGACATGAGATTGCTTTTATGCAGGCACAGTTTCATGAACCGTTGTGCGATGCGCCATATGTTCAAGTGAAGAGCTGTGCTGTGTTGTGGGGATCAGATTGGACAACGATGAGCATTTGTTTTGTAGGTTCAACCGTTTCGTTCGGCGTTTGAGTAACTGAACACTTTGGGCTGAAGAAGAAAGAAAAGATCAAGGCGGTTGAAGAAAAAACAAATGCCGTGGCCTTATGATCGACCTTTTTATTCGTAGAGACGATCAAGATTGGAGATTAGATTTGTTTTTGCTTTGCCCTATTGCCTTATGAGGTGGTGATGCATGATGCTAAGATGATTATTTTAAAACACTGCGCCTCGTGAACTTTACCTTACCTTGGGTTTGGTAACGATATCATTGACTTCTTCGTGGTTGTTGATACATTTTTGAAGCTTCGGGTGTCGTGAATGATGATGGCTGAGCAAATACGATGTAGAAGCAAATACGAAAAGGAGTCCGGTCTAAAGCGCCAGTGGAAGCTCCCGATGAAGGGGCTTGAATCGCTTGATAGATTATTGACAAGCTATAGCACTAATACTATTATACTAACAACACCACCAATCTATCAAACCTTTGACCGAGTAGACTTTGAGGCTTGATTATTCGACGACCATCGGACCATGAGTAAGTGGACAATACACGGGCGGCCGGTATCGTCTCAATGAGGGGGTTTTCGTACTTCAACATCCAGACTGGGGAAATTTACACCACATGCCGAAATGAACCTGGACAGAAATTAAAGACGGTCAGATGAAATTGAAGGTCGGCCACGGAAAGCTTGGCTCTCTTGGTATATCAATTACCTCAAAAAGTAAATTATGAATCATGATTAATCAAAAGTTCAAGCACCAAGCACAACACATCGTACAGAGAGAAAAAAGGAAGTTTGTGTGCGATTTAAGAAAATCCCCTCTATCTAAGTTTCCCTTCACCAATCATTCCCATCTTAGCCAACAGATAATTAATTTCCGAAAGTCTGTTGCTCTTGATATGTGAAAAGTCGTCATCACATCTACATACTCTTGACCAATTCGTCCAACTGTAATCTGCCTAAGGAATACGTACGTGGTGCCATGAATTGACAAGATGAATCCTGAATTACGAGATACGATGTAAGAGTATCTAGGAACCTACTTACAGTACATACATACTTCGTACATAAATTGCGCGCATAGATATATTGAATTATCCACAATTTATGTTTTCATATCAGATCATATACACATACATACATACACACATGCATACATACCTAAATGCATAGATGCAGTACATACATAGATCATTCCATGCGATTCGATTCGCATTCAAGCAGAAGAAACATCCAAAACGAAGAGGCTTAAACAAAATGTCGTAATCGTCCAACTATACCGACTACGGGATGAACGATTCATTTTATCTGAGTAGCAAGTGTATCATCCAAAGATTCAAATTCATGCAGACAAGTAAAGGAGAATGAATGTGTGATCTGATGAATCACGATCTTTCAATTAACCTTTTCTTCTCTACCCAAACTTAGTGTCCGTTTTGTTTGTTTAGGACTTTAGGTACCATAGGTAGGCTGAGGTAGGTAGGTAGGTAGCACGGGTAGGTAGGCTGTTTACAACTTTACACTACACTACTGCGTAGGGAAAAATTATAGTCGGGGTTTCACCAACCCTCATGAAAATTGAGTCGAGCAAGCCAACCGAATCCTTTGAAACGAAGATTAGTGCCCTTCAATTTCTCAATGCTTGCTTGGACCGGTTTTGCTCCGCCCATTAGGAAACCAGAAGATGCTGAGAATTATGGATCGGAATTCATCTCTTCATCTATTCATCTAATCACCTTATACGGAGTGGCATTTTATCTTATCCTTCTAGCTTCCATCCCGATGTGCAAACTTGTGTTCTTTGAGTAATGATTCCATCACCCACCCATCCGTGGCCATGCTTCTTACAGAATACCCCTATCTTCCCTCTCATTGGAAGAGACGATGCAACACGCAGAACTCTCCCGCAACCGCGCATCGTGATTGGTTCTCTTCGCACAAACATGAGGAATCGGGATATTACTAACCCCTGAACAGATAATCACATAGCCTCTCAAAACCGAGCAATCCTCCAAGCGTTTGCCTTCCAAGGTTCCGATGACTTTCAAGGGTCACTTGCGGTGAGATCCTCTTAATGACTGGGGTGGTTAGCTGTACCTGCATCGCACCCATGTGCTTTGGAACCGCGCCGTCTGGATGTAAAATGTGGCAAGCAAAGCGAAAGGAAAAAAAAGTCTCTTTTTTCCCTCAGCGTTATAATGGAGAGTGGTACCATCCCATACCAGCCATACCATACAAACCCCCTTCCCCATGGATCCATCCTTAACACATTTTATTCTCCTTGGAGTCTTGGACCAAGTAGGTAGCATTCGAACCAGGAATCTCCCCCTCATCCATGTTCAATTCATAATTAATCCCACTTGTCCAGGGTTCCACTCATTATTTTTCTGTGCCCACCCTCCCCGTCCGTTTTGCCCATTTCCTTTTAATAAATTCTCCTATAGCGAGGAGCACCGCACCCTTCCTCATCCTTTCTTTAAAAGATTCCTCCACCCTCCTTTTCCAACACAAGATCTTCCTTGATCACTACACAGTCATTACCAAGTCCCTTTTGCACAAAAGAGTTCCTTTCTCTATTTCCAACTCTACAGTCACTCTTTACCTTGAAAGCATACACCTTTTTGCGGAATCGACTTTCGCTCTTTAACCCAAACGATTCATCACGACCACTCACACACAAGTTTAACACTAAAAAGAAAAACATTTTGGGTACATAGCCATTCTTCTTTGGATTTTTTTAGACACAATTAGGATAGCATTGATTGCTTGGGAATATATCGCAACAGGAAGGAACATATCATTTACGAGGAATCTAGAATTTACATATATCCTTCGATATCAATCACCATGCATTTCACAGCTGCTTCCTTGGCCCTTTTGGCCGGAGCTGCCACCGCTTATCAACCAGCTCACTACCACCCAAAGCGTATTAACAACGGTACCGTCTCTGCCACCGCTACTGATAACGGCCAAACCACTTTGACCGTTTTCGCTACCACCGTCCGAACCATCACCTCATGCGCTGCTTCCATCACCAACTGCCCAGCTCGTGCCACCTCTGCCGCTGAGGGAGCTTCCACCACCCCAGAAGTTATTGTCGTTACCGATACCGTTACCTTGGCCACCACTGTTTGCCCAGTCACCGAGGCCGAATCTGCTAGCGCCGCCATCACTAGCAAGCACTTGACATCTGCTCTTGCATCCCTCTCATCTGCCATTGCCAGTGCTGCCAGTGAAAGCTCTTTCTACGGTGCCACCACCACCGTTGCTCTCCCAGCTGCTTCCAGCGGAGTTGTTGGTGCTTCAACTACGGCTTTATCCGCCACACCGTCCGCCACAGCTGATGCTTGCGTATCCCAATGTAATGCATCATACAACTCTTGCCGAAGTGCTCCAGATGCAAACCGAGCCACCTGTGCTTCCAACTATGCATCATGCCTCGGATACTCTCCATATGATAGCAACGGATCCCTTGTCACCCCAACTGCTTGCTCCTCGTCAGCAGCATCAACTGCTCTCGGTGTTGAGACTAGCCCAGCTGCCTCAGGTGTTGTTGCACCATCTGGATCTTCCCCATCCTCCGTCGTCGTTCCTCTCGGAACTGGTGTCGTTTCCGCCGTCCAAACCGTCACTACTAACGCTAGCCACACCTTAACCTACACTCTCGGCTCCGGTTCTTCCACCACCGTTGTCACCACCACCATCATTGAGACCTCCGCCTCTACCATCTACGCCACCGTTACCCCAACTCAAACCGTTGCCGCTTCTTCCGGTGCCGGTTCCCCAGCTGGTTCCGCCGCTGCTTCTTCCGAGGCTGGTGTCGTTTCTGCTGGTGAATCTACCACTTCCCAAACCACCACCGTCTACGGTACCTCCACCTCTACCCACTACGTCACCGTTTCAGCTGTTTCATCTGGATCTGCTGCTACTGGTCTCCCTGGTGTTAGCGCTATTGTCTCAGGTGCTGGATCCGCTTCCCCATCCGCTTCCGCTGGTGCTTCCTCTGGAGAGACCACTGGATCTGGAGCTGGAGCTGGATCTGGATCTTCCGGTTCCGGATCATCTGGATCTGAGACCTGTGCTTGCGCCGAGGCCGCTACCGTCACCGTCACTGCTACCGTTGCCGCTCAAACCGTCACCGTTGTAAGTTTTTAATCATTTGCACCTTTCAAAAACTCATCATACTAATCATCTCTAGACTGCCGCTGCCGCTGGATCTGATGCCACTGGTGCTCTCTCCGGTATCCAAACCGCTGTTGTTTCTACTGACGCTGCCGCTGCTACCACCGATGCTTCCGTCGTTGTTAGCACTGCTACCGTTGTCCCAATCCCAGCTACCACCGCCGCTGTCACTTCCATCCCAATGTACGGCAACGGAACTGTTGTTACTTCCACCAAGAAGTCCAGATGCGCATCTTCTGGTTTCTTGACCAGCAAGGCTAAGCCAACTGGTGCCAAGCCAACTGGTTACTAAATTCTTTCCACAAAAGGAATGAATTTTGTATATCCTTGAACTCGATGTGATCAACTGCTTCTTGACAGCGAAGTAAGTGATTGTGTATGAGTAAAGATGTTGAGGTGGAGGTTTCCTTTGTTAATTGTACATTGTTTTTTTATTGCCAAATATTTATGAAGAGGATTTGAAGATGGAGCAGGATCAGACAGTTTAGAAGATTGGGGATTGATGTAAGGGATTGATATCAATGAAGACAAAACAAAAACCAAATACTTTCTTGTGCATTATCATTTTTAGAGTTTATGTATGCGTTTTTGGTGTTTTTATTGAACCTCTTGCTTGCTTGTATGTTTTTGGTCATCTGGTTATGACTTAACACTTCTATGGAGTTCTTGCATATGATGCCACGATGGGTTTGGAGGATAGTTTTTTGCATCAGCGTCTCAATTTACAGATTCATGAACGTATTCCTTGTATGCTATTGTGCAATCTTCTATTCTTCTCTTCTTTCGATGTGCTGCGCAGGACGATGTAAACAATTGAGGAAGTGTGATGTCAAGTACACAAGGTTGCTTGTCAGCAAAGTGTTATATTCTTGTATATACCTAGGTAGCTTAAAATCAATCAACGATGGTACCCATGTTCCATGGATTTTCACACTGAACTCTACAATAATGTGATGAAATGAGTGAATAAACAAATATCTGTGACTGCAACATTTGAATTTGCCACACGGGTACGGAGGATTTGGACAGTTGATGGAGAACGGTGGAGGGGTAGTACTAATTCCTTTGGAGAATAATCATACCACACTACAAATACTATCTATCATGTGGTACGCGATGGATTTCAAGCATTTGGCTTGATTACTACATCGCCATCTTACTCTTGACTTGAATCCCAAAGAAAGTTGTACTAACAATTCTCATTCTTATCTCATCCTCAACCTCAGATTCGTAATCATTCATTTGGCTACTCAGCTACCTCCCACTTTCGAAGTAGGGGACTCGAAAACAAGTGAAACATATCACTTATTGCACTGCACTGGCATTAAATTTCACAGCAACGGGAAATCTATTCTTGGACACCTCATCCGAAATGAACTTTTTCTCCAACGGAGAGTGAGAGTGCAGAATGAAGAAATTTGAATTGAAGAGATCGGAAATAATATACTGGATCTAGTATGTACCCCGGAAGATCATTTGTTTGATATATCCATCTCGACTCTCGTCTGGTGTGTGATTTGTCTGTCTGATGCATCATGATGGAATGGAATGGGTCATGGAATCAGTATGAGGAGACTCTTTCGACGAATGAGAAAGGAGAAAGCGTATTTTGCATACTGTGTATCTTACGAGTATGACCTTGGAAGTTGGAACTCGGGGTATGGTATGTATGATGTTGAAATGCGGTGGGGATTTGTCTGTCTGGAAGGTAAGACATTCTATGGCACGCATGTATTTTGATAGGTAGAGTATGTGGTATGTATGTAGTATGTAGTATGTAGTATGTATGTGCGTATGATGTGGGCAGAGTCATGATGATTGATTGATGGATCGTATGGGGGGAGTTGGAGATAAGGGTCTGAAGATTTGATTGAAGGAGAATGCGTCTGGTGGAATAGTAGTGAGGGAGGGATACATACTCGAATATTTGATGAAATTGTATATTATAATAAAAATGTTGAATATAGATTTTAAATATAGATTTTATTGTAGATGTTGTTGATATGATATTAACATCAAATCAATATTAACTAACATTGACAATCTTCTTTCTTCTCTTCCCTCTCAATGTTCCATGTGATTCTTTCCTTTCCTTTCCCCATCCCCTCCCATGCCATCACTAAGCACAATCGCATAATCGTCGTTTTCAGCCAAGCCCAATAAGAAAAGGTTAAAGGCCGAAGCCCAAAGCCCAAAGCCCCTTCGCATTGTCAATGTCTGGAACTTGATTCTCTCTCGACACCATTCATTGCCATTATCACACCTCACTCTCTCTCGCCCGCACTGTACGAGTATCATGACTCGAAGATTACGAATTCAATCTTCACATTGGTCGCATTCAACCTTTCACATCCAAACCAGCCTTTTCCATTAAACAGACTTCATTCATTCATTCATTCATTCATCCATTCTTCATCCATTTCTTCATCCATTCATTGTACAACTTCATTCCACGGTTTTATTCAACCGTGCCTGCCTAGGTACTGAGGTATTCTACCCAACTTTCCATCTTACATTGCATTGCATTACCGATCGATACATTACCTTATCCTCAATTCTTCTGGAAGGCGGATACGAAAGATTGCTGTACTCTTTACTCTTACTCTCTACTCTTTACTCTCTCCCCTCTACCCTCTCCCCTTTCACATCTTTATTGTATTTTTACCATCTTCGTGGGACTTTTGGATTCAAATCGAATGCACGGTTCATAATTCAATTCAATTCAATACCAGGATTCACTCTGCGAAACAGTCATCATTTCCATTTCAATCACATCATATTTACATACCAAGCTATTCATCACCAAGCAACCAGCAACTACCACCATCTGCAACCTGCGATCGCTTTCAACTTTCATCCTCGACAAAAACCCACCGCCCCACCCAAAGTACCCTACATATACACAATGCGTCGTGCATCTCAAGATATGAGCGATCCCGACCGTAACATTATGGAATCAACCGGTATGCCAGAAGACCCCATAGACCTCGATCTCATATCCGAGAGGGAAGATTCCCCTTCAAATCGAATTCATACACCACCACCACGCATCGCTGCAAGATTCTATCGCCCCACCAACAATCGACGGAAATCTTCGGCTGCATCCTCGAGACGAAATTCCATTTCATCAGTTCATTCACATGGCTCGAGTCGTCATGCGGCGGGCCACGCCGGTATGCCGTGTCCGCAGAGTAATTATATCGCTCAACATCTACGTAGAGCGAGTATACTGGAAGATCGAAAGGCTAGATTGGCCGATAGAGCAGCGCATGCGGAGAAAGTTAGATTGAGAGCGGCATTAGCCAAGGCAGCACCGAGAAGTACCACGAACACGGAGGAAAGAGCTTTAGCAGCGCAACAAGCGAGAGAGAAGAATCTGGCAGAGATAGTAGCGAGTTGCGCCGAGGAAGTGAAGAGGGCAAAGGGAATTGCGGAGACTATGAAAGAGAGAAGGGAACTAGAAGGGAAGAAGCTTAGAAAGGAGATGGAGGAAAAACTTGCCGAGGCTGAAAGGAGGCGAGAGGAAATATTGAGTCGAAACAACAACAGCAAACAACGAGGAAGAAGTCTGAGTAATATGAGAAAAAGTTCAAGTCCAAGTCCAGTTGCGGAGAACAAGAAAGCACCACTTACTGAATCAGCGGCAGCCAAGATAATTCAAACTAGATGGAGAATTCATCGACGTTGGAAGGCATTACATGATTTTGCAGAACTGGGGCTCACAATCGACGGGGTTCGCGAGACTTCATTTGAGAAAGTGGTTGATCTATTGGCACAAGAGAAAGTTCTCCTCAGTACGGCACATATTTTGAGAATTTGTGGACTCAAAGAAGGAGAAAGCGGATCAGTCAATGAAATGACAGCAGTCCGAACCTTTCTCAGCGCTTTCCTTATCCTTGGTCACCCTACACAGGTTTTGAGTAGTAAAGGTGATAAAGGAGAACAGGAACAGGTAGGAGCGCAACCAATGAAGAGGGATGATTTGGCTAATCCACAATTGCAGGACCTCGTTGCAAAAGCCCGAGATCTACTTATTTCCTTTGAAACTGTTTTGTCTAGATTGACAACTGCAAACAATTACACACCTCCTCCAGCTCAGCTTTCAACATTGTCGGAAGTTTATGCAACATTCTTCAATGCTTTTATCGCTTGGAAATCTAGAGATGCAAGTACGCTCATTGATATGATGGTTTTACAATTTGTAGAATTAGATTCGATATGGCAAACTGTGAAAGATAGTACGGAAGAATCTGTCACTGATTCATATCGTGATGGAATCAGAGACAATCAACTTAAATTGATGGTTAGGATCAAGAGACTTGCCGGTCCAGTTCAGGGGAAACGATTGATTTCAAATGCCATCCGAGAAGCAAGAAAGGTTAAACAAACCAAAAAACCTACTGGGGATTCGAAACCTCGTGCGGCGGAAACTGGATCAGCATCTCCTGTTATTGAAGATTTTAATGCTTCCGATAATGCCGTTGCATCTCATTTACAAACTCTCACACCACCTGCTACACCTATCAAACAACGTCGTGGACACGTTACCGATGCAGATAATTTAAGATCAGTTAATTCGATACTTCCCGATAATCGAACTTTGGTTCATGAATTGGCCATTAATAAAGAATATCGTATCTCGATGGAAGATTGTCTTCAACAGCGAGGGGTCGTTAATCAACTTATCTTTGATTCCATGAGACAAGAAGTCGCAGCTGGGAATAGTGATCCTTGGGTTCTTGCAATGGCCGATAACATCAAGGGTAAACTTCAACGTCTTCTTACTCCTGGAAATTCAATGTACAAACTCATTGAAGATTCACTCGATACGGATTTGGTAGCATCAGAACTCAAGAATGGCAGGTTTTCTTACGAAACTTTCTTCAATTTCATGGGCAATATTTTACCTCGATTATGTGCTCCTTTCCGAGATGATGAGGTCAAAATTCTTGCTGAGAATACTCTCAGAGAAGGTGATTTCGTCGATCGTCTTCAAGCATTGATGCGCTTCATCGATCTAATGCAACTCGATTATGCCAATTTCATGCTTCAACAATCGGCTCCTGAACTGATCAAGCATGCTTCCACCTATGAAACTAAACGTTTCTCGGAAGAAATGGAAGAGACCAATAACGATCTCACCATCACCACAAGAGCTTGGCGCGAAGCTCGTCAAAAGGTTTATACAGAAGCTGCTCGTCGAGATCCGGAAAATATCGGGTTGGCGAGAAATAGACCTACGCCAGAGAAAACATACATTCAGATGCTGGTAGATATATGTACATCTGCGCCCGGAAGCCCAGTGCCAGAAACCTTAAGGTTGGACATGGCAAGGATTGAGACGGCAAGGAAAGATACTCTTCGAATCGTCACCACTTCAGCAATTCTTCTACAGGCCAAAAATATCCTTAAGCGAGATGTTCGAAGTCAATGGAAAATTGAAGCTTCAAGAGTTTATTCCGTGCTTGAAAATTCCAAGGAATCAGAACAAGCAGAACAAGGCATCACAGCTGCATTGGAAAGTAGTAGAAGTATGCCCATGGCTACCAAAAATCATATTCGTGAATTAGTCAAGAGAATTATGGCAGCAGCTTCGGCACTAAGTTCTACAGAAGGAGAACTTCGTGAACCGGTTATGAAACTTTTGATGACTAGATTGAGAGGTTATCTTATTCATAGATTGGCAAAGGAAAACCCACGGAATGATGGGAATGGCAATGAAGGAATTGCGGGGTTGGGCATGCCAGAGTTTGTGGCGAAGATTGGAGGGATTGTGGAGGTGCTTGGGAAGATGGGGAGAGTTGATAAAGATGCCCATGGACTCTGGTACGAGGTTGTTGAGACTGCGGCTGCGAATGAGGTTGAAGTTTGATTTGGATTTTATCTTTGAAGGGTGGTGGTTTGATTTCATTTCACGCGGTTCCCGGATTGGGGTTCTGTGTATACTTCCTTTCGGCAGGCGTCCTGGGGCTTGGGCTTCATTACCTTGCAGGAATGGATGAGGATTCGGAGTGGGGTTACTTTGATTTGAAATAAGCATGGGAGTTGGTGGCTTGAGGATTTATTTCTTTACCTGCTTGTATGATTTCTTGCCTTGCTTTGGGATGGTTAGGATATTATATCATGGATGGATGGATGGATGGATATGAATTACGACCTTTGTTTATCACTTGGCTTTTTGCTTTTTTGTAGGGTAATGGATAGGGGAACAGGTAGAGGTTTGACACATACAGCGTGGTAGGCATTGGTGCGGTTGGTATTTCATATCGCGTACTCTGCCTACATATAGCATAGCAATGAGTGCAGTAGGGGTTTCGTCCTTGGTATCCATACATATATTTCATACGTCGTCATGGATTGTAGTAGCGATGGAATGGAATGGAATGGGCTGTGGCGGAGGACTGAGGACTGGTACTGAAATGGAAATGGAAATGGGAGTACTTTTACCCCTTCCTTTGATCAGTCGGATAGTTGTTCATTTAATCAATCATTCAATCAACCAATCAATCAATCAACCAATCAGTATATCGCATACAAAATAGCTCTCTTTTAATCTATCTGCCCGCTCTCATATCAAATCACATTATATCACATATCACATATCACATATCATCAGTACTCACGGAACCCCCTCCCCGTCTCTCCCCCCTCCTCCCCCTCCTCCCCCTCCTCTCCCTCCTTTTATATACATACATACATATATATACATATACATATATATATATATATATATATATCAAATAATCTTTAAAATAATCTATATATCAATACTAATATCGAAATCGAAATCGAAATATATTCATTATATCGTATCATATCATATTGTATCATATTGTTCTTTAGAAAAATACATAGGGAAATTTAGTTTTTGTAGTAATAATTAGATAAGATAATAGGTAATATAAGTATATTTGAGATTTGAGATTTGAGATTTGAGATTTGAGAAGATAAATCGATAGATTATTTCCTTCTCATGTTCCTTTTCATTTTCCTCAATTTTAACCTTTTCTCATCTCATCTCACTGTTCTTTTGATTATTTGTTCGCTGATCGTTTATCCGCTGATCGTTTATCCACTGATTGTTTATCCGCTGATTGTTTGTCCGTTGATCGCATGTTCACTAATCGTTTTGCTACATACTATTATATACATATACATATACACATTTATATACTGAATGTATACGAGCATTTCTTGAACAGATATGTATTGTAAGTATAAGCGCGTATCTCGAGGTTCCTTTTAATTATATACAAACATACATAAAAGTTCACCCCCTAATCCCCTTAACCTTCCACATACCCCAATGCCTCATCCAAATCTCAACCCTGCACTCGGATCCCACGTCGTTTGTTTGGGCTGCGCTTGCGTCTGTGGCGGGGGTGCATTTTCCCCACCACCACCAACAGCATTACCAGCAGCACCACTACCACCAAATTTGATTCCCAATTCCGGATTCCACGTTGCACCTGCACCCCCACCCATATTAACGCTATTTGCAAATGCGCCTGGCATACCTCCTACATTCCCCACTCCCCCGGGACCCGCACCCCCAACATTCACCGGCGTACTCTGTAAACTCGCTCTCTGCGGAACCGGTGCTTGGATCGGGCTCATTTCTCTCCTCGGACTGGGCACTTCGCCGCCCTGCATTTGCACCGGGATGAGCGGTTGTGGCGGTGGCGGCGCATGATGTCCTCCTATGCTCACTCCCCCACCAACTCCTGGTTGAGGATGATGTAAACTAAGACTACTCATCGGTTTCAACGGCATACTTAAATCCGCTTCCATCCTTCTTGCTTCCTCCCTTCTATCCTGTACAAAAGCCTTACAACCATCTCTAAATCTCCCTACTATCTTCGCCAAATCATTGTAGAATTTCCTTCCACCATCTACATTATTGACTATCTCTTTGTACTTATAGTATGCCATTTCAAGTTTCTGTAAGGCCTGTTCTCTCTCCCTCGTGCTTGTATCTCCAGCTCTAGCTTTGATGAATGATCCGTTTGCTATTTCCAATTGTTGGAGGAGCTTTTCCTGTTCTTCCGATTCGGTTTTAAGAGAAGTGAGATCTGCGTCGTAGGTGTGGGAGAGGCGTCTCTCGAAGAAATCTTCAAAATGAGCTGGAACAACAGGTGTTGAGGGATAGTCTCGTTCCAAACGAGCAGTTTCGGCTAGAATGCTATGATTTATGTCATCCTTCTTTGCTTTCTCTCTTATAGCTTCGATTTTCCTCCTCCTTCTACTCTCCAATCTTGAAATTTCGTTAAGGGAATTTCTAAGTTTGGAAACTTCCCCTTCAAGATTTGGTGGTATATTAACTCGTCGAGAGCTAGGGACGAAATTTCCAATATCTCGGTCTGAACTGGTAAGAATCTGAAGAATAGATTCATACTCGCGAAATTTGACGATAACAACTTGGTCACTGTTCGCCGCGCTTTTGAAATATCCTTCGATTTCATCCACTTGAGTATATAATTTCGGGGATGCAGACCGAGAGTCTAAACGAGCCCATCTATCACTTCCGAATTTTCTCAGTAGTCGATCATTTTCAGATGCTTCTGATTGTAATAGCTCTTTAGCTTCGAGAAATATAGCTTCATCTGATGCCTTGAGCTTTGCCGCATCGGAAAATGATCGATTGATACGACCAATTGCATCTGCTTGACGAAGCTCTTCCGCATGAGAAAGCAAAGTAGGAGGAAGGCCCAAAGGTTTTTCAAGGGCTTGTAGAGAGCCAGGGAGATTTAGGGAACGAAGGGTATCATGGATCCGGGTTGTTAAAATCTCAAGTTCGTCAATGATATTGTTATTAACAATTCGATCGCGACGTTCTTCGTAGATACTGGCTGCTACATGAACAGCAAAAGGCACAAGTTTGGAGAACAGCGGCGGTCCAAATTCTTTATGATCTCCAAGGAACGTCATGGGTTCAGAAACTTCTTTTGGGATTATAGGGTTGGCCATACTTGCTCGTTCAAGGCGTTTCAGTTCGTTCTTAGGTGGTACAGGATCTACAAAGTTAGCTGGTATCCGAAGAAATATATATTCGTCCTATTTGTTCGGTTGTATATGGGGGCAAGCCCCCAAACCCCCATAGCTCGCTCCGCTCGGAACTTTCCCATATTACAATTTGAAGATGAGAATGTGGAGGCTTTCTCCGAGCCGTCATAACTCGCGACGCTCTTATAAGGAACTACAAGAATGCATAGAAGCTTGCGCTATACCCTCCCTCCCCACTGCGGTTTTTACCCAGCAGCAAGCTCTCAAATCCTCATAGTACACTGCGCTAGAAAGCTTAATCGCCTTGCAAATAGTCTGCCTCCACGGCAGTGGCCCCCGGAGGGCTAGCGGAGCGTCACCCAATCAACGAACTTAGGAGAAACAAAACTTACCAAGATAAATTAAATCATTGTCCTTCTCAGCCCTTTTCAAACATTCCGTCACCGTATTCTTTAACAACTGTAACTCACTTGCCACAGCTTTATTGACATATTTTATTTCCTTGATCCCCTCATTGGCGCAAACGATACTATCTGTCAACCTCGCTACCTCCTCTCCGTATTTTCTCTTCTCCAAACAATCACACGCCATGCGATATTGTGCCGCCGCCGCAAAATGATGATGTTTAACCGATGAATGATGTAGCCATTCCGAACTTATAGCATTACTCTTCATACCCCAATCCGAAGCTTGCGAATATAAATCTGACACTTTCGCAGCCAATTTTGCCACTAAAGCATCTTTGGTCCCGTTTCCTCGTGCTCTTGCCCAGAAACATTCTTGGGCTTGTGCTAACATAAGACTTTGAAGACATTCCAGTGTATCATCATCCATATCTTCAGGAGGGGAAGTGCGCAATTCGGGTATTATTTCCTCCTTTAAATGTTTGAGTACTCCCGCCGCAAGAGAAAAGTTGTTACAAGCAATTTTCAATCCATCCGCCGTTGCTCTATTGGCAGACATGGCGAGCTGGGAATAGAGAGCCGCGAGGTTGAACATTACATTTGCGAGTTCGAATTTGAGGTTGTTTTCTACAACGAGTCGGTCGATGTTATATCCTAGAGCGGGGTACCATGAAAACTCTACTCCGATCTGTTCAGATAAGTAAGTGTATATCTGCGGAACGTAGAGGGCTGACATACATCTATAGGGAATTTACCCCCCAACCAGGAAAGTTGACCTGCATATGCTGATATCTTTCTTATTCCAGTGGTATGAGGTTCCCTGACATGAATAGCATCTCTCCGTAAAGCGTCGATAACCTCAAGGTCCTGCTTGAACATATCCGGATGTTGGTCATATTTTGTGGATATGTATTGCTTTATAGCATCTGATAATTGTAGGTTGGTAGCCTTTCGAAATGGCAGAAAGAGAATATTGCTGGTAGTTGATAGATTAGCTTGTGATTTCGCTGAAGGTATGATACTAGATGTAAAATCCTACTTACCTAGCCATGATGAATTTCGATCGACTTGTGGTTGTCTATGATTTGAGGGGAAATCCTTCTAGACATCGACTTCTCCAATGTAAATAATGCGGGCGCATTTTGATACAGGGTCGATTGCGCTGGGATCAATGAGGCAGGAATTGAGGCCACAAGGCACAAATATTTAATAGACTGACAGTACGGCTTCACAAGCTCACAAGCAACAATGATTTCTTGTACGAGGAGTGAGTGAAGAAAAGAAATTTGTGAAATCATGAGTATTGTTTACCAATAAAGATTGGTAGCCTCAGTAGCGATGTTGACAATTCAGTCAATTATCCAGATCCAAACCGAAATCAAAATCAAAATCCACTCACCATTGTGACCTACGGTTGAACTTTTCAGACATTTGGATATTTGGATATCAATGTATTTTCCGTGAGATGTCCACTGGTGGTCTCAGAACATGTGCCACCAAAGTGAGACTTCCGTACCGTTGATGCTGTACTTCTAGAATGTACAGAATCGTGCATGATGACCCAGCAGGCGAACAAGTAAGAGATTCGATCGAGAACAACTTGAATAGGATAATATCGCTACGGAGTATTCTTATCATTCCCAAATTCGCAGACAAAACAAACCCCTTTTATCTTTAGACCCAGTCTCTGCTTGGGAGAAAAAAAGAGGCCAAAATTAATCACCCTAATAAATTCTATAATAAATCAATAGATAATAAAAATACAAAAATGAATGATATCTAATAAATCCTTGAATAATCTTCAATTTATAAAAGTATTTAAACATTTAATTCTCTGAATTAGAATGGAACAATAGGATTATTCAAGGGCTTTGCTAGTAGTCAATTCCGGCCTGCTGTTCCTCCTACAAAGAGCCAGTCCAGATCACTACGATTTCAAACCCCCTATTCCTCATTCAAGCCATTTCCGAAGCCACCTTTGAGATCTCGAGGGTTTCAACTCCACATATTCAGTCGCAACAACTCTAGAGAGAAATTACTTTATCAATGTGTGACAAACAGCTAGCCATAGTGGTACCCTACCGTACCAGATTATGGTAGAATGGGATGGCAGATATAATACGTTGCATGGTCGGAAGTCCTGTGTGTATACTCCTCTCCTCGCATTGCCATTCATCCAAACGATCATCCAAGACAGAAACGACGACTTTACATTGAAACTTGGTTCGGCCCGTTGCTTTCTGGAAAATCAGTGTACACCGTCGATGAATGAAATATAAAAATAAACTCAAAAGCAATGCCGAGCGTCGATCGTTTCTCTTACCTTTGACAATCGTTGTTTCGAGAGGTTGGTTGGAGGTTGGAGGTTGGTTTGAAGAGGTTATGATGCTCATGTTGTTAGAAAAAAACTCCTGAGAAGGGATTACTCTTGGTCATGGAGTGGAAGATTGACGTGATGATGGTACTTGAATATTACTTGATTGAATGAAGCACTGATTGAAATGATTTGCCCCTATATGATGATCGTTGCGGGTACTAGGGGAGATACCTGGTAGCCAGTGGTCGGTAGGTATGATTTTTGTTATCTAAAAGGTTTACGGAGCACTTTGAATTTGGAAGAGATACAGAAAATGATGATATTTTTGAAGGCATTCCTAACATTGCACGATTCTTTCTAGTGTGGGGGTTTACGAGTAATAATATGTACCTATGTCTATCGAACTTCACTCCTTTAACTTCACTCCCAACAATCATCAACTTTCATGTCGAGACGAAAAACTCTTTATCTGTATCAAGAACAACAACGTCACCACTGATTCACCTCGAGATATTTATAATCTTACTCTGAAACCAATGTTCATCTCGATTCTCCAGACTTCAGTATCACCAGGTATCTTTCCCGTTGATTGATTGTTGATTATATTGATCAATCAATCAATCAATATTCGCCTCAAATCTATAAATAAATAGCTACCGTCTTGTGTGTTCCAGCCGGTGTTGTTCCATAGTCCAATAGTCCAACCGTCCATACACATCTAGACATCCAGACATCCAGACATCCAGACATTCATCGGAATCAATTCTGGTATGCAGCCACTACCCAGCCCGATCTCGAATTGGAAGAATGAGAAATTTCCATCCCCACTTGTCCGCGCACTCCCCGCCCGGCGCCCGCAGATGTCTGAGTCTGACTCTTACCTTTTGGTTGATTTATCCGGCACTAATCACGCTCCCTGGCTCGAGCCTGGGTAAGTTTGTTGTGTAGGTATTATTAGACTATTAGTATGGAGCGCTGTGGTCTCATGGCCAAGAACACATTCATCACCCCTGAGGGTGGTACGCAATCTACAAAGCACCAGGTCTGCAATCTCTACACTTCATATGGTTGTGAAATCTCTACGCAGTGTCGAATCAAACCTCATATCGAGATGACTAACGTACGGAAATACACTTCCCTTTTGAGGATTCACTATCACGGTAAAATTTTAATTGGAGATGTCGAAAAAGGATAATTTGGAATGGTGGGATGGCATTGGTTGAACTTGGATGGGGTTGTAAAAAATAAACAAGTGAATGAAGAAAGGATGAAGTCTTTGAAGAGAGAGAAGGAACGAGAGAAAGGGGAAGGGAGATATCTATTATTTAGTAGATAGATACATAGATACTGAGTAGGTAGATACATAGACGGGTAGATATTCTTGACTGATTCCTCTCCTTCCCGTTACAAGAGTCAAGACTCAAGTTTCAAGGCTCACGGGCAAGACTCAAGACTCAAGACTCAAGGCTCAAGGCTCAAGGGCTCAAGACAGTCTCGATTCAGTGAACTTTATGATAATTCGTTGTAGTTCATTCCCAACATCATTAATTAATTCCATGTGTACTATGTATTAACTAGGTCCACGGGTAGTATTAGTAGTATTAGCAATATCAACAATATCAACAATATCAGTACTACTCATTACATATAACTAACTCAACCCATCTCTAACTTTTCGATTGACAAGGTTCATCGCTCCGCATTAATGTTTAGGGTAACTGCATATCAAAATATCAAAATATCAAGCTTATCTTAGCTCGACTTTCCTTCTTATTCCGCTTTGCTCGCTTTGGATTTGGCTTTTTAATTTCTTAGATCTGCCCTACAACTTAACCTTCTTTTGTATCTTTCCTCTTTCTCTCCTACATCAATAATCTCTCTCTCACTCGTTCCTGAACTTCCGTCTGCCATTTCTTCTAGAAAAAGTAGAACAACTGTCGTTACATACACCTCTTTCTTTTACACCTCAATCTTCGTCGACTCGCTCTCGGGGTTCTCCGTACGCATCTTTCCATCACGTCATAGACAATCTGGTGTTACTGGCTTGCAAGTATTTCCATCTCCCAACTTCACAATGGGCATGATAGGTACGGGTACCTCGATATCGCCGAACAGGTTGATCAATCCTCGAAGTCCTTTCACCCGCATTGCGCTATTCACATTCATTTGCCTCACAATCATCTTCTTCACCGGTCGACCTACACCAGAGAGGCTGCATCAAATCCAATCAAAACTCAGTCCTAGCTCACAAGAAATTCTTACCACACAAAATGGTTCTCCCGATTGTGCCGTCAACTCAACACACCTACGTGAACTGAAAGCAAAATATGGTCTCGATGATAAAATTGAATATGCCTCCAGACAAGTCAGATATCATCGACAAGATATTGAACGAAAATCCATTACCAGACTCGACGAACACTTATTCCCTCGATACTTTGATACAATCAACATCGAGAAAGACACGGCTCCTACTACGAAATGTCTGAAACCACTCGATGTACCGGTCCCAAAGTCTGCTATTCCTGCAGATGTGAATGCTACCGAGTTCCTCTTCGGTATTTCTACCACCTACAAGAGAATTACTGATCCAAAGATTAACCCCATGCTCGATTGGTCGCATTGGTTGACCGATGGTCATGGAAACTCCAATGGAGGTGGATTGATCCTACGATTGGTCGATGCTTCGGAAAAGGAAATTGACGAAATCAAGAAAATGTTGAAAGCATATGGAATCGATGCCAAAGTCTACACTGCAGACAGTAAAATCGAAATGGCCGAGCGTTACTTTTCTCTCCTACCTGCTTTATATAACGACAAGTCCAGAAAACATCGAAAATGGCTGGTAATGTGCGACGACGACACATTCTTCCCAAACATGGATGCTCTCATTAAGAAAATGGCAACATATGATGCTAGTGAAGATTTATATATTGGTAATCTTTCTGAGGATGTCGGTAGTCTTGCCCGCCATGGAAGCCAAGCTTATGGTGGAGCTGGAGTCTTCTTTTCCGTTCCTTTGGCCGCGACAATTACAGATCTTTTCCCTCAGTGCAGCACTAAACAAAAGGTCGAAGAAGCAAATTCCGGATGGGGTTCTCAAGGTGATATCCTTCTCCGAAAGTGCGTATACGAAAACACCGAAGTCCGTTTGACTGTCCTTCATGATATCTGGCAATTGGATATTGTTGGTGATCCATCAGGGTTCTATGAATCTGGTATCAGACCACTTTCTCTTCATCATTTCAAGGGAGGAATGTGGCATGAAGCTCAAGTTTTTGAATCCACTAAAATTCAGCAAGTTTGTGGTGAAGATTGTTTCCTTCAAAGATTCCAAACCAGAGATAACTTTATCCTTACAAATGGTTGGTCCATTGCTCATTATCCTAAGGGTATTGATTTCAACCTCCATCAAATGGAAAGGACATTCAATGCATTAGGTGATGATGGAACAGGATGGAATCTCGATTTTATGTTTGGACCTCAAAGAATTCCTCTTCGTGAAACTGGACGAAAAGTTTCATGGGATCTTGCTGAATCGGAATTGAGAGCAGACGGAACGGTCAGACAAACCTATATTCGAAAGAAGGATGATTGGAGGTGGAAAGATCACAAGGATGGAAAGAGAATGTATGATGTTGATGGTGTTTTGGAATTGATTTGGACTCTGTGAGATTATAATTGAGTTTGACGGAGAGAAATATATGTTAATGGGAGAGGAATTGATTGATGACTTATTTATACATTCTATGCCGAAAGGGGCGTTTCTGGCTTCTTGCTTTAGGGATGGAAAATCGGATCCTCCCCTTTTTTGTACACACTCTTTGGCGAATCCAAGGTAGAATGGGTCGGGTCGGGCTGGGCTAGACGGATAGTACCAGAAATGCATGGGTATGGCGTTTTGTCGAATACATATATATGGAATACATACTCGAAGTATGAAGAGCGGATCAGAGGAGAGGGGGGGAGAAGAAAAGTTATAGAGGTGTATACATCATCCGGTAACTACAGATAGAATATGGATAAGCTTCCTTGATTCTTTCAGCGTTTGTGTGTTAGAAGAGAATGAGACATGGAACGGGGGGGAGCAAATAATAGAAAGTCTTTATTCACGGAATTTTTGAATTGGGAATTTTAAATCCTTTTGTATGATGTGATGTGATGTAGGTAGTACGGAAAATGGGGGTCACTCCAAGCCAAGAATGAGAGTGGATGATGTGATGACAGCGCGTATCGTATTGTATCGTATCGTAGGGCTGGGCTGTACTGCACTGTACGTCGATTGTAGGGTAGGGCTGAAGGATGGGTGGATGGATGGAAGGATGGGTGGATGGATGGAAGGATGGATGGAGTATGTAGATAGATTTTGTACGTCAAAATTTACGTCAATTTACTTGGCTGGATGGGGATGGATGGGAATGTGGATGTATGGGGATGTGGATGTGGATGGATGGGTATTGTATTTATTTTATTTTGTTTTGTTTTTTTTACTTTCTTTGCTTTCTTTTGGATATGAGGAGAAGAGAGGCGAGGTGAGGTGAGGAGAGGAGAGGTGAGGTGAGGTGAGGTGAGGTGAGGTGGGTGGAGAGGTGGAGAGGTGAGAGTATAGGAGTATATTTACTTATATTTATATATTTATCTATCTATTTACCTAGATATAGTATCTATCTATCTATCTATTTATTTATCTATTTATCTATCTATTTATCTATCTATTTATCTATCTATTTATCTATCTATTTATCTATCTATTTATCTATTTATTTATCTATTTATTTATCTATCTATTTATCTATTTATTATCTATTTATTATCTATTTATTATCTATTTATTTATTTATTTATTATCTATTTATTTATCTATTTATTTATCTATTTTATCTATTTATCTATTTATTTATCTATTTATTTATTTATTTATCTATTTATCTATTTATTTATTTATTTATTTATCTATCTATTTATCTATTTATTTATCTATCTATTTATCTATCTATTTATCTATCTATTTATCTATCTATTTATCTATCTATTTATCTATCTATTTATCTATCTATTTATCTATCTATTTATCTAGATATAATATCTATCTATCTATTTATCTATTATCTATTTATTTATCTATTTATTTATCTATCTATTATTTCTATTATCTATTTATTTATCTATTATTTATCTATCTATTAGTTATCTATTTATCTATCTATTTATCTATCTATTTATCTATTTATTTATCTATTTATTTATCTATCTATTTATCTATCTATTTATCTATCTATTTATCTATCTATTTATCTATCTATTTATCTATTTATTTATTTAGATATAATATCTATCTATTTATCTATCTATTTATATATCTATTTACCTAGATATAGTATCTATCTATCTATCTAGGTATATATCTACCTAAGTATGCAGATGCAGGTATAGAGGTAAATATCTCTGATCAGAAAAATTCGAATGTCGGATTTATAACCAACCTAACCAACCTAACCTACGAGTCGATAGCTTTTTGATGGGAAATTATGGGGGTTTGGGACGGGAGGGGAGGAGGAGGGAGGAGGATGGAGGAGGAGGGAGGAGAGGGGGAGGGGGAGGAGATTTGTTATGTATGTTTGTATGTATGTGCTTATGTTTATGATTGTGTTTATGTTTATGGTTGTGTTTATGATGGAAGTTGAAGTTGGAGTTAAAGTTGGAGTTGGAGTTGGAATTGGAGTTGGAGTTGGAGTTGAAGTTGAAGTTGAAGTTAGGGGGTGAGTGAGTGAATGATGAGTGAGTGATGGGTGTTGTTGGCGGTGGGAATGCGCGTATGTCTTACTACCTAGGTAGGTACATAGGTAGATATATAGGTAGGTGTATGTGCATTCGAGGATTGATTGATGATCCCCGTCGTGAGATGAGCTGCGATGCGATGGTATGGTATGCTAGGATATGCTATGAGAGTTTGCGAGTGGGATGGCGAGTAAGTTAGATGGATGGATGGATTATGGAATCATGTCACATCTTTCTTTTGTCTCCGTACTTCATATTCTTTCTCCATCACGAATACGACTAGACTTTGACCTAGCTAGCTAGCTACCCACATCTCTCTTCTTCATTTCGCATTCTCCTTCGCTTCCCACCAATATAACTTTTCCCCCGTAATCCATTTCCCCACCGATGTTCCTACGAGTGCCTTCAATCCCTCTTTGATCTTCTTGTTCTCCTGTTTTCCCTTTCCCTTGAATTTCGAACTTCCCTGGCCTTTGCGGTGCGGATCCGGTCCGCTGTATAGTCTAACCATTGCTCGAACTTTTGTGGAACTGATTTCTTTTCCTTCGAGGCCTGGAGCCATGTATATCTTCTTATCTTCTATCCATTCTTTTTTTCCTCCTAGACTGGGTAGTTCATGTTGCATTTTTGATAGGTATGCATCTTGGTCTTCCTTTGTGTAGTCTTTGTCGATGCGGTAGGTTACGCGCAGTTTATGATTTGAGAGGAATGGGATGAGAGGGGAAAGATCATGAGTAGGTGGGTAATATTTGGGATTGAGGACGCGGATTAGAGTGTCGTAGCCGGTGCAGTGGATGTGTGTGGTTGAGGGCGGATAGAGGGAGGAGGCTTCAATAGCGGCGGACTTATCGTGAAAATAGGGGAGAGATGTTAGACCTATATCTATATTGATTTTAGGCCTCAAGTTGGTGTTACTAGATAGTAGGGATTCAGATGGAGGAGATTGGGGAGGAGAAGATTTGAATTTCGTGCGGCCAGTTGACTCGGTTTTGGATTCGGAACTGGATTCGATATCTGAGGATTCGGCGTCCGAAGAATCGGATTCAGTCACTTCGGATGATTTCCCATTCAAACGATCAAGTCTCTCTTTCTTGTAATGATAAGCTGAATGAGGGTAATACCAATTCGTCAATAAATCATTCGCAAAACATTCCATTCCCACCAATCTCTCCTCCAAACTCGCGCCGGTAATCTTTTTATCGGCATTCTGCGTGCTGAGTAGGATTAATAACCTCGCATTTGTGTGACCTAATTCGGAAGAAGAGTAGTGATCGTTTAGAGCGGAAAGACAAATATGTGCGTGTGCGAGGGTAGGTGGGTTGAAGGAGGAATCGAGTATGTAGAGGGTTTGCGGGGTGTTGGGATGAGAGGGAGCTTGATGATCTCGACTTGGGTTCTTCGGATGGCCTAAAGATTCGTTTGAGACGGTACTAGTAGTCGTGGGAGGAAAGTATAGGGACCCGCGATAGGCATCGTATGCGTCGAAGGTTACGGAAGTGAGGTTTTTGGCGGTGGGAGGGATGGGGGGTAGTGGTGTGGGCGGAGATAGGGTACGCAGGATGCGAAAGGTAGAGGGGGAGGAGATGAAGGATGACAGATTACTAGTGTAGAATGCGACGCGAGAGGGTGAAGGTGTCATTTCTAGCCGTGAATCTGAGGAAGAGGGTAAAGATATGAAGTTTGAGTTGATGTCGCAGCAAACAAAAACGATGTTATCGTTATCGCGAGCTATTGCGATTACAAGGCTGAAAGCTACTCAATCAGCTATCCGAGACACGTATATCATTGGCTACTAATGCAAGGCTGACAAACGCGTAAACATCATACGATGTGAGACACAGAAAGTGCAATGCAAAGTGGTGACATCATTGAAGCATTGTGCTTTACTCCAACGACGATTTCCTTACTTCAAATAGTTCTCTTGTTCAATAGTCTGAGCTAAGCAATTGTCAAGATGGTTCTTGTAGAGAATTGGATGCCTCCCTCAAGGGAAAACTGGGAATTAATCGTTTGGGGATTTCAATGGTTTCCATTGGTGTGTGGTCTTTTTCTCTCCTAACTGTTATCTCATCTCTCTCTTTATCTAGGGCGTATATTTCTCCTGCCCCCTTCATCCAATGACCCTCCTCCATTCTCTCATGTCCGTCCCCCAATGACCCATGCTTACTTAAAACTATAGGTAACAATCATTCAATGGGTTCAACCATGGTACGGTGCAGGCAAGACCTCAACCAATAGTCGATTTAATCTTCCAGGAAAGCTGGGTTGGATTACGATGGAATTGCCTGGGTTGATGACTATGCTGTACATTATGTATACGTTGCCCAATGAGGTGGGGTTGAATGACTTGCCTTGGGAGAATAAGCTGATGGCGGGGCTTTATGTGAGTTTCTTTTCTTTTGGGGGGAAGGTGTTGGGAGGAGTGAGCTGGCAAAGGATAGCTAGATCAAGTGACCGTGGCTTAGTGGAGGCGAAAGAGTTCAAAAGGGAGAGTTTAGCAGATGATGAACCAATGCGTCTATTCAATAGCCATTGATTAGTGGGATTGATGGAACTCCTCCGTGGACGTGAGACCAGCTATTGAACCAGTGGCGGAATAAAAGTCGGCGCGAGCCTGAAAAAAGCAAATTGATGGATTTATGCTAACGATATGTCAAAAAATTAGACCATACATTACATCAATCGTGCCATTATTGGCCCTCTTATCTCTCCTTCTATGTCCCCCATACATTTTTTGGTTTGGCTTTCGGCGATTGCATTTCAAGTGACAAATGCTACATCACTGGGATGTTATTTTGCTGGTTATGGGCCTCTTACAAGAGCTGATTGGTAATTTCTTCCTTGGTCCCGTCCACTCCCACATGGTCTTATCATGGACAGACATATGTCATAAGTGCAGCATACGAGTGGCATGGCGCTTCGTTAGCGGCGCTAACCATTTCATCTATAGGAAACCTATATCGGGAAATCCATATGTAAATGGAGCACGGATCGAGTTAGGCATGATGATTTTCTTTCTCGGTCTCGTGGGCAACATATTTCATGACGATGAACTACGTGAAATCAGACGCGCGGCACTTCGAAAACAAGCAGCACAGAATGACCCTTCAACCGGAAAAAACAAAGGCAATACCAAAGTAGACAAAGTGTACATGCTTCCCCAAAACGGTCTCTTCAATTATATTCTATATCCTCATTACTTCTGTGAGTGGATCGAATGGGCTGGTTTCTTCATAATGGCTGGAAGTGGTTGCGTGCCTGCAAGAAATTTTCTCATCAATGAGATAACTACGATGTTACCAAGAGCTTTACAAGGAAAAGCTTGGTATGTGAAGAGGTTTGGTAGAGAGAAGGTTGGGGCAAGAAAGGCTATAATACCGGGGATTTTGTGAGTCATGGGAGATGGATCGGATCGGCGGTGAAGATCGTTCATGAACAATGAAAGTTCTCCAGGTTTTCCAGACAGGTTCTAGAAAAGTTCTGGGTGGCTGTACTTTAATCCCTGGCTCTATTTTGATACTTTCTTGGAGTAGTGCATAGGGCAGAGACGGAAAAGGAAGGGTGAAGAGAAGCTGGAAATGAGTCCTCGTTGATCAGGACGAGAATAGAAACTGGGAAGAGAGATTGACCAAGTAAAAGAAAGTCTGAAAATAAAAAAAAAGACTAAAAGTACGAGAAGCATAAGAACATACATTAATCTATATCATCCAAATGATATAGCTCAAGATGTCCCCTGACCATGGAAAGGCATTGACCAATGAAAGATGATTATGTTTAAGCGAGAATTTGAAACTCCACATGTAGAGTCAGTTTTCCCGACATCTTCAATTGATGCATCACGACTCATTTTCAGCTCATCGCCACTTACTTGCACAGATATAATTGCAATCTCCGTTGGAATCATTCCAAATCTCGATAGCAAATTTGAAAAAGTGGCCAGAGGGTTCTCAATCATTATATGTTATTTCATCTTCATATCAATGCATGAATTGAACTCGAAGGCATTGAATTGAGTCCATCTTAACTTTCAGATTCCAATTTAAGCAGAACGATCTGCACAGACTTTCAAACGACGGTTTGTATCCGATTTCTGTTCCGATGTCATATCTTTCTCATTCTAGTCAAGATCGATAGATTCGATACCAACCATTCAAATTCTATTTCGAGCATTTCCCTTGCAATTCTTGTTCTACGGTTCTTCTACGGATGTTCGTCCTTGAAATCCGAAGTTTCGAAGGCTGGAAAAGAACATGTTGTCCACGTGACGACAAGGTCCATCCATGTGTTCATGCGTTTCCCCTATAATTCATCTCAAGTATTATCATAAGTTAAACCACTTTTTTCCTGCCGTTTCAATATGGCTCAACGGGCTTTATATTATGAACTCTATGGAGAGTCCGGAGGATCTACGTCATTACGGCAGATGTGCGATGATTTTCCATGATTTTCCGAAATCATTCTTAAGGGTCCACGTTATCATGCATTGATGCACACATGGGCTTTCCTGTCAAGTTTTAACTTCTTCATTTGAGGAGCCAGCCACTTGGGATCCATCGTTTAGTATGATGGTTCTCCTTTGATATAGTTATTTGCTTTTTTCAATCACCGTGTTCAGCAAGACCCTTGATTGTGGATCTTGGGTAGAGATACTTTCGTACGCAGATGGCTAGATTGATAGATATTGCAAGGAAAAGAAGAAATCATGTTCCCAAGGTTCAAGGAGATCAAGATTCGATATGCTTTTACGCGATGGTGCTTAGAATTGGGGAAAGTGGTTGGTGAAACCAGAATATATATCTCTTCAGGTCATCCGTTGAAGTTATTTTATCCCATCATACTTTACAACTCAATCATCAATCGTAATACATCAACTTCATACACACCCCTTATACTTTATATATTATTTATTACCAAACAAACCCATCATTACGGCTAAGCCACTGAAAAAGCGTCCTTTCTACATTCTACCCTATCACGATTTCCCTTCACCCCACTTAGACATTGACGCAGAGAGTCTCAAGTTAACAATGTCAGGAGAAGGCACAGACCTTCCAATATTCCAAAGTAGTAAAACTATGGATGGAGATGTTATAAATCGTCCTGGTTCTTCGCAACAACAATTGGTACCGATTGCACATACTATATCGTCTCCTTCTAAGGCATATCAAAAGGATACAGCAATGTGGTCGCCTCCCCTTTCATCACATCCAATCATGTCACCACCAGACCTCACCCCACAACACCCTGTCTTCTCATCTGAAGATCTTACAAGACCAGCTGCAGGTCTAAGAAGAAGGCCATCAGTACCTCCACCAAGAAGATATTCCGGCGGCGATTACGACCCCAAGCTTAGTTTCACGTCCGAGACAGGAAGAGCTCTTCGTGCTCGAGAAGACCTCTACTATAGCGATCGGGAGAGAGAGAACTCAATGTCGTCCCGCACACGTGTTCGTGATGATCATCCTCATCCAGATTATCACGAACGTTCCCGTCCTCCACGTACATATCGCAATGTTGTAGGATGGGAAAGTGGTCCTCAGAAATCGTATTTTGATGATTCTTCGAGAAGTGATCTTGGCAAAGATCGAGACTTGGAAAAGGGTATGAGAGAAGCAGGTGCTGCACCTGAGTGGGCCAGTGGTGAGAAGGTTAGAAGAAAGAGTACAGATGAAAGTATCGACGGGTATAACTACGAATCGCATAAAAGAAGTGGAACGAAAGGAACGATTGATTTGAACAACTTGACGCCAGAAGAAAGAGCTATGGTCATGAGGTTACCATGGACACAATGGATGAATAGTAATTTCAAGAATCGTAAGTCTTTTCATTCTCTTTTCGATCGTGCACATACTAACGATGGACAGACTTCGTAGCAACAATCGGTGAATTCGTCGGCACAACTATGTTTCTCTTCTTTGCTTTTGCCGGTACTCAAGTGGCCAATATCGACAGTAACACAGTGAACACTACTACAGGTGCTGCGACAGGTTTCAACATCGCAGTTCAGCTTTACATCGCAGTCATCTTCGGTTTCTCCCTCATGGTAAACGTATGGATTTTCTTCCGTATTTCTGGTGGTCTCTTCAACCCCGCTGTAACCCTCGGTATGGTACTCGTTGGTGCCATCCCTATTCCCCGCGCTGTCTGTCTATTCTTCGCCCAGATCCTCGGTGGCATAGCTGCTAGTGGAATGGTTCTCGGTCTCTTCCCTACTACATTCAATGTACGAACTACGCTCGGTGCTGAAACATCCACCGTACAAGGTGTATTTATCGAGGCGATTCTGACAGCTGAGTTGGTATTTACCATCTTCATGTTGGCGAAGGAGAAACACAAGGCTACTTTCATTGCGCCGGTTGGTATTGGTTTGGCCTTATTCATTGCCGAAATGGTGGGTGTCTATTATACTGGAGGAAGTTTGAACCCGGCGAGAAGCTTTGGTCCTTGTGTTGTTAGTGGATCTTTCGATAAGGAACATTGGATTTATTGTAAGTTTCTTCTGCTACTTTGACACACCTTCTGTCTTCCTTACCCTTTCCTTCCCATGCATCCACATTCTACATCACTCACCTGCCTTTCTCTCTTGCCTACCTATATTCAATCTCCCATCTCAACTCATCTCCAAACCTAAACTAACATTATCTACCAGGGATCGGACCAATGGTCGGAACAGCCATCGCAGTATTCTTCTACAAATTCATCAAGATGCTTGAATACGAAATGGCAAATCCAGGTCAAGATGGAGATGCAAAGAATGATCCTACACAAAATGAAAAGAAGCGAGAACAAATCTTGGAAGAGAGAAACAGGAGATACGAAAAGAGAAATGGAAGTTTGAGACCGGGAAGTCGGTTGAGTTAAACCCCAAAGGATCAAAAGAGGAAAATGAGGATAGGGTGAGGGAATTGAGAGGTTGCAGAGGAGGTAATGAGGAGGTAATGAGGAGCGAGGAGTTCGATTGGATGTTGTCTTGTCTTGGTTCTCTGTTTTTGCCTTTGCGAATGCTTGCTGCCCTTATATACCGATTACCTGCTTGCTCGACTGATTGCTTGCTTGTTTGTTTGCTTGCACTTTACACGGTACTTCATTTACTTTGGCTTGGCTTATAGCCGGTGCGAAAAACAGGAGATGGAGGAATTAATGAGTTATGACCTGGAGGGTTATTTGTATTTTATACCTAGCACTTTATTTAGAAGTTTGCACCAATGAATGATAATGACAATATATATCTATAACGTTTACTTTACACTACTTACTATGTATTACTGCTATTTGAATTTGGTAACTAATACTGTGATGTATGGAAAATTAATGATCATCCTACTCTTCGGATTGGTCATGGCTTGAGTCTCAATATCTAGTTTTTTTTTTGTAAATGGATGGGGAGTTGCTGTGTTGGATGTGAATGGTCTTCAAAGAAAAGAAAAGGGGATTGGTGTAAACGAAGGAAGTCTCGAGGAGATCAAACCTAATATGTGAGAGCCTTGGGACAACATGACCTTGAAGATACTGACCTGGTACATCGAAGTAGCATGATTCATTTCCAGATGAAACCATAAGAGTACCTCTTTTCTTGCGACATGAATTCCTTACCCCCCTCCCTTTTTTCTTCTCTCTAAATAATGAAAAGAATAACTACCCACAGAACATCCAATTCCACTTCCCATTCACAAAAAAGATCGTAATGGTAAAGGTAAGATAGCTCCAACACATCGCGATTCTATACTCATTTCATTTCTTTATGCCTATTCTTGTAGAAGTCTGTGATGCATAGACAGTCAACTTCTAACCACGAATCCAGCGCTGAATACGAAAGTGCAAGACTCGCATGCGATGAGGGTGTTGGACTTGCGTTTTTTTTTTTTGGCTCGTTGGAGATTAGTCATGATGTTTACTCCGAGTATACAAATTCGAGAAGTATGGTTGTTTAATGATTTAAATCATCAGATTAAAGTCTGATAATTAGGTGCTTTTGATAGGTGTGTAGGTAGGTAGGTAGGTATCTAAAGACAATCCAACATGCATCGAAATATATAATCTTACAATATGTGAGAATAAATGAATATTCTGCTTAGAGGTAAAAATCCGACATTCCAGAATATCAAACCGCAGTCCCGATTAATAAGATGACCTACTGAGCTCCATGAATAATATCCCAAAGTAAACTTGCATCTCGGTATCGCTAGAAAAGTGCTTCTCTCTCCTTCCAAGATGTACTGCTTTAGTAGATTCGGGATTTTCCAATCAAGTAGAATCCAGTTCCAAGACTACGGTTGCTGGGTTTTTCGGAAAGAATTATATGTATTGATATATTTACCTATGATTTACTAGTGATTGAGATGAAAAGGAGAACCAGAGATCATATTGTGATATCTACACGAAGCGGAGGAGAAGCGATCTGGAGGTGCTGAGATTTTGAGAAAAAGGTGGATGGGCAGTATATCGACTTCAATGTTTGGATGAAATCGAAGATCAAGATGGATTCATGGATTGAGATGGACTTGGGGTTTTAAATGGGATGAGTCTATATTCTGATATGAGTCTATATATCAAACGGGTCGGAAAGTAAACGGAACTAATGCTCAATTTTTAACTAATACTTCTGTAGATAGGTAGGTAGGTAGGTAGGTATGAATTACAATATATGCTCGCCTACCTACCTACCTTTTACACAATAAGACGAAAGCTTCAGTAGATACCCGAATATGCTCGAACACCACAGTGATTTCTTGCTGAGATGAATTAAACATGTATGTCCCTACCATCTCGCCGGGAGTAAAGCCAAAGATCCATAGAACAATTGATGTTAGATACCTTAGGAACTGTACAGTATATAGGTATAGTATACAAAGTTCTTACACCTCTCAGAATTCCAAGATTCTGATGTGGTGTATATGGATGGGAATGACACAAGTGTCTTATTGCTGGATTCGAGTTTGGGTTGTTGAGGATACATTACTCTGGTTATTGAATGTGAGCTCGCTAGATGATGGAATCATAAGGATTTCATCCTGAATGACACAGAGCGAATAAAGACTTTGTGGAAACTACAAGCAGGTACGTGGGATGTAATAGAGGTGATGTGATGTGGTGAGATGGGATGGGATAGAATTGATGTCAGAGATATTCACATGTAATGCATTCAAGTCATCTCACTCGGTTCTGATTATCATGCGAATGGTACTTGATTGGAAAAGAGGAATGTATGTATATATTGTCCGCAGATAAAGAGGAAAACTAACAAGTATATTTTGCCCCTGACACAAAATTTAACATGTAGAAATTTTCTCGCATATCTATCCCGCGTGAAGAAACACAGACTTTCATTTACAGCAATATAGTAAAGACACGATACAGGAGATGCAAAGAATTAATTTGAGACCACAATTTCAACAGCGGGAAAACCGCGCATTCCGCAAAGGGCTGTCCCGCGTTGAAGAAAATCAATGTTTCACATTCCCACTTTCCGCCCCTTTTGGGAGCAGATGCACTGTACGAATTTGTGTATTCCTGTTCTTCGCATGATAGCTATATTGCTACCCAGTGTCTGATTCTCAAATATATGATGATGTGTTGATACGTATGTATAATCTCGTGTTCAAATATATCTTGTTCTCAAGCCACAGACACATGCATACAGACATACATACGTACGTTTCAAAGACAAGTACGTACCTCACATTGAATATGCGCGCTTGATGAGGATAGAGTGAAATGGTTTCAGATAAGCCACACATACATACGTAAAACGAGAGATAACTTTATTTGACTCGTGGAATGTAAATTTTGGAGATGGTGTGATGTAATAATCATGCATGGCTAGTACAATTTGAAAGAGAGAAGATTGCTTTTTGGCCTCGCTTCCTCTCCGATAGACAAACTATTGGCCAAAAGGAAGAATCACATGATAATATCCCACAATTCGAATCCGAGATATATCACATTTCCATTGAGTTGATCCAAAAAATCCATCTGCTTGATTTCTGCATCTTCTTCTCAAGTTGGTTAGAGCTTGATTGATTGGCTATCCTTCATTTTGGCTTATCGGAAAATGAGACATTGCCTTGGGCTGAATTCAAGCCATTTTTCTTGCATGTCAGTTTGACATGTGAAGAAGCGCGAACGATTAGGTAAAGTGTATGACTGTGGCGTATGATGTGTGGTGGCTGCGTGAGAAAGGATGGATGGCCCAAAGAATATGAATTTGGAAGTTGGAAGTGAGGAGAATGTGAATGAATGGGATGAATGAAGAATGACAAGAGTTCGTGGGTGTTTGTGAGAGGGTAGGTTGGCTCGAGTGATTGATCAACGATAGGATGGGAGAGAATCTTGAAATTCATCAAAAGTCTGATGCTAATATTCGTGGAACTGTGAATATCCCCGTGTCAAGAGACACCAGGATATACATATCAAAAGGTTGGTGATGTTAAATACACAATCACATGATAGAACTCCCGTTTTCTTTTCTTCTCATTGCGTATTGATATACCAAAGTACGACAGAGTACTACTCTCTACAAAAGTAGTGTCACGTGTATAGTAGCACTACCTGGTAACTACCAGAGCTCAAGGTCAAGCTTCTTAGAAACTACTACTACCCCATTTCACGTTTCACAATACCCCAGATTTCAGCACTGTTCTGTGCGTGCGTACATACATGGCAAGAAATGCGAGTCAGTAATCCAGGAGATGAATTTCCCTTTCTGTAGGATCTCCAGGTTCATGCACATCTCGAATAGATAGCCAACCGCTTCTACCTTCTCTTAAAGGGGAAAAAAAGCTTAAAAGGGTAAATATCAATGCCGTAACTCCGATCAGATATCTGAAATGCATTTATTATATTCCATCACATCACATCGCATGGCATCACATTGACAGAGCGGTACAAGTAATGAATGATGAATGATGAAAGATTGATGAAGGTTAGGACTCCGAATTGCGGGGAAGAATCACAAGACTTTCGAGACCCTAGTTATGTATCTGAGCAAATAGTAGCGGGCCCTTGAAGAATTTAATAACGATGTGAGGATGTGATGGAGTTATGTTGTGTTGCACTTGCCCCGCATCAATATACTAGGTACGCTTATGTTTGACTGTAATTAGTCTGTCACTGGACGGATGGAAATGACTTGATAATCATATCAATGCCAATATCAACACCAACACCAATACCAACATCAACATTACTACCAATCTAATAGGACTAGGCGATTCCCTCGATCCAAAAACACGAAACTACAGAACGGGAAAACTACACAGCAAATCAATCTACTTCCATGCCCACATGCTATCAATCCCCCTCCCCCCCCTTAGGAAATTTCATCAGCAGTAATACTTACCCAAACTTGTCAATCCCGTAATAGTGTTCCCATCTCCGATTTTCCGATGGGTTCCCGCGTATTCTGATACCTTTTGCAAACCGTAACGTGGACGATTGGATGGTCCAAATTTCTCAAGATACTGTAGGTAGGTAAGTGGTCACTAATGCGGGATGTAGTGAAACCAGATTGCAAACGATTGGCATTTTGATGTTGATACCGTGTAGATAATACTTTACATTTATCATGGGTGCTTTGCGTGCCCAGGTATTTTGCGCTCCGTGCTTTGCATGCTTTGTAGAAAACCATGTAAGTTCTAAGGATGTCTGCTCGGTATGGTGACACAATATCGGAAGGATGAATTGATGGATGCATTAACCATACGATCAAACCTCCTTACCCTATCCAGACACCAGATATCAATGCAGCGTATGCGCACAGATAATTAGGCGACCTGGAAATCTGTTACTCGATGTATTACGGTAGGAGTGTGTGGTATGATTCTTGGCTTTGGAGTGGAAAGGAATCCATGGAGACGGAGGTGTGGAGGAGGTGGAAATATGATGTATCGTGTGGTATTTTTCCCTTTCCCTTTCCCTTTCGCGAGTTCTTAATCTCGTTTGAGATGGTAGAGTAGGTAATTACATATTATGATGAGCTAGTTGTACGTATGTACAAAGTACTCCGTGTGTGCATGCAGGATTAGATTCGGGAAGAAGCGGGTTGGGCTTGTGTTTAGGTGTGCTGGTGGGGAGATATGGAGATGTTTAGATTGGGAGATGGAGATGGAGATGTGCTGTACGTACCTACCTACACTACAGTATGAGGTTTTATAGTCTGAGGTTAGTATAACTATCGATATTGGGAAATAGGGGAAACACATTTCCAAACGAGGCACATGGGCTGCTTGATTGACATCGATTTAAGATATACCGGTAGCAGTACAAATTGAAGGTTCCTTCATATTTGGTACCATGTCGTAGATTAGACACAATTTTGATGAGAGATAGGAACTTTAGGAAGGAATTTGCTCGTACCATGAAAAAGTGGGTAGTTGTAACAAAGTCGTAAACTTACTGTATCAAGGTAACTCCCCTGGTCAAAATTGTAAATGGAGACATCTGAAATAGGTCCACCAGCTTGCTCTATCTTGCATTGATGACGGAATGATTCCACTCCGCTCCATTGGAGAAATCTCGATTGATACTTGAAGTGAGATTAGACAAATTGGGTTGTTGCTAAATTGAGGATGGATGATTGATTAGTAGTTGCGATTCTACATATCGGTCCATCTCAAATATTGGATTCCCCGAGACTCTGTCAAAGGTTCTCATTTAAAAGCCCCGAGTCCAATCATCCCGTAGGAGGTAGTATCAGAAGGCTCTTTACATTCTTCAATCACCTCAAAAGAATCAACTACCACCCCTCACTCTGGACGGAAAAACGGGCACACCAAAGCCGCTAAAATCAAGACTTTCTTCAAAACACTATTAATTCAAAATTCAATAACAATTTGAAATAATATAGTAAATTAAATATAATAAAATTGTATTATAGAATATCAACCTGTAAATAATCTGCTTCAAACAAAAATTAAAAATATCGATTATTGATTTAAAAATGAATTTCGGAAGTGATAACATATTTTTGGTGTGTCCGTTTTTCCGTCCAGAGTGAGCACCCCTTCCTCCCCCCCCTTCTCCTTCTATCCACTCTAGTATCGAATGACACTAATAAACGATGTAGTACCCGACTTGAACCGTGCTTCGTCGATCTCTGAAGGATAGGATAGGGGAGGCAAAATAAGAAGAAAGTCGTAATCAACTCGGGCCGTAAATTGATCCCTTTTAACTTAAAATTACATCAACGAGCAGCCGTGCAAGACTTGGCAGTTGGGTGATCAACGAGAGGACAGGGAATTTTGGGAATGGGCTTTGATTCGTTGAGATGGTCAAAATGGTGAATCGAATCGAGTTTCTTGGTTTGGCTGGTTTAGTCTCTATTCACTTGACATGGGGGTTCGACTTTGGATGCTTCCTCGATGGTACACGAAGGAGAAGCGATCGAGGGGAATTCTCGTTAATAGGAGGTAGGGAAGGGAAGAGTTGAGGATTACAAGGGCACCATGGAAGAATCATTTCTACTGATGGTAAAATACAGAGTACTGAGAGTAGACAAAGAAGATGGTCTGACGTAGAGGTTACCCCTCCACGAACAAATTTTTTTTTAGTATGAGAGCCACACAAGGGGATCAGGAGCCTTAACGATTGGTTCTCACGCTTCTTGGAAAAAGACTAATCATATGATGCAGAAGAAAAGGTTTTCTTTGCTATTTTAATTATTGGCATTCTGTAGTCTCATCTCGAAAGATGGTAACAAACCCATGTAAATCTTGGTAGCTCAGAGGAGTGTTGGTGTGCCCGACGAACCGGTGTGGCTTATATATGCCTTGTGTGATGTTGTATGCACCGCGCCAATTTGGATATTAGTCCGTAAGCACTTGAGAGGAAAGGCATAAGTATATAATAATAGTAGAGTAGGAGAGAGGAGGAATCCAATATTGCGTTCTAATAGAACACGGAGTAATGTCCAAAAGAGCATTGGGTTGGCGGAGTATTCGTGAATGGTTGGCTAATCGAAGAATGGTCGCTCGGGAAATACTTCAAAGTAATAAGAAATGAAGCATCATATACTATACCGGTCGGTACATGTATACATTGTCAGCCCCCTCTCCACATTGTTCAAGGATTTAGATGATGGGTTTTCATGGAGTCCTGGACGAGGGGATGGCTTAAAAAAGTATGGTATCTGAATTACCTACCGTCTTAGAAGATACAAGAGGGTTGCACAACAGCCCAATTCCTGCTTGAGCTAGCAGCTATACATACACACCACAAAGGATCGGGATAATTCCAAGGTTAATAAAGGGTTTTTGGGTGTCTTACTGCGGCTATGAGATAAAATCATTTGTATGTCATGTCGTTGTCGTACCATGAATGTATATTTGTTGAGATTCTTCAATATGGATGAATGCGAGAATCATGAAGCATTGAAAGCATATCGTGAGGTGAGATGGATGAAGAAAGTTCGGTACCGGTACCGTATCTCTCTCTTCCTTTCACATGTGCATCCGTTGAGGCTTGGGAAAGAGACCAAAAGGTATCATAAATTTGATCATATTCTGTCTCTGCTTGAACAAATGGAGCTTTGAACATGAATTGCGAGCGGTTACGAGTGGAAGGGGGTTAGAACTTCGTAGGGAAGGAAAGTAAAAAGGGACCAATTTTTTGGACTCCATTATTTCTTGCATCATGCATCATGTAGATGTTCCTTTTCTATCGATGTTGATTCGTCCTCCTTCCTTCCCGTCCACCTCTCTTCGCCAAGTCCGCAAACGGAAAAGAAGTTTGAAATTGAGTAACTTGATAAGGCAGTAAGAGGCAAACTTGAGAGACGGGAAGAAATCCTTATCTTGATTTTGGCTACGACGAATAGCTTCTTTTTCAACCGTTTTTTTGTTGGATCGCTTTGGGATGAGAAGAACGATGGATATGGTTGAATCTGAATCATTTTGTGCCGCTCTGTAACACTTGGAATTTTTAGCCACATTAGCCACATTAGCCACGGCTTGAGTTAATCAGCCATCCATTACCTAGGTATTCTTTGGAGGTTTTACCAAGGGGGTTGGTCATCCTTGATTAAGATGATTATCTACCAAGGAGGAAGAAGATCAACATGTTATTCGCATGGGACGAAGTGATCATTGGTTATCATAAGGAACTGAATCGAGAAATCCATTTAATTCGGATCTCTTTAGTAACTCTGACTGGTTAAAGGTGGCTTCGAAAGTTCTATCATTTTGTAAGACCTCGTTAGTTGTCTGTCGATATGTGTAGGTAGGTATTATTAGACTTTCGAAGGTTATTCACAATGATACTACAAGATGAAGGGGCATGATGAAGGGGCATTGAATGATTTGACATGAACTGACAATAGACATTGACTCACGTACACATATCCGATAGAATTTTACTCAATTCTCATGCTGAGATAACTAATTCGTAACAAAATCATATTGAATGTCCAACATTTGACTATATTCCATGTTATTCTTCATACACCGGTAGCAACAGGTATCTGTCTCTGTACGGAGAGAGTACAAGCAAGTATCAAACATTTTAAAACAATAACCTTGCAGTATCAACAAACGCCCATCTGGGCACTCAAGCCTTCTTCGACAATTCTACACCGGCGGGGAGAGGAGGAAACTATCATTCCCTTTGTTTCTAGTTATGTCTTCATCGTCAACACTCGACGAGTACCTAGCATTGACTTACGGGGCTTACCTCATCGATGTCACTGTCACTGTCACTGTCACTGTCACTGTCACTGGTTCCAATAATAAGGATGCTATGGATATTAAGCTACTCACAATCATATCAAAGAAACAATCGTCACCAAGCAGAGAAGGACTTTGGATTCGCAAAGACAGATAGATCTATTCTTTGATAGATAGTTATCATTCCTCAATACTACCGTATTGAATCCCAGTTCCAATTCAACCTCTTGATAATTAAGAAGAACCGCCACACGGTACGAGCCTTGAGCCTTATTAGCAGCGAAAGATCTAACTGGTAAGATGAAGATTAAAGAAAGAAAAAGAAGATGTCAACCAACTAGTGTCTATCAATCTAGTACTATTGGGGTACATTTAATCCAATTAACCAATCTAGGTAGGTATTTACCGCTCTCGTTCGATATATTTTATTATTGTTGCCATGGATTTTATTATTGTTGTTCATTCTTCTACTTATTTTTCCTCTTCTGACTTCACTCCAGTTTTTCATCCACTCCACGACTTCACTCCAACCGGGATTCAACACCACAACAGAGGAGAGGAAAGAAAAGAAAAGGACGCTTGGCTCAATATTCTACATCTGGTGATTCTGATCCGAAGTCATATCATAATTTTTTTTAGAAAAGGACTATACGGTACGGTACGGTACGGTAAGAGAGAGAGCACGGACAATCTAATCCATCAATGACTTGGATTCTTTTCTCCACCAGGGGAGGGCACCATCCATCCATCAATTCATCATTAATTCATCTCACACTACTTTATTAAACTTTACCTCACCAAGTTGCAGCAACACCCTTACCACCCTTTTTCTTCTTCTTCTGATTAACTGATTATACGACCAAAGCTAAAGCTAAAATAATCAAACTAAAAAGAGACAGACGACCATTGACCCCAGCCGAAGACGAAACGACCCATTGCCATTACTACTACAACAACCAAGAAAGACCGAATACATTGACCTCATCACTGCCTCCCCTCACCATCTCACCACCTCCCAACAACGAAGAAACAATCAAACACCCTTTCACGACCTTCCCACCTCACTTGCAATAGTATATGATGGCTCGCTCATAATCTTTTACTCCGATTTGATTCACCTGGGGCAAAGATTGCCAGAAACTTGACCACCAAAGATGTCTGCACCCGACGTGCTTTCACAACCACCAGTATCACAACCACAATCACACTACAATGGATTCAACCACAGTTCCAAGAACCTCTGCGGGAAGTACTCCATCTTCGAGTCCAGGTCTATTTAGTCCTTCCCACTTCCATCGTCAACCCGTACCTCTGTCCGACCACGGAACTCCTCATTCGAGTCCTTATTTACACCCTTTGCAGATGCACAAAGTAAAAGAGTAAGTCAATTACTCCCTCCCCTTGCGCAATTCACTTTCCTCAAAGGATCTTCAATTCCTCAATCTGCGGAGCTTATCGTTGGGTATTTACACCTTCTATCACCTTCACATGTCTCGAGGGGTTGTCAACACAACCCATCAATCTACCAAGCCCCGCTACCTCGACGGTCTACTGACTCACTACGTCTTGAAACATTGACTAACTTGTTATTTCTCAAAATTAGAACTCACAAAGCACAAGTCGAACAAGATTTCATTACCGGAAGAAAACTCATAAATCAATATGAGATCATCGATGAAATTGGGAGAGGTGTACATGGAAAAGTTAAATTGGCTCGGAGCCTTGAAACTCAAGATTATGTCGCCATCAAAATCATACAAAGATTTTCAAAGAAAAGAAGACTTGGGAGAGTTACGGTCTCTCCCGAAGACAAAACGAAGAGAGAGATTGCCATTCTCAAGAAAATTCGTCACCCCAATGTCGTCGGCCTATTGGAAGTTATTGATGATCCGGAGTTGAAAAAAATATACATGGTTCTTGAACATGTCGAATTAGGAGAAATAGTGTGGCGTCGGAAGGGAGTTCGCAAGATATCCTTATATGAACGGCGTAGAATCGAAAGAGAAATTAGGGGAGAGGATGATCAGGGAAATGACGAGGCATATTTCGAGACACTTAAACGTCGACGAGAAAGGAAAGAGATGAAGAGGGCAAAACTTCTACAGTATCAAGGAAATGGAGAATTCTGGAGTTTGGAACATGGGGATGATGACGAAAAAGAAGAAGAACGTTCCGAGTTACCACCCCTATCGCGAGCCACCACAAAAGACTCCTTTGTATCCTTGTCCCATACGTCTCTAGTTCGGTCGGCCCCTGGATCTATGAAAAGTTCTCGAGCAACATCTAGAGCACCAACTGCAAGAAGTTCGCGTGCTCCCACTCCTCTACCCGGAGGTGGCGATGTTGACTTTGAGATAGGGCCTTTAGATAGCGATAATGAAGAGGATACCCCCGGCTCATACATTCCACAAGCTTCAGCCATGGCTTTAGAAGGCACAATGTACGGGTCTTACGCGGAGGATCCAATGTATCGAGGAAGATCTCCTAGCATGGCGGATAGTATTATTTCTCACATGTCTTCGGTTGATGACATGACACAACACGATGCTTTCGAAGACGACTTCTCTTATGTCCCATGCTTTACTTTGGATCAAGCTAGGTCGGCCTTCAGAGACACTGTCTTAGGACTGGAGTATTTACACTACGAAGGTATCGTTCACCGAGACATCAAGCCTGCTAATCTATTATGGACAAAGGATCATCGCGTCAAGATATCTGATTTTGGTGTTTCGTATTTCGGTCGACCTATCAGAGAAGGAGAGACAGAAGAGAACATTTCCGAGGCTGACGCAACCGACTTTGATGACGATCTAGAGTTGGCTAAGACTGTTGGGACACCTGCCTTTTTCGCTCCCGAATTATGCTACACAGATCTAGAAATTGAACAGCCAAGAATTACTGAACAAATTGATGTTTGGTCTTTGGGAATCACTCTATACTGCCTAGTATATGCTCGCATTCCATTCATGGCCGAGGATGAATACCAATTGTTCAAGGCTATCGCAAAGGAGGACGTCTATATACCCAGAAAACGATTGAAGGCTGTCGATCCAGGGAATCCAACCTCACACTTTAGCAGAAGGATGGGACCATGGGATGGGCCATATAGGAGTGAGGATGACTTGTCTTACGAGGAAATCGATGATGAGTTATACGATTTGCTCAGAAGAATGTTAATCAAAGACCCTGCCGAGCGGATCAAACTTCGAGAAGTCAAACGACATCCATGGACGATCAAAGGCATCGAGAACATTATTGGATGGCTTGACGATACAGATCCATCACGCAAGACCGCAGGACGTAGGATTGAAGTCGACAAGAGCGAATTGGAACGGGCTGTCGTACCTATTACATTTCTGGAGCGAGCTCGATCGACTTTTAAAAAGACTATAGGCAAGGTCACAAGTGTGATGAGAAATGATAAGGGTGAAGGGTCCCGTAAGAGAGCTACAAGCAATGCTACAAACACAAGTTCAGGTACCGAAAACCACACCCATGCTCCGCCATATACTCCTATTTTGCGCGAGATAGTTCGTCGAGCTAGTCTTCGTGGAGATGAATACTTCTCATCGTTTGGCGATTCTCACAATGATCATCATAAAGAATCAACGGAACACCCTTTGGCCCAAAGTCAAACGGCTAGCCCTGACTCGCTGCAATGCGATCCATTCCAACAGGACTTTTCCCTTTCTTCCCTGGTAGGAAACACTCCCAAACGTTCTGGATCCTCTTTGGCATCATCAAATTTTGATGCGAGACCAGGTCCACCGGAACGCACTATCTCGGGGACGCCGTCGATTGCGACGGTCGTTCATAGAGGCCATTCATATTCGAGATCTGTAAATCACGCATTTTCCGGAAGCCCCACTACAGAAGAATGTCCAAGAACACCAGGTCCTTTCACAGATCATATGGGACAGATATTTGGTGGGCATTTATGGAATCCTAGAGGTCGAGAATCCTTGACGGAGATTGATGAAAGTGCATCATCGAGGGCTAGATCTGCCGACAGGAGTCTTTTCAAAGCCGAAGACAAACATGCATCCGCCATCGTTGGAATGAGTACTGCTGTTGCCCCTGGACTTTTTAAACACCCCCGTCCAACATATTCCTCCGAGAATAGTCCGATTGACGCTTATTTCGACAGGCCAATACCCTCACCCTTGTTTTTCCACCCGCACATTTTCGACAAACATCAGTCGGTTTCGTCAGCATCAACGCCTAATGTTATGAGTACCCAATATGCCGCATCAATCCTTGACGATAGACCTGCCACAGCTAATCGAACCCCGGAAGGGAAAACGCCTGCCCCACGAACATATGGTGCGAGTACCCCTGAATCATTTCAAAGAGCTCAAGAACAACTAGATCGAAGAAGGAAGATGGAAGCAGATGCAAATGCAAAACGCCTTGAATTTCATAGCTCGAAACTCAAGTTGGAAACTGCACCATTGAAAAATTGTCCACCATCACCTGACGATGAGATCTTTGCTCAAAAACAAGAGGAAGCTGCCAGACGTGCTCGGTCATATAGCTCAGTTACCTCGACAAGTATCATATCACCTGGTGACATGAATTTCCCGTCCGATGTTAACTCACCTGTTTCATCAATAGCTCTTGGTTCGAATGAACAATTCTTCCCATCGGTTCCTTCATTGCCTGCTTTAGTATCAGGCTCATCATCCGTCTCTGCTGATCCAGAAGGCGATATGCTTCAAGATCCTGGTAGCTGTCCTTCACAAACCATCTACGATACTTCTGAAACAGTCACGCCACCTGTAATTTCCAAAGAATCATCTGAATCTAAAGCTTCTACAATTTCTGACGATCATGTTGTTATCCATCCCGCCTTGAATCATCCTTATGCAGACACAGATGAAGAGGGATACAACGGTGATGGTGATAACAGTATGAACGCGGACATGGATGATTCAGATAGTGACGAAGGCCTCACAATGATGAGAAAGAAACCAAAGATGAAGCTGGCAGCAGTAGGTAGCCATGGTCGAAGAGGTACAAATGCAAGTGTTGAAAGCACGGATACTGCTAAGAAAATATCGATGGAAGGCTGATATTCTGTCATGTGTGGTGATTCTATAATCATGAATGGTGGGAAACGAAACTCTATGGCGATGTGTTCTTGACATTTGCTATATTTCCTGATGGCCATCCAAAAGTTATTGTGAGGTTAATTTGGAAATCAGAACGTGATCCATCACGAAGAATTAGCAAGCACTATATTTTGATCCCGAAGGACGACTCCTTTTAGCTTAAGACTTGATGAGGTATGAAGCAAGTAATCGAAGTCTGGGCGCAACTCGTTGCGAAATCACAATTGTTTTGTGGGAAGAATTGTAGGCTATGATGGATCATGTTATGATTTCGTGTTATCTTGTTTGCCATTCGAGGAGGGTTATTTGCCCGATGGATCTTTAGGTTCGGAAAATCGATTGAAAGGAGATATTATAAATGGGTGGACTGATGGATGGATAGGATCTGGGCAAAGTTGTGGTTTTAGTTTTTCTTATGATGCTGGCGGATATTTTTAAGCAATGCATATTGAAAGGGATGGGATATTTTTTTGTACCTTTTATTGAAAGAGGAGTTGCGGGCGTGGAAACATTATTGTGGTTTGATGCATTTAAGGGAGTGTGGAGGGAATGTACCTTTGAAGAGAAGTGTGGATTAGATCCATTGGGATGGAGCACGAAATGGATGGTACTCGGATATCGGAAAGGGGAGAGAGGGTGGGCGAACATGGAGAAGGTTGTGAATACTACTTCTTAAGCTGAGAATCTGCTTAATATATATAATCATGGACATTGGGTTGGGATGGGGGAGAGGGAGATGTGAGGATGCGAGGAGGGTTAGTAGGACAGGTTGATATGAGATACCTAGAGATAAGGTGAGAAGAGACGAAATGATATGAATAAGATGAATATACGAGATGAGATGACTTTTGTTTGTATTTGTACAGTATTGTAGTCTAGTATATGATGTATGAATATGAAAGACTAGAAGACCTGATCTTTCCTCATTGGTGTGGGTATGTGATATCCATATTTGTTGTCAAGATAGGCCGAACCGAATGCGACTTTATTAGCTCCGAAAAGCTGTGTTGTTAAAAACGGCGATTTAGCGAACGTACAGATATCACTACATTGATGAGTCTACAAATTTTCGAAACTTGTATGTTCTATCATTATGGTATATCTATCAAATAGACTAGTATATATTCACGATCAAGAATCAATACTTATCCGCTAGTCCAATGCAAATATAAAATCATTCCGAAGCTTTGCGTCCAACGACACACTGGAACGGTGTGTCCACAGCAACTCCATTTGCATTTTCTCCCTCCAAGTCCTCAACAAATTTCATCCCGATACCGGAACCTTTTGTGTTGTAACTATCGATCTTTGCCATGACATCTGCAGTGGTTGCCATGGAGCTCTGTGACCAAAGAGGACGAAGATAATTAGGCCAAGCATAATCAGTACGGGACACGTCTGTGAGGCCTTCTGTTTCGAAAAGAGATTTGAGACCCTCAACCCAACTAATTCAAATTAGCATCTAGGAATCGCATTCATCCACTAATCCGGGGAATTTCTCACCCATACTGGCTGTCTGGCTTGGGTTTATGGAAGGTGTTCGCAAGTCGCTCTGATGCTATAGTTTCTGCACCTTCGTGTGTCACGACGACGTTTGCTGATAGAGGCAGAGGCTCCAGCCATTGTAGATAGCCGCCAGGCTCTACAGATATACATGTTAGATATGACTTGACGTATATTCTACAATAATTTCAACTTACTGACTAGGGATAGCAGCTTTTGCAGCAACGGCTTCGCATCAGGATCGTTGACTATACTTAGCCAAAACCGAGCATTGACAATATCGTACTGCCCCAGAAACTCGGCTGGATACTCTTCAAATCCATCGTGAACATACAGGTGTACATTCTTTGGTCGGAATCCCGGTGCGGGGTACTGGGCATCAGAAATATCAAATCCGTCGATGCGTACAGTCTCGGGTAGCTTGCTGGCTAAGTCACAGGCCCAAATCCTTGATGCCAATTTCGTTAGTAGACATAGCTCAATTGTTGCACCCACATCTGCGATTCGCAATTTTGTCTGATTTGTCGGGATACTTGGGTGCACGAGGTATCCACAGACTTCTTTGATCAAAAAGTGGTTGTAATTCAAGCTACAGGTATCTATTAGCTTCATCAACTCGTGCGGCACCCAAGAGGAAATCTCACCGCATGGAAGATTTGTAATCCCTTTTGAAGATATATTCTCGTTGCTCTTCTGTCGCGGACATCTTTGTATCGGCGTACAAATACTCAACAAGCTTAAGGTAGCTGAAGGAAAAAGAAGAAATGGGACTTCTACAAAGCTTCTGAGGGGGGGATCTCTAATATGAGTAAAACCAATTCTTAGATAAGGCCATGTTAGGCTGAATTCATTCTCGGAGTAGTAGTACATGAGCGGCGTAGTACATGAGTAGCCAGGGAAGTAAGATACGGAAAATATAACCCTCTACCCCCTCACAGACTAATTGTTACCGAGGATTAATTGCATACCCACAGTCTGATATACCCACTTCTTTATGGTGTCATCAGTGACAAACCTACATCCTACATCCATCAAGGGGATTATGCATTGATAATGTAAATCGAGCGAGCTAAATATTAGAAAATAATCACCATGGTTTGCACCTTGCAATGAATGTAAAACTTTCTAATTACTTCGACTTAAGTTTCGCAATCGATAATAATTTGATCTCTTCACCTTTCATTGCCTCCGTCATTATTCCCCTCGCTTTTCAACGCATATTATCTGCTAGTTCTAAGCACTATGCTTCAGCTACTTCTGCCTATTTCATCATTTCTGTTCTTGATTCACTTCGCTAAGAAGATACTCTCATGGACTTCAAACTTCCAGATTGCGAACAAAAGCGGTTTCCCTGTTTATGAATCTCCGTAGGAGAACCTTATTCTATATGAACATGACAGTATTCTTACAGTTTTGCAGAATACACACAGCTGATGTGTGGTGGCTAGCTAGCTATTCCAAGCTTGTTCCAGCATTGAGATGTTTGCCTTCGTCATAGACAAGAGGCTGGCTCTCCCGTAGGCGTTATTCCCAATACATTAAGCGTAACTGGCTGATGCTGTGCTAGTATGAGCTGAGTTTCCCACATTTGGCATGTCGTATTACTCCGTTCAAAGACCTTAACACTGTCAACATTATGCTCTCTTCACCGAACGGAAACACGTTCTGGAATGCAGATCCTGAATCGATCAATCAGATTTTAAGCCATGGAGCTAGGTTCGTAAAGCCGGTGGAGCTCTTTGGCTTCTTTGACATACATGGGCCAAATATGCAGACAGCTATAAACGATGACTGGAGATTTCATCGCGAAATGGTAGCTCCTGCTATTGGATCTCACGCCAACATCAAGATGTGGCGAGCTTCACTTTTTGAGATGAAAAAGTTTACTGATTTGCTGATCTGAAAGAGTTCCAAGGTTACTCTTATCAAAGATTGCATGTCGGAATTAACTCTATACTGTGTTACACAGTCATTCTTTAACCTAGAGTTGACTTTTGAATATTACATGGAAGCTTCTACTGGTAGTGAACAAGTTGAGAGGGCTGGATTCGTCGCAGCTATGCTCACCACTATCGACAAGATGGGAATCATAGATAACTAACCAAGCAAAATTCGAGGCAAGTCATCCTGAAACATACATACTCTCTTCCTTTGAACTTCCTCTGAAGCTTACCCGTGGGGCTTCTAGCACTATCGCCTTTTGAAACCATTCGAGAAGCCGACAGAGTGTATCGTGATTTGTACAGTCACATTGAAGATATGTGCAGAGAAGCATTCATAAAGCATAAGCAAAACCCAACCACCATAAACCTTGTGGTGGCAGAATCCGTGGTTGACAAAATCATTATTTTGTTAAATATAATAAATTTTTTAATCTTTAATATTATATTGAAAAAATGAGTTGTAAAGTATTAATATAATTAACTTTTATACATATCCATGATTAGAAAATTTGCCTTTAAAGGGACTTAGAGAAATTTTCAAAATTTATTGATTTTCAAAAGTTTTAGTCTAAGGCTACAATATTTACAAGTAAAAAAGTTTACTTGTATTGAATTCGATTAATAATCGATTAATAATCGAATGATAATTATAACTATATATATTAGAATTACTTAGTATTCTTATTTAAATAGGATATTCTGTATTGTATAATATAATAATAAAGCTTCTAATTGAAGAATAAATTGAAAGTGAGTAGTAAGATATAAAAGCTTCTTCTCTTTAAACTTTCGGCTAATGCTCTTTGACTTTCCCGCTTGTTCCCCTTTTCCTTCTAGCTCCCTCGCTTGTTTCTCTTTTCTTCCTAGCTTCTATGCTTACTTCTTTTCTCTTCTTAGCTTTTACGCTCGTTTCCTTTTCGTCTACCTATTCTAAAAATCTCTAAGAGCTTTCTTAAGCTTTATTTTCTTTTTTTCTATTATTAAAATGTCAATAATAAACGAGTTCGGATTTGAGCTGATTATATTTATTAATAACAAAGAATATATTTTGTTAGGGATGAAAAATGTTTGAATTCAATAATGTATATATTATATATTTATATAGGAATTTATATTAATATTTTATTTACACATAGGTATTAACTTTACTACTATAGGGAAATATAACAATCGTGAGTAAGTTCATTGTCTATTAAACCCGGTCTTAGGGTATGTAACTGTCGGTTATCTATTAGATACTTTGATCTCTGGGACTATGTCAGATTCTGCCAAGAAAAACGGAAAGGTCACGTTGAAAGAATTCTTAATCGGCAATGTATTTTTCCCCGCCTTTCCAGATAAGAAACTTACTGGAAAGGGGGAAGATGGTAACGAAATTGAAACCCGAGATACAAGTGAGCGAGCGAGCAGTAGGAAATGCGCTAAAGCTTGCGACTAAAGAGAGAACTTCTGATCCATCGACGATGCACTGATTAGACGAGTTCATGAGTTTCATACATAGGGACATTAAGTTGAAAAACTCTATGAAAAGTATAGGCCTTTTAGAGTTGTACTCTCATGAGCCTTGAGGTAATAAAAGAACATTCTTGGTCTTTTGATAGAAAAAGAAAATGAGTTACATCTGTATCTCAATACTTAGAAGGTAAAATGACTTAGTTATTTATATTTATATGAGACTCTATAACTATATCTAGTTCTTATCTCATATTAGTAGATTTAGCTGATCTTTTCTTTATAATTCAAAATATCAAACTTTACCTCTAATAAATAACAAAATATCATAATATAATAATAGTATATAGTATTATAATTTCTTTTTTTAGAATTTTTATAAAGTCGAGTTATTATAGATTTATATATTAAAACTTTTAAATTACTATAATATTCTTAAAGACTATATTTATGTTGGTTCGAGAGAGATACGGAAGACGTGGTTCCCACTATGAGTATGCCCCTAAATGTCTATTTGTATTCAATCTGAAGAGCTAGCTAATGAGGAAAATAGTAGGCCTTATATAGGCACTACTGAAAGAGCTAGTCTCTTTTACATTCGCCTAAATACCTTTAATATAGTAGCCATTACATTGAAGTTATTCCTTTGAAGTGAATATCCTTGTTTACACATTTTTTTCTAATTTAACTTGAGTATATAATTCATATCCTCTCCTATATCGATTATAATATTTATTTAATTTAAATAGATACTAATTTAATAATTATAAATATAAATATAGAGTAATTCTTCAATTTAAATAAAATATAATTTAAAGAGTTAATATAAGAATAGTTTTCCTATATATAATTTCTTTGATTTAGTTAAATATATAGTAAATGAACTTCCTATATTATTTGATGTTGCGGTGTTTTGGAGTACTTACCGAAGCTTTCATATTCTTTAGGTTTATTATACTCGAGTACATCAATCCAAGTTATAATCTTTATATACTACCTTACTTCTCTGAAAAAGTCGGAATACCTACCGAGGTATTCCCTCTCCTCTCATATTTCTCACTCCCTCATAGATAAGCTTAGACCATAGATAATCATAAGTGTTTATCGTAGATTTCCTCACCAATCTTTTCCCATCATACTCCTCCCCCTATTTTCCCACCACACTCTTCCCTTATCGTATTCTTCCTCCAACATATATTCCCACATCATACTCCCCCCGCCCCTCCTATGTTCCCACCACACTCTCCACATCATTCCCTCGTTCTATTACATCATAGTTTTCAGAATCTTAGGTTGAAATATACAAAATTCTTTTTAATCCAATTGTAACTTCAAGGCGTACTCACCGCAGTTCATGTAACAAACGTAGAAATTCGCAACCTTACAAATGTCAATATGAATACATCAGTTACAACCTAGTGAATTGATTATCCATCGACACTCTCGTATGGATCGGCCTTATTATGAGACTTGAACTTTTCATGATACATATCGCAATAATCAACTTATATTGCAGCTGGGGTACCCACCGTAAGCGCAATAATATATTTTCCACTACCTCACTACCAACTCAATGACATATTATATACTTGATGAAATATGTGTACTCTGACGAAAACTACTTTAGGTTCGGGGTACCTACCGTAACTCTAAATATATCTTGATTACTTGGGATGGAAATTGATATTAAAGTGTGCATACATTTTGGTGAGTTAGTACATCGGATTTCCAACTCCATTTGATCTGCTCAAGTTTTAACAATATTATTATGAGCAAGCTGAATGCCTGCTTGGAGTACCTACCGAAGATTGACATTTGGTATAGTGGAATGTTGTTCTAGTTACTTTTGTATCGAAAATGCGATGTCATGTTTAAGATATTATATTCCAGGGAGGTATCTAGGTAATCAAATCTCCTTCAAGATATCTAGATCGACAGTTTACTCGCTATCTAGCAGATACTCCAATCCAGTTCTAGATTCACCACAGTCTTATCTTTCATTGACGGAATAGTGAAACTAAGAGACCTACGGTAAGCACCCCAATCTCAAGTAACCTTCGCATAATACTTTATATGTATGTACCTAACCTTGGAGGTAATAGGTATTCCCTTCTAGCCTTGTACATATTTGCGTTTCATGAAGTGATTCGATTTTCGTTAAGCACTCCACTTCCGCCAATTATTACCTTCCCCACTTTGATATACATACCTAGGTACTACATATATCTAATAACTCGGTACATGGTTATATTCGTATGCTCGTGTGGCCCTCAATCACCTTGCAAGATCTTACTCTGGCCACACAAGCATAAATTTGGTATATGCTGCGAGATTGATCCTTCGGTAGGTACCCCATCCAGTCAATATTGCTATTCCACCCGGAACAAACGCTTTACTTTTAAGCTTCTAGGTATACATACTTTGTGAGGATTCATAATAAGTCCACTAAATCACTTACTAATATCTTATCAAATAAGGAATATATTGATGACTAATACACATATGATATGATCTTATATTATAAAATCATATTATCATATAGTTGTATAATAGTATCTCTTATCAAATTGATTTATAATGGAATAGAATGAAATGGAACTAGATGGAAATATATAGGAAATCTCGCTAAATTGATTGATTATACTTTCTTTTTATTATCTAAAGCGATTCTATAAGATACGATTTAAATCAATCTTATTTATAAGTATGGAATATACTGGAATTTCATTATAAACTATATAAACCTAGAATATTCTTTAAAGGAATTTTAGGAAAAAGCAAGCAATTCATTTCAATTCAGTCTAGCTTTTCTAAATTGACTTCAATTCAATTTTTATTCTATATATTCGATTTATTCCTACAGCTTAAACTAACTAGATCTTTTACTATCCTTATAATAATATTATTCCTTCTTATTATAAGAACTAACCTCCAAGATACTTATTAGAACTTTGACTTTTAATTGAAACGAGAATAATAGATATATAGATATCACTACTCCCTTTTATTCAGGGTTTTAGTCTTTGATTTATAACTGACAGATACTGAAACGCTATATGTTGCTTTTACTTTTATTATAATCTAGTTGAAGTTCTTATATGAAATATCAAGTTCTCTAGTTATTATTGGGAAACTTCTAATGATTACTTGACTTTAATAATTCGTTTTAAAATCAATCAGCTGTAGAAAGGCTACTGGTCTCACGTAGTCAGCTATGTAAAGACTGCTGATTCTATATAATCAGCTATTAAAAGACTACTAGTCCCATATGGTCAGCTGTAGAAAGGCTATTGATTCTATGCAATCAGCTATAGAAAGACTACTGGTCTCATATAGTCAACTACAGAAAGACTACTGGTCTCATATAGTCAAATATAGAAAGGCTACTAGTCCTATGTAGTTAACTGCAGAAAGACTACTGGTCCTACGCGGTTAGCTGCAATGCCTATATATGATCTCATATTTCCAACCTGTTTAACTATTGTATCTACAGCAAGTCTATTATTCTATCAGCCTGCTGGCTTACTACAGAAAATGCGGTCTGCTCCAGTTTGGTCATGTTTGTTTCATCTTTTCACTTCCAACAACAATTCATAAGCCTACTGGGATCCGATTTGAGAGAAAAATATAGAATAGCTTGTTGAATAGAAATAAAAATCTAGTGGTCCTGCGACAGTCAACGAGTTTTATTCTATTGGAAACTATTGATTAAGGAGTGACTAAATCGAAGCAAATGAATACGAAATCCTACTTTTTTTTTCAAGATATAGCGACTATACATAGATAGTGGCCGATCACCTAAATTATATCAAAAAATATCGATTTATTATATTTTGTATACTTATTTATTAATTTTTATAATTGAATTTCTCTATATATATTATTTATATAATAATGATTTATATTCTTTATTTTTAAAGTTTTAATATAAATTATATAATCAGAAATTTGTTATTAAAATAATAGTTTATAAAAGTTCTTTAAATTTCGCTTATTTTACTAATAAATTCTGAAATTTCTAAATCTCTATATTTCAAATCTATATAATATAATGATTTTAAATTTTAAAAATAAACTATAAAAAAATTTGAAATTTATAATTAAAAGTAAACAAATTTATATAAACAAAAGTTACAAATTTTCATTTAATTGTGTTGAAATTTATTGGTTTTAATAATGAGTTTTGATATAATTTGAGTGATCGGCCACTATCTGTGCCCTAGCTATTCGTAGGAGAAAAAACAGGCGGAATTTGATAATTCAAATTTTCATTGAAATCCTCTAACTTAATTGAATAAAAAATAATTTATAAATGATTTATATAAATTCAAAGAGATCAAAAGAAATATCAGCTTTTTATTATTCAGAAAATATTTCGAATTTTTTTTTTATATCATATTGAAGGGAAATAATTGAATTGTAAAGGATATCTTAGAAATGGTCGAATTCCGCCTGTTTTTTCTCCTACGAATAGCCTAGCCTAGTACTGTGAGGGCGCACGTACCCTCTTAGCACGTGACCGTCTATACTAGCCGTTTTAGCTAGCTCTTTCAGTATGAGTTGGAAGCTTCGCTTCCAACTTCCTTTCTAGTCTTCATCAATAACTACTAGGTACACTATTCAATGATAACTCCTCTTTCGTTTCCGAACCCTTCACAAGTACTGTAAGCACGAGGTGTCATTATAAACGTTGCCTCAAAACACAATAAGGCTGTAGTCAGCTGGACATCATTAAGCAAACTTCATTTTACATCCCCTTAAATGGAAGGAGGTTCCTTCCCAAATTGAAGCTTCATTTGAAAATTTCGATGTGGGGCGATCGGTTACCATCTGTACAGTCAAAGGTCGTTTCCTTTTCACTTTCCATTTCTCTCCAATACATCTCTCTCCAATACATCTCTCTCCAATACATCTCTCTCCAATACATCTCTCTCCAATACATCTCTCTCCAATACATCTCTCTCCAATATACCTCTCTTATGTTCGAATAAATCCAGAATTTAGTAACGGTTACTTTTCATATTGTATATATGTAATCAAGATCAAGCATTTACTTTCATTTTAGATCTTATTCATAATCTTGACTCGAAACAATATCTGGATCTACTTCTACCTCCTCAGTCCTCGATCCCACTCATATCAGAAGTAGCCCAAGATGGTTGTCAATACCCTACAACCAATTTGGTGCTATGGCAGATGCGTTACAGGCGCGACAGGAGGTCATTGCAGAAGCACTAGAAATTATGGCAGAGAAACAGAATACAACTCTTGCGCTTTTACAGCAGTAAGCTTGCCTCATAATATATGAATAGGAAAGAAAATTTGATACTGATATGATATAGGTTACTTGGTGAAAAAGCAGTTGGTGTCACAAGCTCTAAATCTTCAACAACTCGGACTGCTTCTTCTCAGTTTAAGAGATCTGGAGTGGATGTTTCCATGTCGGAGGATGACAGCGATCGATTGTTGTTCTACTCAACCGAATGGGTCAATGCCGGGTCTGGGCTCTTTCTTAAGACAAAGAGAAAGAATTATAGGGAGTGGAATTTGAAGTGGAGAGACTATCTGATGACAACATTTGGAAAGGCTGATGATAGCGAAAGCAGTTTGAAAGAGCTTGTGGAAAGTTGGGATGATGAAAAAGTTGCACACGCATATATGGGTGTTTCGAGAATCTATCATCAAGCTAAGGATGGGGCGAGTGAAAATCAAGAAGCTTCTGGAAAGTCAGGTGTCCGAAATGACAAGACAGGGAAAAGAAAGAGCATCGAAGATGGAGTGGAAGACGAAGAGGAAGCTGGAGGTGAAAACAAGAAGCGCACGGGCAGGAGAACCAGACGCAAGATTGCTATGGAGGACGAGTCGGAGGAAGAGGATGATGATGAGGCCGATGACTTGGAGGGTTCGACACTTCTGGAGTAGATCTGGGAAACATTGTGGTGAAATTGAGAGTGGATATGGCTGGTAAATCAGAGCTAGGAATTTGGCCGTTATGAATGATGACAATGAGTGTATGATATCTATTAGAAACAGATCAAGAGCTGGACATGTAAGCTAAGAGCTGGATATACAAGAAAGGTGCTGGTTGCTAGTTACTCGCTACTATCTTCTTATATATATATGGTACTATAAAGATTTTTAATTGAATGCCTGTTTACGAGTGCTTACCATAGATTGATATCTGGGTATTCGACCAAGTCGAAGATTCGTTGAACACTAATGTGAATTTGAAGCAGGATTATTTGAGAAAATGGAACTTCAAAGCTGCGGTAAGTACTCCAGCTAATCTTTTTATCAAAAATGCTTTACTTTCAAGTGAATTTGAAACGGATCAATAATTATTCCACCGCACTAAAATCTGGGAATAGTTACTGGTTTTCTATCTTCCTTCAACAACATACTTCTCTTCTCTCCACTACAACTATCTTCTTACTCCTTGATCTATAGCAACAACTACCTCAAACTCTCGACAACCGTCTTGCTCAACTATCTTCAATTATCATAGCATATAGAATTCTATGGGGCACCAGATGTGGAGTATCAGAGGGGGGCATAACTTCCCCGCACCTACCTTAGATAGGTACCTGTCCCCCACCTCACTCCTTCCATTTGATGTATAATACCCCACATTCAGAGATATTCTACCTCTCCTCCCTCTCTACACCTTTACACCTTTATACCTTTACACCTCTTTCTACAGTTTTGTTATATTCTGTTTAGAAACGGATATCTCCAGTCAGTGTCAGAATGCAGTTCACACTCCCTCCAATTCCTCCTCCTCAATCTTGAGCTCCCATTCGAAGATCTATAGCTCAATAGATTGACGCTATATATATGGCTCAATGACGATAGTGTATATAAAATGAGAGATATTGCGGAAAACGAGCGAGCATTATTCGACAAACTTGATGCTATTGTTGAAAGCGCAGAAGATCATCGAATAGGAATTAGGTTTTCTTTTTCAAAAAGTTGGAGGAAATCGAATAATGAAACTGATTATACTCTGCTTTAAGGAGCTCCGGGTACAATCCGTGCAGAAGACGCTTATCTCAAGGAATTTCGAATTGCAATGGTGGTCTGATAGCAATGAACAAATTGACAGTTTCCAGGGGGTAACTTCGATAAATTTATAAAAAATGCTTACAATTCACATTTGTTCAACGAATCACAAGATATACTCATCAAAGACTTCATATTCATAATTGGTAGATGGATGGAAAAGGCTATATCAAAAAGACTGAACGATTCACAACCTTCCATTACATCTACGACATATCGACGTGCAACTTTGTTGAAATTTGCGATTATGAAGCATCGGCCTGATAATATTTGCTCGGTTTCAAAAATGAAGATGGAAATTACTAAGGGAATTCATCTAGCAGCACGAACTCTTTGGGGCGGGATTCCTCCACCAGGATAGAATGGCAATTCTTACTTCGGGAAATTCGAATTGCGTCAGTTATTGGACTGGGAAATGATTTGCGCATTGTCCCCTCGGTTCTCCTAGCAGCATGAATTAGCATAGATTCTAGACTGTCTTAATGGGGTTAGACCATGCTCTTTGGCACAACTATCAGATAGGCTAGAGGAGTTTCTGAGATGGAGGGATATTGAGATTACTCGGGCTTTTGATGGTCAAGGTACATTTCATCTACCATTCCATCATCTTAATCTTGCTAACACGTTATACTTGGGTGCAGGCATTTATACTGGACGATTCGATTGCGCTATCAATTTCATGTACCTCAAGAAGAACAGGATCATTGATGCCTTCTGGAAGAGAAGCCAACCCAAATAAATTGAAACAATATAGTCGATATCCGAAATCAGCGGAAAACATTATATTCTCGCCTGCGCTTAGATTGATCGCAATTATATTCCAATGAGGCATACTTGATAGGATTGATATCATTGATAACCTGTTAATGTTATCGATTTCTACAACTAGAAAGTTAAGCATCAAAGTAGTTTATCTCGACAGTCCCGTTTTTTTGGCAGGAAATCTAGGTGGTAAAGGCTACAATGAAGATAGTCGCTCTCTATCGACTGAAGGTCTTTCTGCGTTCTTTAAGAGTAGAGCATTGACTACAGGATACACCGAAATAACAATATTCTATACTTAAAGAAAGGGGGCTGGTGTGAGGGTTAACAGGATTAAAGATCGAAACAAGGCAAGGGCGTTCTTAGGACACACCCCAGGTGCCTTTATTTTTGAGAATTACTACAACGATGCAATAGTTGATCTTGATATGGTAACAATTGCTTTGAATAAAGAGAAAGAGTGTGTAGAGTCGATAGTCCAGACCGGATTATATCGAGTCTACTACAACCTCTCTTCAGAAAATGAGAAAAAGTTTATCAATGCCTTTGTTTAACAAAACGAAAGATACACGTAAACAATCACATCAGCTGAGAAAAAATGTACATCAAAATGCACAAGATTACAGGCGAGATACACTCTCCAGGCACACATAAGGAAGGAATTCGAGGAACTCCACTCAATACAAGAATACGAGGTTAGAGTCGAAGCCCTTACTATTACGGGGAAACTTTTTGAAGAAGTTATAGCCAGGGCAAAGATATTGGCCGCTGAGGATATTAATGAGGATGCACCCGAGGATGATAAAGACAATATTGATTTAAGTGATGATTTGGGGGTAGTATTCGGTGATGAGGCCGAAGTTGGCTCTCGCGTTGGAGGTGTTGAGACTGGTGTTCAGGATGACATGCTTACTTCTGAGGTTCAAGCGGATGGGAAAATGGGCAGTAACGATGTAACAGACAGTCTGACCTCTGAGCTATACGTTAGAGCTTTCTTGAAGAGGCTAATAGAGGAAGACTCAAATATAGTACTTTATATAGATTTGAGTGATTTAAAAGATTTAAAAGATTTAAAAGATTTAAAAGATTTAAAAGATTTAAAAGATTTAAAAGATTTAAAAGATTTAAAAGATTTAAAAGATTTAAAAGATTTAAAAGATTTAAAAGATTTAAAAGATTTAAAAGATTTAAAAGATTTAAAAGATTTAAAAGATTTAAAAGATTTAAAAGATTTAAAAGATTTAAAAGATTTAAAAGATTTAAAAGATTTAAAAGATTTAAAAGATTTAAAAGATTTAAAAGATTTAAAAGATTTAAAAGATATTATTGATATTATCATGGGGATAGTGAAGTAATATAATACTAATGGTTTACTATTGTAATATTGCTTAAGGTTTTAAAAGCTAAAGACTACGAACGTATATGCTATAGTGCGGGGGCGCTAGCGCACGCGCTAGCGCGGTCAGTTACATGATCCTTATCCCAATAGATATAAGAGATTTAGAATAATATAAAGAAAGTATAAAAGAGAGACGAAGTTCTTATTTGTACTAGATAAGGCTATTTATATATAGGTGTACTAATGTTTAGTATATAAAATGCCCCTAAATAAGACTTCATTATAAGCTTAAAAGCATTAGTATTCTACTTATAGCTTAAAGAGGTAAAAATAAATATAAATAATAAAGCAATCACTATTTCATATAGACCTTCTCTAAGATGCCTATGTTAGAATCAATATAAGGTGACGACTAGTATAATATAGGTGTAGAACTAGAATAAGACTTTTTATTAATTCCTTCGAAATCTCTTTCCTAAAGCTATATATATATATAAACTCTTCACTTTTGGACTAATAGTTGGCCTGATATCAATTCTATATTGTATTAATGTTTATAATAGAGTTCTCCTTTTTAGGCTTTTGTTCTCGAAAGCTTTAAAGCTATTCGATAGCTAATCGATCTTTTTTCGAAGTCTCATTAATTTCTATAACAAGTTAGTTGTAATGCTTATATTCTTATTTTATGAGGTTTAGTTTCTTTATAGTTTTTAAAAAGCTATATTGTAATACAAAAATATTAAAAACTAATCCAATTTATATTCGAATCTTTAAAAACCTTGAAAATCTTGAAAAATTCGAAAATTCGAAAAAAGAAATCACTTTATTTTTAATAAAGTAGTAGTTTGTATTCAATATTTATATTTGATAGGGTTTTGTTTTTTCCTTTTTCAGTTTTTGTTTTCGAAAGTATAATATATAAAATTAGAATTCGATAGCAGTTTGTTAGCGAATAATATTTCAAATTTTGAAAAATAACAGAATTTTATAAACTAATCAAATTAATATCCTTGAAATCTGAAAATCCTGAAACTCCCTCAAATCTGAAAGTTCTGAAACTTTTGAAAAATAATAAAACTCTATAAACTAATCAAACTAATATTCTTAAAATCTGAAAATTCTGAAACTCTTTTAAAAACAATAGAGTTTTGCTAGCTTTTTGATAAATCTTTAAAAATATATAAAACCTATAAAATTAGAAATAAATAGTATTTTTGATATTATATAATATTCAAAATTCTAAAAATAATAAAAATTCCTAAAAATCCTAAAAATCCTAAAAAAGATCTGAAAATCCGGGAAATCTAGAAAAAGCCTAAAAATTTTGAAAATCCTGAAAATAGTGGAGCTTTACAAGCTTCCCACTAGTTCTTCGAAACCTAAAAGAAATTCCGAAAATAATGAAAATCCGGAATATCCGGAAAAAACCTGGTATCCCGAAAATCCTGGAAAAGTCTGAAAGCCCCCAAAAATGAACTTTTTATGCCTATCTATTAGAGTAAAGCGACTCCAGTAAATATTGTTTTGTCTTTTACCAATAAGCAAATTACTTGATATGATATCAATTATTTATAACTAGTTTTAATCAATAATCTTAATTGACTACAGAATAATTAACTAGACTTTTTTTTAACACTACATAAAGGTATTATCCTCACTAAAACAAAAATCTAAATAACTAGTTAAACCCTTCTCTTTGTAGAATACTATATTAGGACTCTATCTTCTTGAAAACAGAAATCTTATAAAATAGTAGAGCTTTATTAGCTTCCCACCCAAATCCTTTAGGACTGAAAATACTTAAAGCAATTATTGTTTTTAACAATATAATAATATAAAATGAATATATCATTAGTATTTTATTATCTAAAATAAAATTTGTAATCGTTTTGTAAAAGAGGTTTTCTTTTTCCTTCCTATATTCTCTTTCTTTTTTTTATTCAATTATTCTTTTTTTTTTTGAAAGAATATCGATAGTATATTATGATAGTATATTGTAAAAAATGTCTTAGATATTTTGAAGGATTCGAATTATAAAAACATTTTCTTTTTTTTTTTAAATTTTTTTTAATTCAATTTAATAAGATAAAGGTTATCTTGATTTGAATAATATCAATTATATACCACTGGTATATCGTAAATATATTATAGATATATTATAGCCTAATTGAAATAAAATCTTTATATGGACAAGGGAATTCATTCAAGGGAATTCACTTCAATACAAAGGCAACTGTATTAAGGTTATTAAGCGAAAGTGAAGGAGACTAGCTCTTTTAGTAGTGCTTATATAAGGCTTATTATTTCCCTTATTTAGCTAATTCCTTAGATTGAATATAAATAGACATTTAGGGGTTTATATATAGTGGGAATCATATTTTTTGTATTTTTTTCAAATCAATATTAATTAGTGATATTACAAATTACTTTACTTACTTATTCGAAATACCTTTTTACTCTTATTTCTTTTACTTCCTATTATTAGTATTATGATGTTTTGAGTAAATACTAATACTAATTTTAAGTAAGTTGACAAGAAACCCGATTCTGATAAGAAATTCGATACTAGCAAGAAATCGATTCCATTTAATAAATTTATTAGTATAAAAGGGTATATCGATATAATAATTAACAATACTAATTCTCTACAAGTAGATTTCAGTATTTTTTATTATAAAGGTTTGAATGTGATTAGTATTTCTTTTTATTCTCAGTTTATCGTTTTCCCTAATCCTTATATTCCTTTTGATAAAGTAATTAAAGAAAAAAAAGCTTAGGAAATTATAAAGGAATTGGGATTCAAAAGAAAACTTTAGGATTATTTTTTTTCAAAAGATTTTAATAAAACTAGATAGTTTTATAAAGGATATGTGTTTAGGTTGGGAATAGAGTATTATATTGATAAATATTTTTTTTTTAGAAAGATTATGTATTCGGATATGGGGATTATCGATGTATCTTTTTAGGATATAGTTATATTCGATTTTGATTGTGTTTATAAAGATATATTAAGAAATATTAATAAGTTGATATTATATAACTTTTGTATAGTTTTGTGATGTTATGGAGTTTATATTAATATTAATATGAGTATCAAGAATGTTTTTATAGAAGTATTTGATTGCAATAAGTATTACAATTAGATTATAAATCAATTTTTGGAATATTAGTTTAATGAAATACAATTATTTGTATTAACAAAATGGGTTTATCTTTTTATTGGATTTGATTTGAAATTATAAGTCAAACCTCCTGAACCTCAGGATGGTGATATGGCTGGTTAATTAACTTTGCCGAAATCTGGTAAAGTTGTAGGTGATATGATGGGAGGACTAGCTCTATTCCAATCTCTATTCCAATCTGGGGATATACGAAATATATCTTTATCAGGTTCTAGAGTTCCATTGGTTAATGCTTTTGTAGAATCACCTAATAATAATAATGGTTTAGATAATAATAATAATAATAGTAATTAGAATAATAACCGAGGTGGTAGAGGCGGTAGAGGTGATAACAGAGGTAATAGCAGAGGTAATAGTAGAGATAGTGGAAATGGGGGTTATTATAATTATCTTAATTACTAGGAAGATGATTAATGTAATCAGAATTGCTGTTTTATTGATCTCTTTAAGATCTATAGAGATGATAACAGGTATAAGGGTATTAATGATTCTTTTTAGTTAAAGATCTCTATATTTATGAAGTATTGCTGTAAAATATTTGTACTAATCGAAATAACTTTGACGATATTCTCTATTATACTTTTAGATGTTGTTAGAGATTTTTATCAAGCTAATCTTAGTATTCTTTTTAAGATGTATAATGGTATATGCAAAATAATGATCAACAATTTCGAAGAACTTGAATATCAGCGAAATATGCTTTTCAAATGAAACAGAGTTACTTTTAAGGATTATATTGAGAAGAACCCGATTAAGGAATCTTAGGAAATGTTTAATATAATAATTACGGATTTGTGCTTTATTTAGTATACTATTTCTAGCAATATGTGCGATTCCTAATTATACTATATTAGGATCTTGTTTGTATGCGATGGTGTTCTGGAGTGTTATTTTGCAATATACAACTTTTGTTTAATTGTTATAGAGCTTATTAATTAGATTAAGCAAGCTATTGATTTTTATTAAAAAGTATTTCTGAAGCAGGACACATTGTCTGAGATATTCTTTACAGATCGACAAGATATATTACTTGAGACATTCCTTATAGATCGATATTTCTATAATAATGGATTTTTGGGCTTTTCCTTTCGGAAACTTTATAATAAGTATATTGAATAATAATCTTTTTTTATATTAGCTAATAAAAGCAAGGACGATTGTTATTTTTTTAGTTGTAAGAAGAAGGGCTGCAGATATTACAAGTATATACAAAAAGAGAAAGATTAACTTAAAACGGATTATTGTATCAAGTATAGTAATCTCGATGATAAGAGTTTTACAAAGCGATATGAGTAGTTTGTTATTGATATTGGATAAAACAATAATCAAGATAATAATAGTAATAATAATAATGATTATCTTATTGATTAATATCTTATTGATATGAGTGGTTCTGGAGGGGTTTCTAGAACATTTTTTATTTCTATAGGTATTTGTAATGGTTTTTTAGTGGTGATTGATTTCAATAATGCTGTAAGTGCTTATAAATTGATAGTTGAAGTGTTTACTATGAATAACAAGTGATACAATGCTGATATGTTTTTCGATATTATAATTGATATGAATACAGTTAAGAGATTATTTGTTGGATATAATTAGTATTTGATATAAAAGAAGATCGAGGATATTGAATATAATATAGTTATTATTAAATAGATAATAATTTAGTATAATATTAAAGTAACGATTTTTATTGGTTTGTTTTATATTGATTTTTTATTTGAGAAAATAAAATAGAATATAATAAAAGTCGATTTTTCATTTTTGCTTTTTTTGATTGATATAAATAGATTTAGATTTAAGTATGATAATCTTGATAATATTGTTATTACATTTAAAGGTGTTTATCCTATATATTGACAATTTGATTATATATTTTTGCTGTGGAATATCAATATTAAGGGATTGATTAGTTATTCTGTTAATAGTGATAATTGCTATCTCACCAAAGTTGAGTTGTAATGAATTTACTATTAGTTTGGTTATCCATTTGTGTATAAGTTTTATAAGATGCTTAAATGTTTTGAATATAATGAAGACTTTGAGGTAATCAAATAACTAATTAAATTTTGTTATTATTATTAAATCTATGATAAGTTATCTAGTAAATTCAAATTCTCTTTACTCGATAAGGATTTTGAGTTTAATTATATTATATTTATTAATATGCTTTATATTAATAATAATCCGATTTTATATATTATTGATGAAGCTATATATTTTTAAGCTGCTCGATAACTAAGTAATGTATTTGTGAAATATATATAAAATAAACTTTGTGAGTATTGAATTGATATATATATTGGTTTATTAAAGTATATTATTTATGATGTTGATATTAATTTTATTGGAAAAGAGTTTCAATAATATGTTATGTTAATATCTATTCAAATAAAGATAGTTCCTGTGGAGGTGTATTATTCAATCAATATTATTGAGAGATTTTATGTATTATTGTGTAGATCTTATAAAATTATTTATAAAGAAGTTTATAAATTTGGTGTTTGTAAGGTAGTTATATTTCAAATAGCTATAAAGGCAATTAATGATATTACTGAATCTAATGGTTTAGTATCTATATTATTTGTTTTTGGGATATTTCTCTGTATGATTGATATCAGTTTTCCGATATTTATTATTCAATAGTATACTACTGCGATTTCTAAAACTATAATAGAGATTTGTAGATTATATAGTTTTATGTAAGTATAAAAGGCTTTGAATATATATAATGGATCTTTTATAATTATATTTTATGATTTATTACTGAATAGTAAGATTTTGGTTTGGAAGAAGGGTAATGAAATAGCTATTAGTAAATGGAAAGGACCTTTTTTATTTATCAGTATGGAAAGGGAAATATGTATTTTTGATTTATTTTATGGATTTATGAGATTTAGGTTTATATTGGTAAAGCCATATTATAAGTGATTAGAAGCTGGATGTATTGAGGAGATTGAAGAAATTGATTATAATATTGATTTTGAGGTAATTTTACCAAAATCTGGTAAAGTTATATTGCTTTCTTCAGGAATAGTGGTTATACGTTTAACAAATCTAAAAGAATTCTTTTTGGATTTATTTAAGAACAATTAGATTTCTATTCTGATATCTTTTTTGTAAGTAATTATATTCCAGATTCGAGTTTATATACAAGATTATTATTCCGAATATTTTATTACTAATTCTAAGGATTTTATTTTGTATAAAGAATCCAGAAAGAAAAAGATTAATAAATTAATAATTAAGGATATATTCGAGGTTATATTATTTTTGAATATTCCTTTTGATATACGAATTTTCAAGTTGTGATTTGTTGATAAAATCAAAAACAAGAAAACGGATATTGAATTCTATAAATCGAGATTAGTTATTTAAGTATATAATGATATTGATAAGATATCTGTATTAATATAATCCCCAACAATTTAACAATTGTGTTAATATATTTTAATCTTATTAGCTGTAAATATTCGAAAGACAGGTATAGGAGTGTATATTCGAGATATCACTTAGATATATATTCAATCCACTTCGAATTTGTATTACACTTTTTATATTTATATTTTAAAAGAAATGGATTTATTAATTAATATAATTTTATTAATTGTTAAATCATTGTATAATGTTTTTAAGGTAGGAAACTATTAGTTCTGGATATATTATATCTATTATTATGAGAAGCTTAAGATGTAATAATCTATGTATGATTTTTGTTTATTATATATTAATGATAAAAGAACTAAATTTGATATTATAAAACTTTAAATAGATAATATATTTATTATTAGGAATAATATGTTTATATAAACTGAGGATAAGCAATTCAAGCAGGTTGGTTTTATAGCTAAGGATTGTAAGGAATTCATTTATAATTATTTATTGAAATTTAATAGTATTATTCTTATATTTAAGGGTAATAATATTTATTTTGATTAGGAGAAGTAATATAACAATTTGTAATCTGTATTTATTAAATCTATGAATATATATGGTATATATAGTAAAATTCGAAAGTATACTTCTATATATAAACAATATATTATATAACAAGTTTGTGGAGTATATATTATAATTATGTGTTAACCCGAAGTATTTTTCGATCTGTTTATGGTAATGTAAATGATTCAATTCAATAAGAATAATATTATAATATTAAACAAGTATATTAAATAGTAAAAAGAAAATTTTGCTAAAGGATTTAAATATATATTACTTAATCTAGATTTATTTAAAATTGTTATTTTTGCTGATATTTCTTTTGTGAATAATAAGAACTATTTGTTTCAAATAGGCTATATAATTGTAATAATAGATAAATACAATAATACTAATATCATTTATTAGTTATTCATTAAATATAAAAGAGTTATATATAGTATTTTAGTATTCGAATTATATGAATTAGTTTAGGGATTCGATATCAATATAGCAATCACTTCTACAATTAGCGCCATTCTCAATAAAAAGATTCCATTAGTTTTATGTACTAATTCCAAGTCATTATACAATCTACTTACAAAACTGGAAATAACTAGTGAAAAGAGATTAATGATTGATATTATGGCACTATATTAATTCTATGAGTGGAAAGAGATTGTTGAAATAATCTGGATTGATGATTCAATCAATCCGGTCGATGTGATAATAAAAGGAAAACTGTGTTAAGCTTTTGCTGATCTAATTAATACGAATAAGATTGATATCAAGGTAATGAAGTGGGTGGAATGGGATTAAGGGAAGGAAAGGATTGATTCTGCTGGTAAAAGGTTAGGGACTTTAACTAATAGATAAAGGATATTTATGATTTCACGAATTTCTTTTCTGCTATTGTATTTGAAGCTATAAAAGAGAGTTCCGAGTGTATGGATAAGGGAATTCATTCAAGGGAATTCATTTCAATATAAAGGCAACTGTATTAAGGTTATTAAGCGAAAGCGAAGGAGATTAGCTTTTTTAGTAGTGCCTATATAAGGCCTACTATTTCCCTCATTTAGCTAGCTCCTTAGATTGAATACAAATAGACATTTAGGGGCCTACACATAGTGGGAACCACGTCTTCCGTATCTCTCTCAAACCAACAATCTTCAAAAGGATTGTTTCGAAGCTTTTAAAGCTATTCCCAAAACTAGTTGATGGCTTGCTCTAAAAAGATTGAATGAAAAAAATTATTAGAATCAATACAAAGTGACGACTAATATAACATAGATATAGAACTAAAATAAGACTTTTTATTAATTCCTTTGAAACCTTTTTCCTGAAGCTATATATATGTGAAAACTCTTCGCTTCCGGATTAATAGTCGGCCCGATATCGATTCCATATCGTATCAATGCCCGTAACAGCCTATTATAGGGAAGGACGAGTAGGTTTTGAAAACGGAATAAAGTATATATAGATTTTAAGAAAAAGATGTGTATATTGAGAACGTTAATGAATATAATAAATATAATTGAATTTACTTCTAAAGATATAACTATATTCTTAATACGAATATATATTTTAAATAGATAGTTATAAGGACTTACTATCAAATAATATAAAGAAAGTATAAAAAAAAAAGACGAAGTTCTTATTTATACTAGATAAGACTATTTATATATGAGTGTACTAGTATTTAGTGTATTATAAAAGATTGAAATAATTAAAAGATTCAAATAATCAAAAGATTCAAATAATCAAAAGATTTAAATAGTTTGAGAGATTTAAGAAATTGAAATGATTAGAATGATTAGAATGATTAGAATGATTAGAATGATTAGAATGATTAGAATGATTAGAATGATTAGAATGATTAGAATGATTAGAATGATTAGAATGATTAGAATGATTAGAATGATTAGAATGATTAGAATGATTAGAATGATTAGAATGATTAGAATGATTTGAAAGTGAATATAAAATTCAAAATTTATTTTGGATTGAAAAATTCGCATAAAGTGCTATACTTAAGATCACCAAGGCCAACACTTGGAACGGCTACGAAAAAGGACCCTAAATCCAAAGGCTGCCTATGCGGCCTATGTGAGCAGGATAAATCGACAAGTGTCGCATAAAAGGAAAAGCTTTCGGGATTATTGTCAAGGCTGGACAGAACAAGCACCAAGTTTCTGGGTTTCATAATAAAGGCAGGATAAATCAACAAGTGTCGCACAAAAGGAGAAGCTTTGGGGATCATTATCAAGGCTGGACAGGACAGGCATCAGGTTTCTGGATTCCATAGTAAAGGCAGGATAAATCAACAAATATCGCACAGAAGAAGGAGCTTTGGGAGAACAAGCACCAAGTTCCTGGGTTCCATAATGGAGATATACAGTTTTCCAGGCGGCGTATACATAAGCTCACTCCTAGTGGAAAGAAATTATCAATGCCCATACCCATCGTGTCCTAAAGGTGGTTTCTCATTTGCAACTTTAAACGGTGGTTCCTCATGTCCAACTTTAAACGGTTTGAAAACGCATATCATTACAGATGCGAGGGCTACTGGCAAATCTGAGCAGCAGTTATCTATTCGCAGTTATCTACTCGAGCTGATCAATGGCTCGAGGATGAGTTCTCGGCTAGTAGGCAGACTGGAATATCCCATACCAGGAAGCGAAAATATGATGAGTTTGAGGAGGGTTTGAATATATTAAAGGTGGTGAAGGAGAGAAATGGCGTTCCATTGTTGCTAGCAAGCCCAAATCCTGCGCCTTGTGAGGCTGGTGAACTGAAGTCTATGCTCTCTGGCCCGAATCCTGCGCCTTGTAAGGCTAGTGAACTGAAGTCTATGCTCTGTGGCCTGAATCCTGTGCCTTGTGAGGCTGGTGAACTGAAGTCTATGCTCTTTGGTCTGAATCCTGTACCTTGTGAGATAAGTTTGTTGAAACAGGAAGCTAGTAAACTGAAGTCTATACTCTTTGGTCTGAGTCCTATGCCTTATGAGGCTAATAAACTGAAGTCTATGCTCTTTGGTCTGAATACTGTATCTTATAAAACGAGTTTGTTGGAAGGAGAAGCTGGTAAACTGAAGTCTATGCTCTCTGGCCTGAATCCTGCGCCTTGTGAAACGAGTTTGTTGGAAGGGGAAGCTGGGTTGAAACCTTTACTGAGTTTCCGGAGAATGCGAGGAGTAACAAGACGTTCATACTGGATTCCAATAATCATTCTCTATCCTGACTTAGTTACTCATACTTACTAGGTATGTGGGACCCCACGACCGCGTCTATCTCTCAACTGGTGGGCCTGTTTGAGTTCTTCTTGATAGTTCAAAACAGCCGGCTCTTTCTCCATCAAATGAAAAGGTGGTGTGGTGTAATGGTAGCACGTGGTGTTGTGGTTTCTCCTCTAAGGGTCTTCACGAAGTCGAGTCATTATAGACTCATAATTGCCCGCTTCAATCTGGGTTCGATTCCCAGCACCGCCAATGGCATTCTTTTTGCTCTTTTCCACAAGTTTTGAGGTTGTTGTGATGTTTTTTCGTGGTTGTGGTGAAGATTTTGACGAGAATAATTTTAGTCACGTGGATGAATTTTTTTGAGTGGGGTGAAGAATTTTGGTGGGGGTTCCAAATAATTGTTAGGTAATTCCGAGAAAGGGATCATCCACTTGATTCGATACTAAGGAGAAAAGGGTAGAAAACTAGGTAGAATATGGAACACGGAATAGGTAGAGCGGGAGAATTGGCGCAGTTCATGAACTACAAATAAACTTTCAATGGTGATGATTGGGGTCGACTATTCCAAGAAAGGTATGCTCGTTGCTCACTAATCCATGTAGCTTACCGACTTCTCAACAAGTCTAGACAAAGAGCTTGGGATATGTACAAGCTCAAAAACATTCATCATGTCTTGCACACGACTTTCACCAAGAACGTGTATACGTGCTCAAATAGACGCGTTGACTTTGACAGCTGGTCCCGAAGCGAAATTTGTGAATTTCGAGTCAGTCATCATTCGTGTCCCTCCATACTTGTTGTCGGTCCAAATTGATCAGGTATTGATTGTCATTCATGACTATTACCAACGGGCCGAAAGATCAGTGAGCGCTGAGGAAGAAAGAAAAGATGCAAGACAAAAAATTGAAAGACAGCATGAGTGGTGGGGCTGGCCAAGTATAGCTCCACTAACTAAATGGAGCTGGAGCTTGAGCTTGAGCTTGGGCTGGGGCTACGACTCTAGGAGACCCAGAAAATGTAATGCCGATATTATGACATAACTATAAGACATTTGAGTATTCCCAGATTGTTCATTGATCGAATCTTGGATGAAGGTACAGACAGCTGTGATGATGTATGATCTAAGAGATCAGATCAATTCATGAACAGAAAGGAGGTCAAATTCTGGAACTGCAAGTGACGCAAGACTGGCGGAGAGACAGAGAGTGCACTCGATTGAAATTTTTGCTCGAGCTCAGTTGCGCTGGCAAAATAAAAAAATGTTTGCATTGTCTCCACTGCCCGCCATGATTGAAATTTTCGCGACCGAGCAACTGTAAAACAATGGAATGCGAACAAAATGGAAATTTGAATTGCCACATCATTTTGCGCTCCATTGCGCTCCATCAATCGCGTTGAAGTTTGAACAATGAATAGGCGGTGTATTGAAATCTCAAAGTCAGAATGTAGTAGTCAGATTCTAATGCGGATCAGACTTGTTTAGGATTCCATTGTGTTAAATGTTGAAAAGGCAGAAGATGTTGTAGGAGAATAACTTTGCGCTTGGAAAGTATCGTATACAAACAGACACAAACAAAGTGAAGTGGTAGGATATTCTACTTGGTGGGACCGTAGGATCGATCCTATTTTGGCGGCGGGGTCATGATATTGTGAAATTGTGACATTGTGAAATTGGGAATTGTAAATTCGTATCGCCCTACCATAGGTACTCCATACATGGATATGAAGATCACGTTCGGACTGCCACCCGAGCTGAGATGTCTCGGGGACCCTTTCCTTCGGTTCCTTACCGCAACGTTATCGTTATCTGGGTGTGGACGGATAAATGGATCTTGGATATCAGTTCACTCGATCCGATGAGGCTGTACCCTTTCTCTGGAAGGGATGTTTAATATCGTGGGAAAATGATTGGAAACTGGAGGGGCAGGAAGAAAGCTTCTAGCTTGCAATAATCAATACTCCGGATTGAAAATTAAGAGAATGGCTCGAGAATGGATAGGTACTAGGTAGGGAAAAGCTGATAGGAAAAATAATCATGAGCTGATCCTTGTTCACCTGAAGGATTAGTTCTAGACGAACGGTTCGTTCAATTACCGAAGGAGACGAAATTAAGTTTTTTTGAGTTTTACCAGCCACGGCCGACGGGAATGAAGAGTGGTGGAAGAGGAGGAGATGGCCGAACGACGACAGGATTTACCTAGGCACGAGGCACGTATTCAAATCGAATTATCAAGTGTCAAGTATTAAGTATTCAATAGCGCGAAAACTTTGTGATATCTCCTAGGGAGTCAACTTCATGGCTCAAAGTACGGAAAGCGTCTAATACCTACTAGGTAGGTAATGAGAGGTCCAAGAGGTTTGTGTGATACAATTAGTTGATTTGGAGGAAATGAAGGAGGTTGACAGGAAATGAAGGAGAGGAAATGAAGCTGCGGATAATAATGAAATCAATATCAGTCAGTACCGATCAATACCTATCAATACCTACCCAGGTAATGAAGAAATTGATTTTACACACAACACAAACATCGACCTACCCCGTATACCTATCCTTTGTGTTCTCTTGGAATCCCATATTCTCTACTGCGTCGCCGAACATTTCCAATTCGATTTTACCTACATGAATAAACCTCCTAGAAGCTTCCATCGATATCGACATCGACATCAACCATAATAACTAACATCAATATCAAAGATTATCCTCTCGACTTCCTTCAGCTCAACATGGACATTCGAACCACTTAATTCAATGAGCCAGGATTTATCCTTGATTTCGTGGGGAACTTGTATTCTTTTCGTTGGTCAAAGCCGGTATAGTGGCCCAATAATATTGAGTCGCCGTGACCTTCCTTTCCTTGCTTTAGTGGTGTCTCGAGTCTCGACTTTGTAGTAATTGCGAAAGATAGGAAGTGCAGATCATCCCCGGTTGGTATCCCAGCCTCTCTGTGGACCCTGAAATAAGATTTGACCTGGGTAGGGAAGCTTGGATATTAATGAAAAGATGGAAAGTTTGGAGGGAAGATCTTACTTTTCGATAATCGATAGACGTCACGACTCACGATATTCTGGAGGAGTGTTTGAAAGCAATTGAGTTTGTTTTTCGATATGGATGATTTGTTTATGAACCTGAATTGAACCCCAATGACAAATTGATGGAGTGAGAGAAGAGAAATGTACATACAGAGTATGACCAAGTAAAAGAAACACATTCCCACTTTTCTTTGCCAGCGAAGCATGAAAACACTGTTAGGAAACTTGGTTTTTGGGACGATGGTTACTACTTACTAGGTAAATAAATCGTCACCGTGATTTGCACTCTTTTTTGTACCGCGTACGTATATCGCTGGAAAAGAGCAGCATCTGTGTAACCATGACTTGCAAGATGATTAGCTCAAGAATGCCAAAGTGTACCTACTAGGTAATTAAAATGTGAGTGGATGATCAAAAAAGCATGAAATTAAACATGGAAGATCTGGGGATGGGATAGAAGGTAAAGTTACCCGGATGGTATGGGATGGGATGGGATGGTATGGTATGGTATGGGATGGATAGCATAGCATGGCATGAGAAACATTTGATTGTCCATGCAGTATCACCAATATCACCCATCTCACCCATATCACCAATGTCACCCACCTGGGCATCCATGGATATCATTAATCTCAGCCACACTATCCGTGATGTCAGAAAGAACTAAATGAATGCGCCACGCCACGCCACATCTGCTTTCGACCTTACTTGCATGCCTCATGCCTCTACCTCCCAAAACCAACCTTGGATTTTCCTTTTCACTCCTCTTCCTTGTCGATAAATGCGGAGAAATGTACCAACGATTTCTTGGAACTTGACATGCACCCAATGCCCACGCATCAGTATCTGCAGGCGAGTGAAAGCTGGACAACATCACTCCCCCAAATCCCGCCTTGGTGTACATACAAGGAAAATCATATTTCCAGCCATCTTATATCGAATTCGTGGCTGGTATCCTCCACTTCTGATGATACTACTGGCCCTTGACAATGAATGAAGTAAAGATGCATCAACTAGTACAGTCCAAACGGCAACGTACATTTGCGAGTTCACAAATCGGTGAGAGTTTCCAAGCTTTGGGGAAAAGACATGGCCAGCGTAGACAGACTTGTTGGCAAAATGACCCTCGCAAAGTATAATTTTTTATTCGTGTTGGAATATTCAGATGAAAAGGCACTGGGCACACGGAGGTCAACAGATTGTTCCCAAAAGGGTAATAAATGAATGAATTTGAATTTGTAAATATTGAATCATCAGAGTATCCATATATTGAGATTGAGGTACAACTTACAACTTACAACTTACAACTTACAACTTACAACTTACAATGATTAAAATTAGATGATGGTCATACAGCTTCAATTTGGTAATTAGTTTTTGATATATCCAAACCGTCTACTCTGTACCCAGGGATCTTGTCAAAGCGAATACTTCGTGGGTAAATAAGCACCTTTATCCAGAAGAATCTAACTACAAATGGATTAGATTTGCCTCATTAACTCGATTGTGAATTAGTCAATTGGCTGGTTGAGAGAGCTAACAATCATGCCCAGCTTCTACCAGACTCTAACTTCTCTAAGAGACTGATGGCAAATTGGGTACCTTACCTTAGCTTCATTTTCATGGATCTGGATTTCCCTTTCGTCACTCTTTCCCATCCAAGCTAATTTCTCAACCCAAGCAAGAAAGGAAAAAAAAAAAAAATCAAGCTTCACTCTAATCACGATAGTCAAGGCTCAATATTCACTCTGACTTCACTTCGGCTTTTCATGGTCCTTCCTCGTTTGTTAAAATTTATAATAAGATTCACTTCCACCCCCCAACCCAACTTACTTTCAAACCAGTTCACTTTTCTATAAACAAAGAAAAAAACCTTCTTCCATCTTCCCATCCACTTTCGTCACACCTTTCCATATCCATCTTCAAAAGTAAAGATAAATAACTTCTAATCACCATCTCAATCCAATAAATCTTTTCGAACGACCAACTCTCTTCAATCTCAAAGATTCTATAATACAACTTACGAAGTATACTTCCTCAAACCACAATAATCAATATGAAGTCCTCAGTTATCCTCGCCATCAGCGCTTTCGCAGCTGCTTCCGTCGCTCAAACCCTCACCGATCTTCCATCATGTGGTGTAAGTATTTAATTCTTGTTACCATATGCTCATGTCGTCGCCGTCAAATTGCATGCGCTTTGTGCAACTTGATTGCGACTTTTCTCTCTTCCATATGCAATGACTAATTCTCTCTTCCATATGCAATGACTAATCTTATTTCTTCTATAGCAAACCTGTATCAGCAACATGCTCGCTCAAGCTCAAGCTCTTGGATGCTCTTCCCCTGATGCTGCCTGTCTTTGCACCAAGCCAGACTTTGCCTATGGTATCCGTGATTGCTCCAATGCCGCATGTGGTACTGAAGCTGCTGTTTCCGTTATCGCCTACGGCCAAAGCTACTGCGCAGGTATGATATTCCTGATTTCAAATTTTAAATTGATCTTATTCTAACACTCAATAGCTGTCTCTACCACTGGTTCCGCCGAGTCATCCACCTTGGCTACTTCTACCGCCTCTGCTTCCGGCAGTGGTTCAGCTGAGTCATCTGTAAGTTTTATCCATTCCTTCTTTCTTTGGCATGACGTCAATTTCTATTTGTGGGGTTCTCGGTGGTCCGCAAATATTTCCAACGACAAAGAAATTTAGGCGTCCAGGAACAGATTGATTTCAACAATGATTTCATCGTCAAGTAAATTTGAATATTTACTAACAAAATTCAATAGGCTGCTGCCAGCTCTTCTGCTATCACCACCTCTGCTCTCCTTGCAACCGTTACCTCTGGATCTGAGACCATCACTACCACCATTGGTTCCACTACAATTTACGGTGCCGGCGGTATTGCTGTTGTATCCTCTACTCCAATCTCTACCGAAGCTGTCGTCTCCACCATTACCAGCGATGATTCTACCTTCGAGTCTACCATTGGATCTTCCACCATTTACAGCACTCCAAGCCCAACTGACACCGGTGTCTCCTCTGCCATCACCACCTCTGCTATCGTCTCCACCGTCACCAGTGATTCTTCCACTTTTGAGACCACTGTAGGATCCACCACCATCTCTGGTATTGGAGCTGTTGCCAGCGTTTCTTCCGAGGCTGCTTCCTCCGCTTCTGCCATCTCATCCAGTGCCGGATCTGCTATCTCTTCCATTCAATCCTCAGCTTCATCTGCCGCCTCTAGCTTGGCTTCAGGTGCTTCCAGCTTGGCTTCATCTGCCACCAGCAGAGCCTCTTCCGCCACCTCTGCCGCTGGTAGCGCTGCGGCATCCGCAACCTCTTCCGCCATGGGTTCCCTCCCAACTGGTGCTACTGGTTTGATGGCCGCTGCCGGTCTCGCTGCTCTTTTCTTGTAAACAACTTCATGATGTTCATTTCCATATCAAATTGATGTGGCAATGTTTTTGAAGGTGAATATAATGGAATTTGAGTGTAGTTGGACTCGCAACGATACCCTTCTCTTTTTTCGATTCTTGATCATACTATTTTACAATTTCTTTCTTTAACTTTTGACGACTTTCACGATGGATGGTATGGGGGCATTTGATGATAGGTATGGATGGGATTTCTGGTCATACATATCATATGAAGCTATGCACATGACGCCATAGACATGGTAATAACAATTGGGGTAATCCGTGGATGTTAATGGAAATTTAATGGTGGGTAAATGAGATCATGGCATGGCATGGCATGGTATGGGTGGACAGGCAAATAGTACTCATTCTGCTTTTAAGCATGATTGATGGTACGAATTATGAACTGTAATAAATAGTTTAAGAATGATGGTTAATACTATTAAAAGTTTTATCTAATATCTTTTTGTGGTGAAGTGAAACAATTTTCTTGTGATGATGTTTAATCAAGGTGACGAATGAATGACGAATTGAAACAAGCCATTGTTATCTCTACCAACGTTATGCTCACTTGGTAAATATTCAAGTGCAGATGCTTCGCTTCGCGTTCGCGCTGGCTTGGCTTGGCCTAGAATGAGCGGATTGGAGTTTAGTCACTGGGTACAAAAAGAAGCGGGACTCGGTAGTGAAAGGAGAAGGAAGTGTAAGGTTAGCAAAGGTACTTGAGTTATAGTGCTTTGCTTTGCTCCGGGTATGCGGCAGGCTGGCTGGCTGGCTGGCCGACGGGAAATATTCTTACAGGCGGGAGGCGAAACTGGTTAATCAGTGATGGTGTATGTTATGTGGTAGATGGTAGATGATAATGTGATTGGAAAGACTGTTTATTATATATGAAGAGGGGGGTGATGATGATGTAGTGTTGTATTGCATTGTATTGTATTGTATTGTGTTGTGTAATATAGTATATAGGATAGTAAAGTTGGGTATAGATTGGGTGAGTATGGGTTTAGTGTTGGATTGACTATGTGTATGTGTATGTGTATGTATGTATGTATATACACTTGCATCACTTCTTTACGAAAAATGTTCTATATCCATTCTAGACTCTGATTATGTATGTATATTTGTACTTGGGTTTGTAATTATATTTATATTCATATCGATAGATTAATATGTCGAATCGAATCGGTGGTTTACTTGAATTGGATTGGATAGAATGCAATAGAACAAAATAGAACAGAGAAGTACTATGAACTTTCAAACTGAAAATCGATGTAAGGTGGAAAAGAGGAATGTGAAGAGGAGAGGAGAGGAGAGGAGCTCGTGGAGAGTTGAAAGTTGGAGGTTAGAAGTTGAAGAGAGAAAAGCGATGATGAGAGATTTGGATTTATGAATAGGGGGGGAGTGAGTAAGTGTATACTTATAATTATCTGCTTATATTTGTTAGGTATATGGGTAGTAAAATTACTTAAGTAGTATCTACTATCTACTTATACATATAGTACAATACAATACAAGCAAACAATCGCAATTGCAATCCCAAGGAAAAGAAGGGAAGGGAAGGGATGGTTGAGAAGTTCAAGAGAATGAGCTGTAACCATTACCGAGATCAGGAGAAGGATGAGTTGACAATCGAGTAAGGAATTAGTAGGGAACTTTAGATTAAGGCCTCTGATGCTATTTTCTGAAAGCACGGAAGAGAGAAATCAGGTGTTTACCCCGAATACGCCGAGGAAATTGAGTTATTATGTACGGGAACATTTGGGGACTGAAAGAAGAACGGGGTATGGGACGGAGGGAATAAGGGGAAGCGAGTTAGGTGAATAGAAGGATATAAGAGAAAAGTGTGATGAGTTAGAGATGGAAGAAGAGTGGAAGCGGGAGGGAACTTGGTGGCTGATTTCCCATCTCACTCTTCTGAACTATCCTCGGGGTATAGGTACCCAAAGACAAAAATATAATTGAACCATATTCTCACCACGTGCACAAACAATTTGTAAAACAATTATAGCAATGAACTATCTAGACTAGAGCACTAAGTAACTTCCCATAATTGCAAATGTTCCTCAAGACTAATTTCTTCACCCGTAACCTCAATTATTCATACAACATCGATATCGTACCTACATAATAGCCATATTGTTTATCCATCCATCCATCCTGCCATTCCCGTAAAAATGACAATCAATCAATAAATCAACGCCTTATTACCCCCTTCCCCCCAAAACCAAAAGCACCAAAGCCTGAGCTTTACTCATCTCTCATCTAACATATCTATCCTATCCACTGCACATCATACATTCCTCTTTGTTATCAATGCTACCTATGTGTTTATTAGTATGTGAAATATTTGATGAGAAGATAATGGAGAAAACTTACATTGCAACTTGGCATCAGCATAGATATCATACTCTCTATCGGTACTGTCCTTGCCTTGATCCTCATCTTGGGTCTTCTTCTCAACACTTGACTCAAGTAATTCTTCCTCCTTAGGAACTGCATCAGTAGGCTCAGTAGCGAGTGCCTTTGGACTATCACCCTCCTCTACATCAGCCTTGAAAGGAGTCTTAGCAACTGGAGTGTGAGTTTCCTTGCTTGACGCAGGTGGAGGTGTAATGCTTGGTGTTGGTACATCCTTTGGTGCACCGATGGATTGTGCGGATGATTTACCAGCATACATAGGTCTTGGGCCACCGCCGTTGATCGACGAAGCGCTTGAGACATAACCGGAAGATGGTAGGGTGCGCTTCTTCAAGGTACGTTCACGAGCGACGTTGGTGTCAGCTACAAGAAGAGCTTCTTGATCGACGGTGAATTGAATAGGTGCTGAAGCAGCCATAGTACGTAAATAGTACATTCCGGTCTTCAAGCCCAATTTCCAACCAGCAAAGTGCATAGATGTGATCTTGCCCATTGTAGGATCCTTCATGTGAATGTTCATTGATTGAGATTGATCGATAAACGCACCACGATCAGCAGCCATTTGAACGATTGTTCGTTGAGAAATCTCCCAAACGGTCTTGTAAAGGGCCTTGATGTCAGCTGGAATGTTGGGGATGTTTTGAATAGATCCACCATCAGCGATGATACGGTTCTTCATGTTGTCGGACCAGAGTCCCATATCGACAAGGTCCTTGAGGAGCCATGGGTTGACGACTTGGAACTCTCCGGCAAGAACACGACGGGAATAGATGTTCGAAGTGTATGGCTCGAAACATTCATTGAAGCCAAGAATTTGAGAAGTACTGGCAGTTGGCATAGGTGCAACAAGAAGCGAGTTGCGAACTCCGTGTTGCTTGATGGATTGCTTCAAAGAATCCCAATCCCACAAGTCAGTAGGTGTAACACCCCACATGTCGTATTGGAGTTCACCCTTGGAGACTGGGGAGCCTTGGTAAGTTTCGTATGGGCCAAGTTCCTTTGCAATTTCGACGGATGAGGTCAACGCAGCGTGGTAGATGGTCTCGAAAATTTGAATGTTGAGGTGTTTGGCTTCTGGGGAGTCAAATGGAAGACGAAGCGCCAAGAAAGCATCAGCAAGACCTTGAACACCAACTGCGATAGGTCGGTGACGGAAATTGCTTTTTCTGGCTTCTGGAACGGGATAGTAGTTGATGTCAATGATCTTGTTCAAGTTTCTAACAACGACTTGAACAACCTCGTGAAGCTTCTGGAAATCATAAGTTCCCTCATTCATGTTGACAAAGGTTGGTAAAGCAATGGAAGCCAAGTTACAGCAAGCAACCTCATCTGGTGCAGAGTACTCGACAATCTCTGTGCACAAGTTGGAACTGCGAATAGTACCAAGGTTCTTCTGGTTGCTCTTCTTGTTGCATGCATCTTTGTAAAGCATGAAAGGGTTTCCGGTCTCGGTTTGAGCCTCAAGAATAGAGTACCAAAGCTTTTGTGCCTTGATAGTCTTGCGACCCTTGCCTGCCTTCTCATAACTTTCGTAGAGAGCCTCAAACTCCTCGCCATAAACATCTGCCAAACCAGGGCACTCATTCGGGCACATCAGGGTCCACTCTCCGTTCTTTTCAACACGCTTCATGAACAGATCAGGAATCCACAAGGCATAGAAGAGATCGCGTGCACGAACTTCTTCCTTGCCGTGGTTTTTGCGCAGATCAAGAAACTCGAAAACGTCCGCATGCCATGGCTCAAGGTAGACAGCAAATGCACCAGGACGCTTGTTACCACCTTGGTCAACATATCTGGCAGTGTTGTTGAAAACTCGGAGCATAGGAACAATACCGTTGGAGTTTCCGTTGGTACCAGCGATGTATGCACCAGTAGCACGAATTCTGTGAATGTTAAGGCCAATACCACCAGCATTCTTTGAAATCATGGCACAGATCTTTAAAGTATCGTAAATACCATCAATACTGTCCTCCTTCATATCGATGAGGAAACATGATGAAAGTTGTGCTTGTGGAGTACCTGCAGAGAAGAGTGTTGGGGAAGCGTGGGTAAAGTACTTGTTGGACATCAAGTTGTAAGTTTCGATTGCACTTTCGATGTCATCACCGTGAATACCAACGGCAACACGCATGATCATCTGTTGTGGGCGCTCTGCAACTTTGCCATCAAGACGTAAAAGATATGATCGCTCGAGGGTCTTGAATCCGAAATATTGGTAGTTAAAATCTCGGTCATAGACGATGGCAGAGTTGAGTTCCTCTTCATGTCTCATAACACATTCGTAAGTTTGCTTGCTAATCATAGGAGATGCTGTGCCATTTCTTGGGTTTGTATATTGGTATAAATCGCGAATTACGTGGGAAAATTGTTTCTTGGTTTGTTTGTGAAGGTTTGAGACTGCAATACGAGCAGCTAGAATGGCATAATCGGGATGGGTGACTGTCATATATGCAGCAGTTTCTGCGGCCTTTGAATGAAGTCAGCAGTATTCCTTGGAGCGAGAACTGGTCTCGGTGTGTTCTTGTGAAGGATGGTTCAACTTACGAGGTTGTCAAGCTCAATAGTATTAACACCTTGGTAAACACCAGAAATGACCTTTTGGGTAATGGCAGCAGCATCTATGTGATCAGGATCGAGACCATAACACAATCTTGACACACGAGCTGTGATTTTATCGAATTGAACGCGTTCCTTACGTCCATCTAGATGTAGTGAGTACAGGCAGAAAGAGGGACTTTCAATCAGTGTACATACCTCTCTTGTAGACATACATGATGGCGTCGGTTTGGTTCGTAGATTCCGTTGTAAATTTTGGAGGGGTTAATCAAACCGGACGGTGAAGAAAAACGATGAGTGGAAAGCAAACCACTATTAAATTAGAAATAATAAATAAACTTGAGTACAGTCAAGTCTACAGTCAATCAACCTTTGAATAGAAAAGAGAGGATGTATTGCAGATTGAGATGTAGGAGGAAATCGTTCTTGAGGAAAAAACAAAAGAAGAGTTTATGAGAATGGATCCCAAGTGTTTTTAAGAGGGAACACTTTACGCGACTTTTCCACACTTCGCAGGGACGCGTTGAAAATAAGTGCTAATTGGTAATCTAGCGTGCACAATACTATGCTAGCGTGTTTTTTATTGGAACAAGGATGGGCAGCAAGTGATTGGAACTTTGACTAAAAGGCTGAAAAGTTACATGAGTGAATCCAGTTAATTCATTACCTTGCTGTAATAGATATCTAACTAGGTATGGGAAGATGGGGGCGAGGGGGCAAGAGAGATATGTCACAAATTGTCTAGATATTGTAGATGATGATGATGGTGAGGTACGTACTTTGACAGTTAGAACTGTTATGAAAAAGCATAGCTATCTAATCGTACTAGGTAGCTTTTGCACTACTGATTTGCGTCCCCCAGTCGACGATTAGATTCGTCTCAAATTATCCATTTGCCTGCACCAACGTTCCACTCCTTTTTGTGCTGCCAATATGGGTTACGTTTCGCTGCTCAATCCTTCAAGTCCGAAATCGCATGCTTCATTCCTTTCTTGACTCTAACGCCGATCATTATTCATCTCTCACAGGGTATATCAGTTATTTGGATCATTACTGCCTATTGTCCATAGCAATCATGCTATGTCTTTAACTCCTCTCCCTGGTACCTGCATATCTAACAGGCTGCCCCCCTTTACATGGTACTACAGGTTTTCTAATCGGCATAAGAACATCCAACATCTTGGCTTGTCCAAAAGCAAGTAAAGAGGAAGATGTCCAATACACCAACATTGCACTCGGCATCTGCAATGTAAGTGGGATAATTGCAAGAGCGACTACCTTCAACGAATTCATTAACCTCCTCATGAATACACTCTTAGGTTTCCCCTGGCTTGTGAGATTCAATAGAATGGACCCAGAGAGCATAAAAGGTAGTATCAACATTGGATCCGAAATGAGAAGATTGGGAAACCACAATGCCCCTTCTGTCGCGAAGGTTGGCTCTAATAGTAGAGAGCCCAAGTCAAGATCCGTGGTAGCCGTTGCCTCATTTGCTTTACTCGATGTGAACAGCGATTCGATCCATTTCAATAATCCATCATGTGCGCCGCACATTTTTCGAATCGTCTCTACAGCGATCATCCAGACGGGCAATTGCAAAAATGGCAGATAATGTTTCCAAGTACCACAATTGTGTCTCGAATAGAGTTCCCTCTTCTTCTTATTCATTTTGTCCTTAACAAACTGATTTGCCGCATCCGCCCCTAAATGGCCAACCTCTTGTATTGATTGTTTTCTAAATTGATGTTGCCATGCATTCATGAGGGGCATTAAGTCGATTTGTTTTTGCGCAGCTCGTCGTGAATTGATGCCGAGTGGGAAGATAAGGACAGTCCGAATAGCTAAAGCAGTGAGAGGTAGTGTAAAAGCCCATGGCAGGCCAGTAAAAGAGTGTAGTCCTTCTAAAATCCCATGTGTAGCTATTAATACAGAATCGAGAGACTGAGTTCGTGGGGAGGCATGGAACGATCGATAAGCCGGAGGAAGTTGCAAGAATAATCTTGGGATTTTTGAGCTGGTAGAAGGGTGCATTAATGTGCGGGCCGGCTGAAACAATGTAGACATCGTGATTTGACTTCTCTTCTCTGCGCCGTAAAGAGACAATCAAATCAAGAGCAACGATCAATTTCTCAGTATTCTTGTCAACATGGCTTGACCATTTATTTTCTAAGGTCGGAAGTTCCGTTCACATGTCATCCTTGAAAAAAGAGGTCCCACATCGGTACACGCGGCCGCACGCTCCACCGCCTGCGCGTCACAGCTAAAGTGACACAGTAACCCTGGAAACTCGAGATAAAACCCCCCTCCCCTCTCTTCTTACTTGTACGTTCAAAAAGTTATGGCGGAATCATGCAAAGCTTCAGACGGTAGCGATATGTGGACATTTGGGCTGGATACCAAATGGACAATTCTAGTAGCCTTGATTCTTGGTGCGACACCTTTGATTGTTCTTTTAGGAGGCCCGAAGCTCGTAGGTTACGTCGGACGCACGGTGGGGTTCTACTTGAGGCAAAAGACAGCTGGGAGGAAAGCTCAAGTTTTGGAAAGGGTGGAGATTGATCAGAGAGAGTATCGGGAGAACAAGGAAAAGAGTCGGGATAGTGATGATTGGGAGAATATAGAATCTACGAGTGGAACGGGAGTGAAGGATGATAAGGAATGGGATGGCATTGTTGGATTCTTTCACCCCTTCTGGTATGAAGATGTTTTTTTGCTTGAATTCATACTGACTTGGCTAACATTAATTCAGTAATGCTGGAGGTGGTGGTGAACGTGTTTTATGGGCTGCAGTTTTAGCAACCCAAAAACGATGGCCAAATGCGAAATGTATTGTCTATACTGGAGATCATGATGTGGATAAGTCGCAGATCATTGCTAGAGTGAAGGTATAGAGTAGCTACTACGCTTACAGAATGCGCCGGCTGACTATAGCTAATAGGATCGTTTCAATATTCAACTCCATCCACCAACGATTACCTTCTTATACCTCACAACTAGACATTGGGTTTTAGCATCCACATGGCCCCATTTCACACTTCTAGGTCAATCAATTGGATCTCTTATACTTGCGTGGGATGCGTTCTCTCTGGTTGTCCCCGATATTTTTGTGGATACAATGGGCTATGCTTTTGCGCTTGGATTCTGCAAGATTTTGTTCCCCGAAGTACCGACTGGAGCATACGTTCATTATCCAACCATTTCGACAGATATGCTAGGCTCTTTAGATCCTACATCTGCCACTGGGAAGCAAGGGGTGAACGCTGGAAAGGGAACAGGATTAAGAGGAGAGGCAAAGAAGCTCTATTGGAAGTTATTTGCGAAATTTTATACCTGGTTCGGAGCATCAATTGATGTAGTTCTCACAAATTCTAATTGGACACTCGATCATATAACATCGCTATGGGGAGAATGGCGACGCGAATTAAAGAAGTCCATCGCAACAGCAGTCTTCCCTCCTGTGGCCGTCGAAGAGCTCGAGGAGAAGATCTCTGTTACCCCCGAATCCGAAGCAATACGTCAACCAGCTCTTCTTTACATTGCGCAATTCCGCCCTGAGAAAAATCATACACTAATTTTAACCGCCTTCGCCGCTTTCAAAGCTACTAAATCCCTTGCAGCTAAAGGCGCAAAACTTATCCTTATCGGGAGTGTTCGCGATGACTCTGATTCAAAGCGCGTATATCAATTGCGCCTGTTGGCAAACGAACTACAAGTCAAAGACGATGTTGAATTCCATTTGGATGCGCCTTGGCCGGATATTCTGAAATGGTTAGGTAAAGCCAGTGTTGGAGTCAACGGGATGTGGAATGAGCATTTTGGGATCGGAGTTGTGGAGTACCAGGCGGCAGGATTGATTAGTGTTGTTCATGACAGTGGTGGCCCAAAGAGAGATATTGTTACAAAAATTGATGGTTTGCCTACAGGTATATTTTTGCTTCTTTCTTCTTACCCCTTTCCATCTCGCTTGTTTGGAGCAAAACTAATCCCTGAATGTAGGCTTTCATGCATCAACAGCAGAACAATTTGCTGAAGGTTTCGAGGGCGCACTAGCACTACCCCAAGAAGATAAGATAGCGATGAGATTGAGAGCGAGGAAATCGGCTCAAAGATTTACAGAAGCGGAGTTTGCGAAAAAGTGGATTGTAGGTATGGAAGAGTTGGTGACATTAAGGAGGAAATGGGAAGGGATTAGGAGAACTCAATAGAAAGTCTGAATTGAATATAATTCATATGGTTCAATGTTATGGCTTTTTGGTGGTCGAGAATTGATAGAATACATATGCAAATAAATATATAGCAAATACCAAAATATATAAGAAACTGTTCACGTTATACTTCAGACGATACTGCAACATCTAGACTTCAGATGGAGGAGAATGATGACATCAGATGAACAACTCTCTCGTCTAAGATAAATGAATGATTGTATGTGTTGTTTCTATGATTTCGCTGATGTGGTAGATGCGAACCCGCCTGTCTTTCTATGCATATCTAGAAGTTGATCTGAGTGATACCACCTCTAACTATATCCATATTCTTTCCATACACCTTATCCAAATTCTATCGGCAATCCTGTAAAGAAAACAAATTCTAATGATCTTCGTTCTAGATCATGAGTTTCATCATTTGAAGCTCAACCAAGGTGAGCAGTCGTGGAAGAGGGGGTTTGTGCAATTTAACCGCGCGGAGCGCACCTTCCTCCATCCGCCTCCACCAACTCAACTTCTTCAAGACACTCATACACCAACTCCCCCACTCGCCTTCTGTCTCGGCTCTCCAATAGCCTCCAACCATCCTTCTCCAGCCAACCCTTCTCCCTCAATCGAGAGATCACCCCAAACTCTCACACCTTGTACAGCACTCTCTCTTCCACTTGCTTTCCCAATTTTGTGTCCTCTTTCCTCCAAATATTCCTGCAATTCTTCATCAAATCCCGGTTCTACGGTCGTTTTTTCGGGTAGTAATTGATCATGCATTCTAGGTTGCTTTAGTGCTTCTTCGAGAGACATGCCGTGATCGATTATGTTGATGATGGCTTGAATTGTTGACGTGGGGATTCGTGATCCACCGGCGGCGCCGATGGAAAGGAAGTGGGAGCCATTAGGGTGGGAGATGTGAATGGGGGAGATGGAACTCATAGGGCGGGCACTAATGTTGATGGTTAATGAATAGTATATTCGTACGCAAAGAAGGCTCGGACTTACTCAGGACGAACATAGTTCATAGGTGAAGGAACGAAACCAAAGTAATTGGGAACGCCAGGGATGGAGAAATCGTCCATCTCGTTATTAAGAATAACTCCTGTTAAATTGTAAGCAAAATTATTGATTCAATATGCTTTGAAACGTGGGTGAAGAGAGACAGATTAGCTCTGCAAGTCATGAACCCAAAACAAGAAAACAAGTGTTCAGGATAACATACCAGTCTCGGGAACCATAACGGCAGAACCGAAAAGTAAATTGACGGTTGATGTTGAGGTTATTGAAAGACCTGAAGCGTCGGTAGCAACCATATGCGATGTCCCATGATTTCCCATGATATCCCACCTTTCTGGATTGTACCTTCCAACGTCTTGTGTCTTATCGTCTAGGATCTTTCGTCTATTAGAATCTGCAGTCTCAGCTGAAATGATTTCTTCTTCGAATCTAACCATCTCGTCAAAAAATGACGGGTCTCCTAGCTCGGAATGAGCGGCATATGAAAAACGCATGGCTTCATCGAGTCGATGGGTATTCAGAAATAAATCGGATTCTTTATACATGTCATATCCTTCAATGGTCTTAAGAATGCTCAGGGCTATGGAACCGCCGGAGGGAGTGCCGGTTGAATGGATAGTGTAGCCACGATAAGTGATGTTGATGGGATTGCGAATCTTGATTTCGTAATCTTTGAGATCGGCCAAAGTCATGGTTCCATTTGTGGCCTTTATGGCTGCAATGGTTGCATCTGCAATTTCCCCTTCGTAAAATGCCGAAGCTCCTTTGTTAGCAATCGTTTCTAGCGTGTTGGCATATCGCTCTCTTTTCATTGTATCACCCAATTCAAGGAGTGTACCGTTCGGAGCGAAGTCCATAGCCCAGTTTGGATCCTCTTCAAGAAAATTCCAGTCGACTTGATTCTTAATTGCTTGCATGTAGTAAACTGTATCTTCCGTCACTAGTCCAGATTAGTGACGTACATAAAGAATTGTGAAAGCTACATACCAGGAAAACCATTTCTAGCGATATGTACAGCTGGATTGCAAACGATTTGCCAAGGTAGTTGCTGGAGAATATCAGTTAAGCATCATCATCTCAAACTGACGAAGTACATACTCCATATTTATTGTGAAGATATTCAAGTCCTCGAAGGTCACCTGGAACAGCAACTGCATCTCCACCGACCACGGCTCTACTGCGATCTTTTCTAAACATGTCTCGATATGCAGCGGCTGGAGCTGTCTCTCTATAGTCTGCCGGAGTGTAAGCTAGGTGAAACAAAGCGAGCCTCCCGTGCATCTTACCTATGGTTTCGTATTCCCCTTCTGAGCTACGTACTAGCATAAAGCCCCCTCCACCTATACCACTATGATACATTCCTTAAGAGAATTTGTAAGCCTAATACGGGGGGGAGGGCGATTCTTAAAAATGAGGAACGGCCTTACCGATGACACCAACGCATAGAGTGGTACCAACCATAGCATCTGCGGCATTTCCCTATACCACACACGTGATAAGTCTCAAATCAATTATCAATAGGGGAGTCACTTACACCTCTCTCTATAAGCTCCGCTCCAACCTCACTGCATATTTTGCTTTCACTCGCCACTGCTCCACGATTGCCAGTGTTTGTGACAGTGGAAGAGCTAACACCATGCAAGATCCAGAGTGTGAAGACCCAGCAAAGACGGCCTAAGCCAATTCCGCTCATGTTGAAAGACTGTAAATCTAGGTTGATTGTATCAGCATATGGTAGTTATATCTGCTTCATACCCAAATCATTTGCATACTTGTACTTCTCGAGATGATTTATTTCCTTGACCGTACCGGTATGGGACGAAACAAACAGTGATGAAGACCGCTAGTTACTTCGAATTGCCATAAACCCTTGAAAGTATGTGACAAGGGTGGGGCTCGGGCGATCTTTGGTCTGATATTGTTGACAACCCTCAAAAGTGATGACAGTAATTCACAAGCTTGAAATTTAAGCTCGGAGAATATGTTATCGAATAATAAAGGAATGAAGTTCGACATGATTGCGAAGTTTTGTCTTATCTCAGTCATTGCGGAGCTTATTTTGCTAGTGGCGGACAAGTCAGTCAAACTCAAAGCATTACCTGGTAGTTATCATTTCGCGAAACAATTAGGTATGGATCAGACTAAAGTAGAAGCCAGATAGCGTTTAACGCGTAAGATAGCGCTTGTGATTGATTTTCAGATTAATGATTGGTCAGGTCTTTCAATGCCCAATGTTAATCAGGTGATCACGTGTCGCCACCTTCTTTATTTTTTGATGGATTATCAAGAAGTAAGAATTAGTGAACTCCTGACACTTCAATCCTACCTCTTTCAACCCCATTTCACTTTCATGCAGATTTACTTATCACCGTCACCATCACCATCACCGTTGTGATATGCCACACTCACCCACTCACTCATCCATCCACTTGCTCACTCTCTCAACTCTGATATCAAGAAATTATAGATCAAGGCTTTGGGGAACCTTAGGCAAAGCCTAGAATATTATCAGGCTGAAGTTCTTCGACCAGATACCGTGTCACTTGCCAGCAGTCAGATCAAATCTCACCACATCATTTTTCTTTCTACTCGTCACAATCTTGGCATGAGTAGGGCGACGGTCCGATTACCTATTAAATGAATATATATCGTGCAGTAGATTCTGATATCCTCAACATCGAGTCGGACAGGAAGTTTTCAGTGGCTTCTAAGGCGCAATTCTCATGATCACTGACACCCACGGAAAACTCCAATGTCATATGAAGAGCACAAGACCATGTGGCTGCCGGATATTTACTGACATGCATAGATGATCAATAGCTTTGTCAAGATAAGGCTGAAGAGTGTATATTTGAAACAATGGAACAATGCGTTCCGTGAAATGCCACACTCTTGAGAACACAACATACATTCTGATTCAATGCAAGAGCATAACAAGCAGAATAACTTGACTTTCAGCCTGGAACGTCATGGCATCGCATACACAGATCCCGGCAAGTAAGTATCCGTCAGCATCATTTGTTAGACAGTGGCTTCATTGCTGATGCTTAGTCAATACAATCACAAGTCACTAGTCACGAGACTCAAAGTTTGGGCGTATAATTTATTTGTTCTTGACATAATACTCTGATTACTAGCAATATGACTTTGAGAAGCTGCACTGAAGGCGATTAAGCCTTACTTTGAATGATTTGTGCCACGCTCGCAGTGGAGTCCAATCAGGTTACTGAAATATTGAGTACAGAAGAAGAAACGATAGCCGGGTAGATCGTCAGAATCAGCCTGATCCAAACCTTCTCTTGCTCTCCGAATGCCTGATGGCATGAGATGTTATTGAAGAGACTCACCTTATGGAGTGTATCAGCTTTTTGTCCCTTGGTCGTCTTAGAACACAAACAAGGTTGCTATTTTTCTCCCATTAAAATGATGCCCCCATTCGTCCATCCTCGATTCTCTACGCCTACGCAATATCTTAGAAAACAGCATTGTGTTGGCTTTGTTCTGGTGATTGACTACGGTTTTTTCTTCATACTTGCTGTTGTATCTGCTTTGGCTGTTTAAATAATGGATGAACTAGTATCCAACCTTCAAAACTATCCAAGTGTTGGAAATGGGGCCAAGATGCTCTCATATAGCTCCTTGCATTGTCAATTGTTCCTTCACACATCTTGAATGAACTTTCAAAACACCCTTACATTCTGCAGTAAGCCAACACATGATGAAAAGTACACAAACTGGCTAACTTCATCGAACTTCCCTTCAGAATTGGTGCATGGAATAGTTTACAAATGGAAAACAGATTGTGGATGTATGTAAAGGCTACACCGTAAAGAAATTTCTTTTCTTGCCGTATGCATTTTCTTTGGCTTCCTGTACCATATGCTTGCATGGTCATCATGTACATGAAAAAAACCTCTGAATTGGTCAACCTCTGTGAAGTAGTATGAAATTGTCCCACTAAAGAACTTATGAGGAGCACCAGATAACCTGTGCAAGTCTTTCTAGAAATTCACAATGTGAAAAAACATGGAAATGTACCTTCGGATTAGCGCCAATCAAATTGCCAGAAAGAACGGACTTATGTTTGGGTGATCTATTCCAGAAAATAATTCACGGTCTGAAGTTGAATGTCTTGTTTTTGTCTAGCAAGCTGCTGTAATGTTAGCCTAGCGTTCTAAGTGTTTCTTTTTAAGACAGCAATCAGGTCCCTTCTCTAGACTCGACTCGGCTCAAAAGAACCTTTCTACAGATAATCCGACCTTTAAACACTTCTCAATCAACAATTACAATTCTTTCCTTCCCATCATTGAACTACCTTGAAAAAACAGTCGACTCTTGGGAAAAATTTACAACTATCTACCTATCTAAGAATGTCACGGTAGCTAGCCTTTTTATTCTTATACCAAGAAGCATTGTAAACACTGCATCTAAGATATACGAAGCAATCAGCAATATGTCTTACAATCACAATGGAGGAGGTGACTTCTCTTGGTACATCAACCAGCAAGTCTCCCTTCCTATCGCAATTTCGACTAGCAATGATGTAGCTGGTAAGTTCCCGAATCTGTCGATGTTTTCTTCGCTTGCTTTCTCTACATCGGGGTCCTTGGTTTCTAATTGTGTCTTATAGAAGGAGTAAAAGCCACTGCAAGCACTGACACGTCCTCCACGAATCCGACCCCCACTGAGTTTCAAGCAGAGTGGCCCTATGAGAACAGCCAGCATGTAGAAGGTTCATCTCAAGGCTGGTACTCGACTTCGGATTTACGCCAGAATACCGCGATCCTACCTCAAATGCCACGATCGCCTTGTCAATATAGCTCAAATGTAGACAACTTTGATACACAGGTCAATGGAGGACTTCCAAGCATGACAGGTCTTGAGATCTATTCTACTCCTGACGAGATTCGATACAATCCGAGCCTCCAGAACGATTTCGGAAGTGGTAATTCTTCTGTCTCGCAACAAGATACGCCATTAGGCGAATTCTCAGACGAATATAACATGGAATCCACCACTATTGGCTTCAGAACACCAGTCCCATCAAAATATCAGACAAATACCAATTCATCTGTTGGCAGTGATACTCCTGCAGGTTTACAATCTTCAATTCAGGTTGACAATCCTCCATTTGGTATTTCCACTCAGTTTGCTAGCAGCACCCAAAATGGTGAAGCTCCACAACAAGAGTCAACGTCTCAAGGTGAACAATATCAAGCTGTATTTTTCAATGAAACAATGGCAGCTCAACTTAACCGTCCACTAAGCGCGCCACCTGCAGGCCACTGGGTATTGGAACAGGGATTGGAACAGGGATTGGAACAGGGATTGGAACAGGGATTGGAACAGGGATTGGAACAGGGATTGGAAGAGGGACTTTCATACACTCCCACTGGTCTCGACATACCGTTACCTTTGAACCATTTGCCTAGAGCGTCGCCGAAAATCGTTCCTCTGGCATATTATGGTCACTGGGAATACGATGGCTCATCAACAGGCCCGGCGATTGACAGCGATGTCCCGATCTTACAACCATCCAATGACATCCGAAACGATCCTTCCGGTACATTGGGTCAAGATGCTGGAGCTATCCAAGGAACGCAACCCCAACAGCAACCGTGGCAGAATAATGACTTAGGTCAAGATGCTTCTGTAAATATACCAGCGTCATTTCAACAAAGTAATGTATCGAGCACGCGTTCACCGATACAATCAGATAGACGTAGACACAGCGATCCAGCATCTGTCCCAGCTCGTGGAGCCAGAGATTCACAACAAGGAGTACGGGTTCCAAGCCAACTTTCGGAGCAAGCTGCACAGTATCAAGCTCCTTCTATCAATACACCACGAGCACTTCAACAGAGCGGTGCAATCGAGGACGCACTAGGAGCTGTAGGTAGCCGCAGGCTCAGCGACACTTCTCCCGTTCCAGCCCAAGAGCTCCATGATACCAATCCATCGCCTACTGGTTTCCGTACCGAGCCTTGGCGAATGAACAAGGAACAAGCTGCGAGTCAGTCTGGTTGTGTTGCACAGCAGCCAAGTGAGCGCCCTTTAGCTGTCCATGAATTTAACAGCAGTTATCCCGTTGGGCCTCACATGACGTTCGTATATCCCGAGAGTTCAAACCAAAATACCTTTCAGCAGCCAGCCAAGCAACGTGAATCGGCATCCTTTACGAGCGGTAGTGCCAGATTGAGAGAAATTGCGAGACCTCCAATGCAACTTCTTGCATCTGCTCCGCCAGCTGTGACACCACAACAGCAGCCCACACAGAGAGATAGACAGCCAAGACAGTCCGATAGACAATCTGCGCAATTGGGTACTCCTTCTACACAGCAGAGCCAACGTGTACCTCGGCGGAGATCAAATCGATTCCATATTGGTCCACAGGCAGACTCCCCACAGGCTCAGGGGACCGGTTCACAGCCAAGAATCCCACAAAACCGGTTTGATCGTAAGCTTCCAAGTCGATTGAACCCCAAAGCTGCTGCTTTTGCCAACGTCGAACCAGCAGAAGACTTCATGAAGACGCTCTCCAAGATGCATTTTCTAGATAAAGTGGCATGCATTGATCGATTGATGCGTGAAGACCTCTTCAAAAGTTACATGAATCCACATCTCTTCCGAGAGTACAGCACAGGTCATGAGGACGGTTTGAAGTTTGACCTGGAAAGGCGTATCAAGGGTGCATACCATGGTATGATCGAAAATACAGGGATAAAACATGAACGTCAAAATCTCAAATGGAAGACCACGTTTGATGACAAGCAGATCGAGAACGAGCGTCGCAGGAGGGAACTTGCTGCTCGTACAGCTGCCGGTGGTATGGCGACTGATATTTCTGATGATATTGGAATGACACCCGCCGGCAGCAAGCGCAGGCATCAAACACTAGCATCGGCTCCGGATTCTCACTATGAGATTGACGACGACGATGTGATTGAGTCCGACGATGGCTCCGATAACTATTCAATGGTCCATCCTCGCAACTCGCCAAAGAAGCCTCGAATTTCCGAGCCAACATCTTCAGGACCAAAGCCTTCAGATATCACGGATAAGTTCTGTTCGCATGCTGTCGAGAATATTCCTTTCCTTCCTGATCCCATCCACAGTCAATTGCGCGTTCTCAGCACTGAGCAACTCATCATCCCAGCCCAAGAGTATATCGCTCAGAATGGTGAGATCGCCGACACGAATGTTGAGCACTGGCGTGCTTGTGCAGGACAGGCTGCTGGCACCGAAATGGAGCAAGAAATGGCCTGCACACATTGCGTTGACCACATGCAAGGTGGTTCTGTACCCTTTGCAAGCTGTGTAGTCATTGGCGCAAGCATTCCGGCTGGAAAGCATTTCAAAGGTGCTTGCATGAATTGTGTCTATCTTGGTAAGGATCAAGATTGCAGTCTTCGAGAGGTCGAGAGTGAGGAAAATGAAGCTCAATAAATTTGAGGTCAATAGGCTGGGAAGCTGGAAAGCCGGGGGGACCTTCTATTTGAGGTCTATGAAGTCGAAATGAGGTCGGCTTGAGTTCTATGGAAATGGGTAAATTCTTTGTTCAAAAAGGTTGTTTCAAGCTTTTTGAGGTGTGGGATTTTGCAGTATTCACTCTCATTATCGGAATCGGTTGATTGTATTCGGGGCGAAGACCTCGGATCTCGGGACTATAGCACCCAAGAGAAAAGGATGTCCCGTGAGGAGTATTCCATGGGAGCTGAGCTGAGCACGAGGACTAAACGTTACTCTTGCTGTATCTGAAAATTGGTAGGCGTTTTGATTTCGATCTGTATCAAGTTACCACCGCAGTCTAGTTTAAGGCGGTGTGTTAAAAAAAAAGACAATATGAGACTACCTATTGCACTGTCCTAGCTTTCTGCTAAGTAACATCTCGGGAGGATATTTACGTACTGATTTAGTTTCTAAATATCAATGAAAAGTTTCTGTCCAGGCAAACATGCAAGTGAATCATATCCGACCATAACTGTGCGCATGCATTCCTTAGCCACCTTTCCGTTTGACCTTGAAATTTTTGCAGTTTTATTATCAAAATAACATCGAAGGCCAGAATAGTCCACTTCTGAGGCGGTTGAATGACACCAGAACACCTTTCTGCATTTTCACCCTTGACATGCCTTCTGCATTGGGATCGCAATCATATTGCCGGAACCGATGCAGGACCCTCTGCTGTGAACCTAGAAACCCTCTTCAATTGACTTGGTAAAATTGATTCTTCGGCATTGTTGCCGCTTTCCTTTCTCCTTCATCATCCCTCCTTCATGATACTGTCCTGGCTAGGAATTTTTTCGCCTTATCCGAAGCCTTCGTAATGCATTTCCGCTTGCATCGATGGGGGAAAACACACAAGCAGAGAAAGTCAACGATGAGCAGTATTCGCCACACCCAATACCGAGTAACTCCATTTCGCACAAAACAGAACTTCAGTACAAGAAGGGTAGCTATTGCTTTCCATTCATTTCTCTGGGGTTTGGCGCTCACTCGTAGAGGATTGCATTCGACGACTGTGAATACCCAAGAGCTTTCCGTTCGAATCGCCTTTCCACAATGCAAAATAATCCTGACTTTCCTACCCAGAAAGAGAATCCAGGGTTTATACCGGTATCCTCACATGCGGTGCGCGAATCTCCCATCCTGACTCCCCCCATTCCATTCACATCACATTCTTTTCACCGCACTCATACACCTAAAACTTCCCAATTCAGCCCCCAAGCAAACGCTTTAAGTCTCTAGAACTCATTTCACCTACTCAACACATGAAAACAACAAAATCAATCCGAATACCAACGTTCACAAATCATTTCCCTTACCCTAGCTGCACCGGCTAACAAACGGCTAGTCATAATCCATACAGCACAGTTCATTCGTCCTTCAACCCATAAAAGAACAATCACTTCGCAGCCCAAGCTAAAACTTAAAGCCTCTCTTCAATATTATACAGATTTCAAAAGTCTTTACCCAAAAACAAACATCGTAGTCAAAATAAACTCATCACCCATACACCGGTTCCCACACCTCACCGGCAAAAAATTAGCCGGAGCCCCTTGCAATAATCGGCTAATTTTCATTTCCCCATGGCAATCCACAACTCCATACCGGCTAATCCCCCACAACCCCCATCAAAAACGTCATCTCCTATCCGGTACGCGTAGATTTTTTGATTGATCAGAAATGCCGGAGCGGATGGTATTTTGGAGGGGAGTTTGGAATTCCCACGCACGCAATTTGGAGGGGTTATGATGTTTTTTTATTCAACGGGGAAATTGGGGATTCGGATCACCATTTTTTACGGCTATGGTTAGATGCGGTGGATTAAAGCTGTCACTGTAATGGCGTGCTCAAATGCATGTAAGACAAATATGAATTATGATCCCACAATGATGTGTATGTACAAATTAGGTAGGTAAGTTGTTGTATGTTTATTTAGATTTATTTTGTTTTGCTGAGCTAACTGTCTAGTGAGCCGAGTTACACACCATGCCGTAGCAGTAGTTGTGAATCTAAGCTGTAAATCTACCAGTAGACTTGAGAGATGAGAACAGGAGGAATTTCACTATCCGGAACTCCAGTTATGCTTTCATTCAATCATCCATCATCAACCACATCCCATCGTACCATCTTCTTCCACCAACACATTCAAATATTTATCAATCCCAAGCTGTGATATATGTGAAAATTACCTCCCAGAAACAACCATGGCGCGAATTCAATCAAGCGCAAACTGGCGCAAACGCAAAACGCAAGACCAAACAAGAAACGTGTGAGCAGAAATGAACAAAAAATCATCTTCAGAAGACAATTCAAGCTTCTGTGCCCACACCATCTTTGCGTTCAGCGCCTTTCCTGTCACCGGCATCCTTGTTGTACTTTTTCCATAATGCGGCAATATCTTCCTTGCTCTCATTCTTCTCCGTGATCAAATTCTTCAACCATTTGTTCTCAGTTTCTAATTGATTGATGCGTCCTTCCAAAGCTGCAACTTTGTCGCTCATAGCTTTCGCTGATTGTTCAAGAGCTTGCTCGCGTTGCTTCTTCTTGACTCGGAAGCGAGCTGAAGCGGCCGTATTTCTTCGACGTTTGTCTTCTTCCGCAGCCATACGTGATGCATCCTCAAAGTCGGGGGATCGTCCATCAGATAAAGACTCAGCTTTGCGCTTTTCTCCAACTTGAGGGGAGACAAGGGCAGATGTAGGAGAGCCAGCGGATGAGGGAGGAGGATTGTAGATTTGATGGTTGGTTTGAATTGGATGAATTACCGAAGGCATGCCATCATGATTACCGAAATTGGTAGGGTGGTTGTTGGTGAAGGTGTTGAAGTCTGAGAAATTGAAATCACCTGAATGGAGCATCATGATGTTAGCTTTGCCTGCTTTTTTGAAGGAGATGCTTGAGAAGGGAAATAAATGTGGAATTATATTATAGATCTGCAGGTAGACTGCAACAAGCGACGGCAAACGGGTAAGAGACGAGGATTAGACCGGAGATACACTAATGACTTTTGGGAAGACAAAAGAGTGGAGCAATCATCGAATACCCTAGTCATTGTTATATGACTACACGTGATATGTCGCCATTGCTCGGTAATTGTGCGCGCTTACCAAGCAGCACAATTGAAGGCTTACAAAGCATGTAAGAAGGAAGGAGGGAGGGAAGGGTTCGAGGAACGTTGCAGAAAAGTAATGCAAGAGGATAAGAACTATACCCGTCCTATGCAATCTAGGTGCACGTGGATATGTGCAGGTAAAGGTATTGGCCAAAAGCTGACCAGTGAAACTTCTCGAATAGAGAATTGATCATAGCAGCCCATGTGAAAGGGTCCTATCCCGATATTTTGACATGATATACACACTTGTGCTTAAAAAGTGTGTCTAGTATCCGTCCACAAGATAGAGGGCAAACATGTTCTCCCAAAGATACCGTGTAAAGGAGACACAAGGAGAAAGGAAACAGTCGATATGATAGAAGTACAGAAATTTGACAGCAAAACAGTGGAGAAATGGGGGTATCTCTAACCTGGAAGACTGAAATCTATGTCCTTTAAATCCAAATCAACACTATCCGCAGTCGATTGTGCTCCAACTCCATCAAAGTTTGGTGCCTGCAAGACCGAGTCGATGTCGTAAAATTCGGTGTTCGTGAACATAGCCAATTCATCGTCTACATTGTATGTATCCTGATTGGAATTGTGTAGATCTTGTGGTGTTGGGATTGCGTTGAGATTCGCTATGTATTCCGACACATTCGGACCCCGCCGACCATTGTATGCCATCTTGAAGTATGTATTCGAGAATATGGAGTGACTTTCGTAGCCTTTTCGTCTCTATAATATGGATGTTGCAGATGAAATCATTCGATGGGTGTTTTTGGAAGGGTTGGAAGGTGGGAGGTGATGAAAAAGTTATTCGAATTCTTTTCTTTGTTCTCCGAATTGCGCCCGATTTTTTTTTGGCAAAAAAAGGGACTAGGTTGAATTGATTATCTCGTAGGTCCGCGGCTTCGAGGATTCGACGTGAATGATCGTGGACGTGATTCCCTTGGAAATAAAATGGATGATGAATCCCTTCGGTTAGTATGATCTGGGGAGAAGAATTGAGGATTGAAGGTTGGGGATTGAGTTGTCGAGTTGTTAAGTGGAAGAGACCAATTCCGGAGTGATTACGGATTGTGGATTGTGGATTGTGGGCTTTGGTGGGTTTTCGAGATGTTTGGACTCGAAAGTAGCCTGGTTCGAGGGATGCCCCACTCTAGATTGATCGATTGATGACAAATTTCAAAGAGTAAAGAGCAATAAAAGAGCTGCTGCTATTATTCAGCAAGATGATTCACAAAAAAAAGAGAGCATCGTAGATCTACGCGAGCTACGGTAATCACGGAAATGGGGGGTTATGAGATTATTCGCTTTCACATGCGCGGGTAGATCAATTGTCCTCTCCAGCTGTTATAAGAAATATTTTCCAGATTCAATTCAATACAAGTTGAACGTCTCGCAAAATTTGAGGGGGAGGGGCGGGGGTCGATGTATCCCTCTCCTCTTGTTGTATTGGTACTACATAAGGCGTGATTACATATTACTCTTCTACCCTACTCGTACTCCGTATCTATTCACCTCCTCTGGCTCTTTCTCTCCTCTTCACAGATTAGAGACAAAGTGCTTGATCTGTGATTGGGCACAGTAATTGATTCTCCTTTGATTGTCATTTCATTCACAAAACTTCACGAGATCAAGTTTTCTTTCATTCCATCTTTCCGCCATTGAGCAGCAAATTAGCAATAGCAGGCTTGAGATTATGACGAGTCCATTATAGGTTGATCGTTTCTTTGAATCCCTCGAGCCTCTCTTTATTGTTGGTCGAGCCTTTCTCGCCTCTTTGATGCCCTTCTCCTAACCCTCCCCACTCCCCCTGCCCCTACAATAGACCTACATGTGTTGACGCCTCAAAATATCCTCGGGGTTTGAAAGAATCGGAGCTTTTATGGATATCCCCAAGATATCCCCATCCAATTACATTATCTCTCGCATTCCTACGATACGAAGTACATCGGTGGTAAAGAATGTCATGCGGACTCCATTACACCGAGAGAATAAGAAGTTGCTGCTTTGATTAGTATTGTAAATTTTGGCCTCGGAAGTAGATTTTTTTTCGCCCACATGCATTCTATTCACTATTAAGCGGCGCTGCCATTTCAGACGCTCTCAAGCTCAGAGAGGTTACATCTTCATGTAAAGAGGTCCGAGAGGCCGTGGGCCCGTGGCTAAAGCTCCGGAGGTATCCGTATGGTGGGTCTAGAACAATCAATTTCTTGAAAATCTTGAGGTTGGTGATGATGAGATCTATTTTGGTCAAATTTCATGTTGGTAACTTTTATACATCTTGTCGTCCAAAGCCTAGGTGATTCATCAGGTTGTAAATGACATTGAAGTTCATTATTGCTAAAAATGTAAAATATAGAAAGTAGGCATTAATAACTTAGCTCGATGCTCCTGTCTCCTCGTCTTCACATAAGACCTTATTCCCATTGCGCAATAAAGATTTCCTCGATGAAAAATAATAATGGAAATAAAACCAACGCCATAAATGTCAGAATATGTATTCTACGGCCTTTGAAATACAACGAAATGCCGATAAATGCGAGAAAGAAGCTTGCAAACGTATTCATCTCCCTAATGGTCCAACGCAGATGGTGCACAATCCCAATGGCAAGACCACAATCTTGAATCACGAGTCTTCCATGTCATCACTGGTACCTTCAGCTTCTTCACTATCATCACTGTTATCGCCGACATCAATGTTGTCGCTGCTGTCGCTATCATCACTAATATCATCATCCTCGCCGTTGTCCTCACTGCTGTCGTCATCTAGCTTTGTCTCTGTCTTCAACGAGAGAAAACGATCCGTGGGCTCAGAAGCACCTCTAGCCCATGCCACTCCCAAGGCATCCAACTGTACAGTTAGCTCTTTGCGTACAGTCTCCCTGACGTTCTCTCGGGTCTCGTCATCCTTCGCGACTGCCCACATTATCATATTATTGACCTCTTCTCTGAGGTAACGGGATGTGGCAGAATGCGCCTCTTTCAATAACTCCTCAATATTGGTCGTCATTTTGTTCAGTTTTGCATTGAGCAAGCTTGATGACTCGCGATACATGACTTCATTGCTTCTCTTGATGTGTTCAAGGAGGTGCTCTTTCATCCGGCCAAGAGCTCCTGTTTCTAGAAAATTCATTTATCAGTGACTATGCAATGGTTCCAGAGATAGAATAATGCTTACTGGATTCCTGGCTACACTTTTCATACGCAGGGCGCATATGATGCTGAATCAGTGGCTCAATTAGTCGATGAATATCTTGTGCTTGACGTTGAGCCGAGCTCAAAGAACCGGATACTGCACTTTTCGTCTTCTTCTCCAGGTAGGGTATCTTAGCCAAGAAATCGATTGGTGATCTGGATGATGAGGCTTCGGACATGCTTTGGAGGAGGGGTCTTATGTCGACTGAAAACACTCTAATTGCTCGGACCAAGGCTCCAGCATACCTGTCGTGAACACTCTGCATTTGCGAATTGAATACCTTATCCCAAGGCTGGGCGAGTTGCCCCCAGAACGGCTCTAAGAACACACCGGTCCAATCATACATGGCGTTCTTCTTGTTATTAAATTTGCCAAATCTACGGCAAATAGCTTTCCAGGTCTGGTAAGAAGTGTCTGCGTTCATGAGTTTCTTACAAGCCTCCTCGGCCTTTTCTGTACTCGCTCGAATGCAGCTTCGTAAAGTCGGGAGGATATCGGTCGTGATGATCTCGCGGATACGCGATATTGCAATAGTCAAAGCATGACTAAAGGTCTGTACTAGATTAGATACCAAAACGAATATTGGAACAGGTCATACCTTGTGAGGAGTTTCCAACTTTTCCTCCAACATTGCATTAAGTTTGCGCGTTTGAGACACTGACAGGGAGTTTGGCGAATCGTTTTCGGCCCATGAATTTATACTCACCTTGAGAAGATTGAACTCATTTAAGAAGGAGTCGGCTATCTTTACGCGGACTGTCAAAGTAGATGCTGCTGCATACTCTTGTAGTTTGGGGATATTTGTATCTTTGATTGTTGTGAATCCGTTTGGCATTGGGTCTCGCTTGAAGCGCCCACAGAGTCTCTGGTAGCCCTTAGAGGATACACAAAAGATTTGGAGCTTTTCAGTGAGACCTCCTGTATGGCAACCTTGCATTAGCTTCAAACGATCACTGCGAGTATTGAAATTGGGATACGTACGTTGGTACACCAGATCTTTACTTTCCGCTTCGTCCACATTTCCAAGCTGCCTCTCGTCAATGGAATCATCGGACATATCCTGTTTTAACTCTCGCAGCCCATTCTCGAAGTCCATCCTGAGATGCTCTTGAGTGTACCTGCTACGAGCTTGCGTACAGGCAGCTTTAATATCGTTCCTAATCGACTTGAGTATGAGTCTCAACTCAGTGAGCCTCTTTCCAAGCATCTTCATGGCCTTGACATTATGCGCTTTCTTCTTCGTCAAGAGTCTTTTACTTGGTATCTCCATGTCTGTAGACTTCGAGTCACCCGATGGTTGGTGCCCATCTCCTGTCCTGTGTTCCTTGGCATGTTTGCGCTTGCGCTTGCGTGATGCAGAATTGTCAGCTTTTGTCGACTCGACATTACTCAAGAGCAACCTCAGTGCCCGTTTTATCTTCTTGAGTTTAGTAGATTTCTGAGCCAATTTTTGCTGGCCATCTTGTATCTCCTTCAAAATATCTGCTTCTCGGCCCAGAATATCCTTCAGGTTCTTCTCACGAAGCTGCAATGACTCTATAACCTCTTCATTGTTGATAATGTCGGTTTTCGTCATGATAAAGGTGACATATTTATCATCGTACTTACCGTCCATGAGTAGTTGTCTTCTGAACGATTTACCCATTAGATCCTTGGCGACCTGATCATCGATTGCACGAACAATATCAGCCACGATCCATACGTAAGTAAGTTTCTTGGCGTAAGTTTCAGCGACTTGCGTTCGACCTGTGTTAGAGTCTCCTAGGCCAGGCAGATCGACTAATACGAGCCCATGTCGAAGGATCTCAGCCTTTGTGTATATGCGAACACAACGCACCAAAGGCCAGAAGGATATCCCATTTGAGGATTTTTGTTTGTTATTTGAATCGATGTATTTGTTGATCTCTCGTGAAAAGGGCTTGGCTTTGCGCTCTGCGATCTCCAAATGGCAATCCAATATATTAGAGACGCCATCGATTTGGTCAAAAAGTTCCTGTGAAGTCATGCCCTTAAGTTTGGAAAGAGTGACGCTAGGCCAAACTGCAGATATCTTCGCAAAAGCGGTGCTTGCCTCGCTACCAGATTTAACAGAAACGTCTTCTCCTTTAGTGGCGTTCTTTAGATCATCCAATAAAATATCCATTTCTTCTTTCCATTCCATCTCGCTGATAAACTCAATTTCAGCGCGAAAGGCCTTTTCAGGATCATCAGAGTCGTTCCATGAAATTTCTGTGACCACCGACGTGCTGGCACGCATTGCATTTGCGGGAACTACCATTTCCTCATCGATGAGCGCATTGATTAGGGATGATTTGCCGCTACCGGTATATCCAAGAACCCCGACAAGCACACGAGGGCGTTTGATGCCACTGAGAATTTGCTCTGCAAGTATGCCACGTTAGTTAAATTCAATCACTCTAGTCAGACAAAAACATACTCGTTTGGTCTTGCCATGTTTTAAACTCAGGAAACATAGCTGTGTGTCCTGCCACGATACCTTCAGCTTTCCTCAAGAAGAGAATGCTGTCGTTGACGGCGTTTTCTTTCCTCAAAACCGTGATCGATTCATATTGGGCGGTAGCAAGATCTGTTCCGTCGCTCACCGCTGACGCAGACTCATCAATGATTTCTGTTTTGATTCCACTTTCTCTTGGTGAGACCGCAGCACCATCAGCTTCTGCTTCCCGTTTTTGACTTGTAATTGGTTGACTCATGGTCGTGTGAGATTGGCCCACTTTGAAGTTAGCAGATCCAGCTTAACGAAATTATATGAACTCTTTTGTAGAAGTTGAACACGAACTGTAAAAGAGAGATTCGATGAAGATTGAGGGTGGCAATTAAAGAATGAAAAGCTCGTGATGAACAATGATGCAAGATGATGATTTAATGATTTTTCACTTACTGTGAGAAAAAAGGATTATAGACTGTAGAAAACTAAGAGCGAAAGATAAGAACACGTGTGGAGGTCTGTTTGATGATTGTTAGGAAGGTTGAGCAGGAAGCTTTACCTTCGAAGGTGAGAATACTGCGTTTGAGACCAATCTTCAAATTAAACCTGCAGACCAAACCCTAAGAATCAGTACAGTTACGGTAAGGAACTTGCAAAGGTTGAATAAGGGTCGATAGCTTCGTGATATAAACTAAAGAAAGTAGAAATTTGTAGCTGGATGGTTGTCGTGATAGTTTCGTTGAGAGTAACAGGAGGAAGAGTGTGAGACTAGGCCAGTCGAAGGGTATACCGCTCGCTAGCGTGATTTTCAGAAGGGGGAAGGAGCTCCTCGTCCATTGTTGCGGGGTTAATCAAATTGCTGAAGTTATTTGCAGGAAGGCGTTTGATCTATAATTCGTACGAAGAGATTTCCGTTCAGGCGCTTGCTGTTTTCACTAGACAGAGACATTGAAGCTTGATTTCCACGACGAAACTTTTGACGGTGTATTCATACTTTGGTCTAGAATTTGTCATCTGTTATATTTGGATGGCCCGGAATGAGATGTGCACTTGTCCACCTATCTCGGGGCAAAAGTCTGATGTTACACTTCAAATACCGATTCAATGTTGTCTGATAAATTTCTTAGGGCGGAGGGCATTACATGATCCCTAGAAGGAGACAGACCTAACATCGAGAAATGAACTGGGAAGTGCTATATTCCGAGAATCTCTGGAGGGTGCAAAGTTTGTGCAGCTGGCTACTTTCAATAGACAGAACGTGATTTCTTTCCCGTACATTGCCGCCATCTCTAATTCATGGATGACGCCACCATCAATTTGGGGGTCCCCAAATTCTAGTTTTCACGAATGACTTCACACTCTAGAGCTACCAAATAAGGATAGACGGCCAAAGCACACTATCTAAAGCCGTTGCACTTAGAGGGAGAGTGTGATATAACAATCTAGGTGCCATCGCCATGTTAAAAGACCAAGGAAAAGTGTTGTTATCCAATGCTTTGCACATATCGGTACTCGGAACATTCTGTCCTTCACAATGCCTCTGGAACCCAGATAAGAAATGTTCCAAATACTGTCTACGGGCTCATCACATATGAAGATGGAAAGCCAGGCTAGTCAAAGAACTCGACACAAGTATTTGATCGTAGTAATGTATTGTTCTCACAGGACGTTTGAGACCACTTCCTCGAACGCCGTTAAAAAACCATCTTGGGTTCTCCTATAACTGTTCTAGAACTACCTAGCAGTCTTGAGACTAGTGGACTTTACGATATTTCAGCCCATGAATGCCGGCAGCTGTGAGGACATTTATTGCGGCTAACTCATGATTGCACATTCAATGTTAATCATAAGTGGAGATGTTGGCTTATTTTTGAAGCGGAAAAGCCATTGAATTGTATGCATTTTACTACTCCGTACGTTGAGGGTCGGTATGATTTACCACCAGGGTCCGGTGCTAGTTCCACTATATCAGCTGATCGCGATGATTTCGCGACACACAACGCGACAAACAACACCAAAACGCAACATCAAGAAAGAGATCTGCGAATTAACGAAACCGATAATGAAGGTATCATCTAATTCTGAGATTCATGTTGCTTGATTAGTATTCACTCTCTTCCATCGATCATGGCCGCAGTATCTATACCGACTACCTCTGCGCTTCCTCCCTCTCAGCTTGTTCCTTCAACGCACCCCTCCGTACACAAACTTCTATCCCGTCTTTCGCGACCTTCCCTACTCACCCTAGCCCTCGACTGGCTCGACGAACGTAATCAAATCAATACCGCGCCATATCTTCTCGAAGCCAACGATTCTGCCTCAGATTATGCGCAAGATCTCTACCCACCTCATGCTACCCTTGGCTCTCTCAGCGAACTCTATACTTCCTTTACAACGCAAAAAGGCAGTAAGCGCGATGTCCTCGATCGAATACTGGAGGGAGACTGGAGATATGGGATCACACTATATCAATTAGCCATGGCGGATATGCAATATCTTTATGATCATCCTACATCACAGAAATGGACTGCCCTGAAAATTGTGCCGTTGTCATCCTCGTCTCCCGACCATGAAGTTCCAAAGGAAGAAAAGAAAGATACAGCACTACCTCGATTCCATCCGTCGACATTCTTACAAAATTTACAAAAAGAGGTGCTACCAGATGTAAAAGCTCATTACAATCTCGATCGTCATGCTACTTTACCTCTACTGCTTCTGAGAATCTATATACTGGATTCACCATACAACACATCGCTTGCGCTTTCATCGGGATCTAACAAACCGAGCATGGCATTCGACTCTAGCAAGACGTTTTACATTGCTTTCCCAGATGCTTCGCCATATATTTATGTTTCATTGAGTTCCACAGCAGGGAGCGCCAATGGAGCAACCGACACAAAGAGCCTACGGAAATTGACACTGGATGGAATTCCAAAAGCGTTTAGCAGGCCAAGAGAAAGGTACAAGTTAGAGGGTACTGGATTTTCCACGAAGAATTTGGAGGCGCTGTGTGAGAGGAGGGGAGGAGGAAGGCATAACGCAGCAGGAGGTGCATGGGAAGTTTATGCAGGAGAAAATAAAAAGGACAATCCATTGAATCCGATATTACCAACATCTGAGGACTCACCGACTGGGGAACAAGTGGAGAGCGTTGACAATGAGAAAGCAATACCGAGAAATATGAAAAGACCCAGAGAAGACGATGCGCCAGAATTGGCAAAGAGACGAAAGAATGTAGCAAAAGCTCGTTTTGGGAACTCTGCAAAACCCAATGACGGAAAGGGCATTGAAAGACTGGATATTCGCGTCGAAGACCCTTTTCCTTCATTCTTTTCCATAACACCTGAACCAGAAAATGAATTAATCACGGAGCGACAACAAGGGAAGAACAAAGGGCGAAGAAGTACTATCGAAGCTGAGTTTGATAGATTGAATAGAGAGGACAGTGAGGGAAGAAATGAAGCAGAAAGGGGCGAAAGAGGGAGGGATTTGTGGAAGCCAGATATCAGAATAACATTCCAGGGAATTCATGTATTTGCGGGGATCCGAGAATTAGTTGAAGCAGGAATAGTGGACGGAGAGAAAATGCCAGGATGGATGACTGGCGAAGAGGGTGTTACTTTGGGAGTTGTGAGGAGGGGAAGGGTTAGGGGATTCAAGGGAACTGGCGTCTGAGTGATACTCGTAATGAGTATGTGTGATTATATTGGGAAGTTTCGGACTTTGGTGTTTGGGTGTTTGGGTTTGCCTTGATACCTGGAGTTGGAGGTTTCCCGTTCTCATTGAGGCAATGCAAGAACCAAGATGTTTTCGCACGATTCGTACAGCATTGACTGATTTAGATCATGAGAAGATCTACAATGTCGAATGCGGAACTAACTCAAAGGATGTTGTGACACCAACCCTATTTCTCTATTAGTATGTGAATATGTTTATTTGTTTGCTGTTGTAGTAAGACGTAGAAGCACCTTATATCATAGGTCTTATTCACAGAAGCCTAATCCAACTGTCAAATGATTTATAATTTGGATCTAGATTCTAGCCATCTAATATAATATGTACACAGGCATCTGTAAGCAAAATAGACAAACACTACTCACGCTCCCAAGTCGAACATCTTGCAGCTATTCTTCCATGCCGCCTCCCTCAATTCTTTCACATTCACCCCTTTGACTCCTGCAACGACCCACGCTACCCGACCAATCATACAAGGTTCATTTCTACCTTTAATCATTACCCCGTCTACCCATTTCTCCTTCTTCACACTCTTCCAACCCTTCCCGCCCTCGATAGATTTTTCGCCCTCGCTCATTCCTTCCCCTTCTTTCCCTTCCTCGAACCCCTTCAACCATTTCGAACTTGCATGACTAGGTCTGATCTCACACCAAGGTCCATCAGTCTCAATTTGAAGTCTCTCCATAGGTATTGCTTTCACCACTTCCAAGTTCTCTTCTGTTTTCAATGAACAACCATTCACCCCGATATCAAATCCCAAAGCGACCAGTTCCTCCATTTCCTCTTTTGTTCCAGTGAAACTATGAACCACTCCTCTCTTTGGCAACTCTTCTAATCTGGCCTTTAAGATTCGTACAAAATCTTCATGAGCAGCGCGCGAATGAAGAAAGAGTGGTAGATGTAGGCGAGTCGCTATATCGAGTTGCTTTTCAAAGTATTCTAACTGGACATCTTTTGGGCATAGAGTCAGACGATCGTAGTCAAGGCCGAACTCTCCAAATGCTACGCAGTGATTTGTATTTTTCGCTTCTAATGCCAACGACTCGAGTTCTTGAAGGTATTTATCCGGAGTATTTGGGGCTTTCGTGAATTGGAGACAGGAACAGGGGTGGACGCCAACGGTTGCGAAGAGTACCCCGGCTATGAGAATCGGCTGTTAGCTTTTGCTACTTCCCATTTTCCACTTCTAAATTTCTAAATTGAAGATGCTTACAATGTTCCTTAGATAGTTCAACAGCCTTTCTAGACTCTTCTAAATCGGATCCAGTAACGATAAGTTTCTGACACCCTGCAGTAAGAGCTCGTGAGATAACAGAGGGCAGATCGGCTGGATGACGTTGTGTATCATAGTAGATTCCAGAGTAGACGGGATCGGTAAGATTTATACCTATCTACTGTGAAAAGACTGATCAGCTATTGTGTCCGCGGTCGAATAGATGCTAAAGTCTTGAGCAGGAGAATGTACATCTACATAACGGGGCTTATCCCCTTGCCCAGCTTCGAGGACACCATTGGTAGCTGTAGACATATTGAGTCTGTGACTGTGAATACTCAGTGATGCTGCGGAGTTTAATCGCGGTTTTAGAAAAGAGTTCGTGAACCTGCAAAGTGGGCGAAGGTGATTCATGGAGTGAAATGAAGTACTGAATGTTGAGGAGGTGAAGAAGGCTGTGATGAAATTTGCGGGGTGACAGCCTTGCGCTAAGAAATACTAGCGGGGAACACCTCCCTCATTTTGTTGATGAACAAGCCATGGCTGACATGAATGCAATGTTGTAAGGCTGAGTTCATTCTCCATAAACTTGTGCATGCACGCTCCTATATTTCGTAACGCAGTGTCTAATTTGTGGCGTCATGTCGTGCCATTTTGCTCTCTGCATATGTATGGCTGTTGAAACCTCACTCCTTACGTCTATGGAAAAATTCACTACTATAACCTCCTTTTCCTTGGATTCTCACATTGAGTGATAGGGGCAGGCCAGAGAAGGTCTTCACACAATTCGCATTGTCATCCACCAACAACCATAAATCACAGGGAGTTTGAGACCAGATGTCTTGTGCAAAACAATTTAGCATGCTACAAGCAAAGGGTATAGCTAAGAAAAATGCATCTAGTATCTAAACATTCTGGACCTTTTAGGTCATCATTAACCATCCTTCATTCCATTCATATGCGCATATCATAATATCCATCCCAATTCATATCGAATCTAACCATGCCCAACCTGTACACCTTTCAAATGCAAATATCATGCTCTTGCTCGCTCATTTTCATATGCTCATGCAATCATATCATGTCATGAAAAATACTAATGAAAAACAGTAAAAAAATTTCTCCACAAAAAGAAAACGCCAACCAACTGATATCAATCCTCCCATAATGATCATGCTAAACTTGAATGACCTTGCGTAAAAGCCTGCAATCTCAAACCACTCAAGGCGGGACCGTCCTTAGTACTGCTGGCATTGCTTCCACCCCTACTCCTCCTTGTCCCAAGTATACGGTGCTCACCAGGAATCTTTCCATTACCACCGACCAAAGTTTTACTATGAGTTAGATGATCCAAATCATCACTCGAATGAACAGCATCAACTAGATCATCAAATTTTCTAGAGGTTCCCGCGATTTTAGCGCCTATAACGGCCAAAGAATCGCGCGTTCGTCTTAATCCATCAATATTGTTGTGTGTTAATCGTTCGAGAGTAGTATGAATACCTCTCAACTCAGTTTCAATCTTTGGAAAAGTATAATCGGAAATTCCGCGGATTCGTGTACCGCTATCATGAGCCAATTCGTCGAGTTGTGAGACTGCTTTGTCCAGTTCCTTGGTAAGTCGCTTGTTTCCTTCAAGAACAACGGATTTTACTTGTGCACCGGTTTCGAGTACACGATTGTCGATTCGGGCTAGTGCTGCGCCATTAACGCGAACGGCGGTTGTGGTCTGGCCGACTGTTGAATCGAGGTTTAGAATATTCGAAGATAAGGTGTGGATCGTTGAAGAGTTTATTTCAGCCGATGAAATCAAGTCGTTCTTGATGTTTGAGAGTAGCGAGGCATTGTCGTTTATTTTTGTAGAGATATGTTCAACGGAGTCACGGATGGATCCAGTGGCGTTGTCACAGTTCTGCAGTTTTTCCAGGGTTTGAGCATTGGACTCTCTTTGGAATGTCTGGAGGCTCGAGAGGGAATAGCTGATACCAGGAATGTCAGTATGGGTCAATGTATCCACGGTAGTATAAGTATTTAAAACTGTCTCACGGATATTTGAAAGCCTCGCTGCGTTGCCTTCTACGGCACTAATGGTCTCCAGAGCGGCCTTTGAAAGGGCTTGGTCCACGGCCTCAATTGCTTTTCCAATCTTCGCAATATCTCCAGATAGAAGATACTTCATCTTGTAGTCCAGCTGAGATAAGGCCGATGCATGGTCATTAGCGATTTGAATTATCTGGGGAACGGCCTTCTCGATAGAATCAACGGAGGCTTGGTTCTTGGCCGCAGCGGACTCGAGTTCACTGAAATCGATGGCCTGGATGTCCTGGCGGATCAGGGGAACTTGTTTATCTAGAAGGAACCTAATGTCATTGGTACTTGTAGCAATGCTTGACTTGATGTTTGTCAACATCTCAGTATTACCTTGAACGTCTCTCCCAGTCTCCTTGATCGCCTCATCAATCGAAGCTACAAATTTGGATATAGAATCTATTGACATGTTCATTGAAACGTTCTCGGATGATCTGATGTTAGTAAATGCTTCAGGGAGGGCGGCCAAATTTCCCGCGGTTTCCACGGAAGTTTTGTATGTTGATTGAACATCTCTGCTCAACGCATCAATAGATGTGTTTGTTGGACCGAGGTCAATGTTTTTGATATCCGATTTCAATTCGCTCGTAGTGGATGTCAATCTTGAGCCAAGATTCTTCATTTCACTCTCAAGTTCAGTAGCTACATCATTGATTGAAGCAACAAGCGCGGATTTGTTGTCGTTGAGGTTGGTTCCGATTGCTGAATGAAGGTTTTGGATGGCAGTAGTGACTGATTCTTCGCTATCCTTGATCTTTGTGTTGACGGAAAGGATTCCATCGTAAGCCGAAGCAAGAGATGTTGTGTTGTTGTTAAGAAGTTCTCTAATTGCGAGGATTTCACCCAACGTTTTCTCGATGCTGGCATTCTTGATTTCCAAAACGTCGGTATGAACAGCTCCGATGGATTGACCGTTAGAATCGGCGACCTTCATGATAGCTTCCAAAGCTTTCAAAACTTCTCCCTCTTGGGAACCCAAGCCTGCTGTAGTCGAAGAGGTATTAAGGTTCTTAATTGCCTCCATGATTTCCTGATCTTTGCTTCCGTCCTTGATGGTATCAAGAATGTTCTTCAAAGCAGCAATGTCTTGAATCATTTCGCTCTTTCTGTTGTCAGCTTTGACGGAGTCAACAAATTCCTTCATGATCATGAGTTGTCCAAGAATCTCATCGCTTCGTTTATCCTGCTCCATTGAAGATTTGACATGCTCGATAGCGCCTAGAATCTCGTTATTGGCACCGCTCTGCTTGATGTCCCTCAAGACAACATCTTGATTGTCTAGAGATGTACCGAATCTTTCGAGTTGGGTATGCAAGCCTTGAATGCCTTCACGTCCAGTAGCCGTGCCATTTTCAACGTGCTGGTCGATAGTCTCTAAGCTGATTGTGATCGTCTTGAGGGTTGTTTCAGTGCCGGAATGGAAAGTAGATAGATCATGAGAGATAGTATCGAGTTTCGTGGATTGAGATGCCAAGAGCGTAGCGAGAGAATCATTAAAAGACGCGGATTGAAGATTGTTGAGCAAAGTGGCAATGTCGTCAAGCTTCTTTGTGTCTATGGGCAACACAGTTTGCCTGTGAATATCCTCAAGAGAGTTGCTTTGAGTTTCAAGTCTTGCATCCAACTCTGCCCGCATATCTGATAGTCGATTGACCAAGTCATCAAATTTGGCCACTTCATTGCTTGGGAGAAGGGCTGAAGTTGTCTTCGAGACACCATCTTGGATTCCGGCCATTGATTCAGCGAAGCTAGTCATCATTGATGCGATCATTGTGAGTTTGTCTCTATGAGCATCGAATTGAGATGTATTCAATGTTTTCACGTGTTGCTCAACTCGATCGAGAGCGTCTTTCACAGTTATTGTTGTAGAGGTAAGAGTATCCAATTTCTCCGAGTTAGAGGTGTGTATGGATTGGTCGTTCGCGGAGACATGCTCATTGACCGATTCGACCACTTCGTTGATCTTGGTGACTTGCTCGATGATGTTGCTGAGACGAGATGTGTTGGTCGACAATAATTTCGAATCAATGGATGCCAGCTGGCCCTGACCTTCCAATTCCTTTCGAACAGTGATAATGCTTCTTTCGATATCATCTAACCTCTTTGAATGATGTTCCAGTGATGATGTGTTAAGGGAAGAGACAATATCGCGGACTTCTTGGATATTGCGAGCCAATCCTTTCTCTGTACTCTGGATGTTCTTCTGGGAGTCTTCCAATTTTGAGACACTTTTCTTCAGACTTTCCATTCTATCTACCATCTGGGAGTTTTCATTCAACATCTCATCGAGCTTACTAGAGTTCGAGGACGATGAATCAAATTCCATAGAGGAAACTTTGTTGATGACATTTCGACTGGATTTTCCGAGATCCTCAACCATTCCAATCAATTTTCGGTGACTGCCGTCAATCTTCTTACCCAAATCGCCTTCGACGGACCACAGTCTTTCCCCAAGCATCTTGTTTCGGTCCTGGAGTTCGTTGGATAATTCACCGAACCTGATGGCAGATCTTAAATCTGCGTTAACAATCTCTCCATCAAGGCTGGTTATTTTCTCTTCAAACTCGTCGAATTTCGTGTCAATACCAGTCAGGCGCTCATCAAGTGACTTCAAGTATTCTAAAATCTTCTTTTGACCTTCAACGAGAGACTCAATGTCGTCCTCGGTGTCTGGAACATCGTCAATCAATTGACTGATTGGTTTTAAAGCTGGATCCAAAGTAGCTTTAATGTTTGAGGTGCTGAATGATGACTCAAGGTTCAATGTTGTAGCTTTCAAAGCATTCAACTTTTCTTGCTGTCGAGAAAGGGCAGCGGTCACGGGATCAATTTGAGAGGCAATGACATTTCTGAAGGCATCACTATTGAGTGCATTTAAAACAGCTTCCTCGACAGCTTTCTGGAATGGTTCTTCCGAGCTTGGAGTGTATTCCGTCCAAGAGTTTAATCCGCCGGACGTGGTTGGTCTAGTCGCACCGGCCGTTCCAGGTGGTGCGGAAGCGGTGGACGAGGTACGTTTGTTCTTCCACCGGTTAAGAACCGATCGACTACCGTTCAACGACATATTGAGCGCCGAAGGTGTTTTGGGGTTGGATTAATCGAAGAGTAAATTGATGCTGATCGCGAGAGAGGTGTTTGCTTGATTGATGGATGATGATTTTTACGTTTGGTGGATTTTTATCTCAGAATTGTATGATTATCGACCGACTTTCTGGCTTGGTGTGATGGTCATGATGTTGGAAAGTTTTCCATGAGGATGAAGGAGGTGAAGATATTGAGAGAATGTATAGTAAAAATGAAGGGGGTTGGTGAAATGGATATCAATAAAAGGTCAATTTCGATAAGAAGAATGGATGAGCCGTATACGAAGTATTAATGAAATGAAATAATTAATGCTCTCTCTCTTTTTTCTCTTTTTTCTCTTCCTTCGTCTCCTCTATCTACATGTACATGTTTATGCTGTTTATGCTGCCATGCAAGCAAAGACCATGTGGCGCTGGGGAGTGGAGTGCGAGGTAAGACGTGTCCGATTGAATTTGGTTAGCATATCCCGTGATAATCCGTTGAAACTCATCTCTTTTTACGATATAAAGAATAATTCGTTGTCATTCATGCCTAAAAGTAACTAAAACAACACACAAATGATACTATTCGCCTCCGACTTGTACCTTGATTGCCTTGCTTGCAGTCGTGTTATTGGATTTGTGGATTTGGATTCGAAGAATTCCCTGGTACGGCGGCCCCATCCATTATCCACTTGGACGTAGCTAAATACCAGCCAAAGTAACCAACCAATCCACTAAAACCCATCGAACCCATCAAAGCAAGACACAACATCCAATTAACAACTTGAGTTTGGGAAGAAATGAGCGCGAGAAACGAGTTGGAGTTATTGGTGAGCCAGAAATCTCGATCAAGACCAACGGTAGACAGGGGCGAGAGGGGCACGAAGGGCACGAAGGGCAAGAAGGGTAAGAAGGGCAAAGAGAGGTAAGCAAAGGGTATCTCGGATATCGGTTTATGTGGGTGGTTACCCGTACATATACATGAACACTGTACATGTTGATGCATTGCCTTGCATTTCCATAATTTTGCCGATGTATGACTCCGTACTGTTACTCCATACCGTCCAGTCTGTACTCCATAAGAACGGTATGGTTACAAGTTATATCATTCAAATCCCCCATCCTTCGGGATGAAAATGTCTAGGAAAGTTGGGTGTATACTCCGTAGGTAGAGTTTCAACGAGAATTTGGCCAACTTCTTCCGAGATACTCAATTGCTTATCATCTAATTTCAGCATCCCATTTGACTTCGAACGGCTTGTACGTAGTAAGTAGTAAGGTTAAACGCTCGTCGCTCACGGTCAGGACTCAGTACCCTTGACATTACTAGTACACCGCTCCTCTTACCTATGCCTATCGATATCTTCCCCTCACATTTCCAGCCTCATCTTTTCATTCGTTTGTAGTTTATTGATTCTCTCAAGTATTTCTCATTACCTATCACGCGCTTTAAATGTTGCATACCTAGATACCTAGTAGTTCTCAATTCTTGTAAACAAGGCGACAAGGCGAAGGTTGCACGTCAGGATCGACTGATCTTTTTCCCTGAACCCCAAGAAGTTCTGAAACATTCACGATTTAGAACCCTGAAGACCGTCCATCCACTTGTCGATTTTTGATTCGAGTAACAAATAAGTTTATGGATTTTATGAATCATTCTTATCTGTTCGACTTAGTGTAGACTCCTCTCGCTCCTCTAGTTCATGTATCTAGAAAATTTTATCGCCTATCGTCTGTGCTTACCCCAGTTCTCAAAAGAGTTCGCAGTTAAGACTCTAAGTATCTTAAAAGTTGAGACTTACTATGCCCTTGTTGTTACTCGATTGAGCTGGCAAAGTTTTGGTATGGAACGGCTGTGGCGGAAGAGCAACAAACTTCCATAAAGATTTTATTCAACGGATGGGCCAACACACAAGATTGTAACCGCCTTGAGTTTTAAATATTGGTATCTAAGTTTATTTTTTTCAGAACTGAAGCATTAACCGGGTGGGATCCGCAGCGACAAATGCTGTCGGCCCACACCTGATTTTGGAAATGATATATCAGCTGGCTTGAAGACAAACGTTGTTGCTAGGTCGTCGTCAATGTATTTATGGTTCTGAGTGAACAAAGAATGGGGGTGCCGATGCTAATGCTGAAGATTGGGAAAGTGATAGAAGAATTTACAATCACATTAGGTAGAGACTGGTACCTCCGCATTCCAGCTACTGGGGCTACCATTAGTCAATAGACCTGTTATTTTCCGGCAGCTACAAGGACAGTCGGCTTATGACAATCATTGGTTACATTTTTCTTTCAAGCCCCCCTTATTTGTATGATCAAAAACGTCTTTTCTCGCTAGAGGAACATCGGGAAATTTTCTACTCCATTCTCTTATGTGGTGACCATCGAACGGTCTGAGTGCTTTATTGATTGCATGAGACGATGTGGGTACGTTATCTACTGCATTTTCTTCTGTATGCGGTTATCCACTATCGTCGAGTGACCAAGGTTGCAGCATAGGGTGGCTTTAAATCTATGTACATGCGCACTGTTCATGCTGTATTCATCAGAGAATCTCATTGAGAGTTTCACAACCTTGCAGATGCTTTCAAACTAGACACGGAATCAAATTCAGTCGTCTACTGCGTACTTGAGATCGTGGTAGAAACTCACTCACCGGATATTCAAGGCGCTAGTTCGAAATTCCATTTCCCCAGATTTACGAGTTGATCAGGAACTACGCCGAATTGCGACCACTCACACTAATGATCCGTTTGACGAAGATGATGGCTCCTGAATAGCTCGTCTGCCGACACTTATTGCGGTTGAACGAACCAAGGGACGCTTCGCTGAGGGTCATTGCCGCTGTAGAATATGTCAGCCAGTCTGCCCACATTACTGCGATTGCTCGCATGGCATGATGGTATAAAACTAGCCGCAAATCTGTCTAGATAGCGCCAAGTGACTTCTTATTTGATATCCGGATGTCGGACGTCTAGACGAACATTGAGATTTGCTAGGCCTTAGCGATGAACAGAAGTCTGTGCCTAGTATTGGTCAGATTATATCATTGACTACATTATATTTGCGGTCTATCCGATCTCATGAAAAGGTCCTCACCTCACGCGTAGACACTTTTTGGCAATTCAAAGTCAGCAATCGTTGCCGGGTAGAACCCGGTTGGTGTATCAGGAATTTATCATCAGAAAAATTAAGATGGCCTCGGAAAATTGATTCCGTTCAACATTCTCGCAATTCATTATGGAATAGAACAGGATGATTTATTTACTTCTTTGAATGGTAAAGAACACGACTTGGGCTGTATCAAAGATTGCGTTAGGATACTCAGAGCTTGTGAAGTTGGGAAGCAAGGCAAAGTGAAATTTACGTTAGCCTTCACCTTTCTGTAGGATCTTCACGGTCCAAAATTTCTTCAGCAATGTGGCCCAGATGATCAGGTTTTCTGCATTTCCTGACCCTCGAATTTGCGACCCGGAGATACTTAGCTATCATAAATATATTCTAGTGCATTCAGCTCTGTCCTCAAACTTCAATAATCTCACTCCATGGAACATCTCACATGTCGCTTATTTCGACACTTCTCGTATATATTTGACAACACTTCTTCAACGCAGTCACAGATTCTCCCTCACTCACACGTTTGAAGAGGATGGTAAATTTATCAATTCAGATTTACTAAATTTCAGTGCCCCCTAATTTAAATCAACATGACTGGGTATCCGTGTAGACATACTTTTCGATCAATGTCAATGATCTGACCCCCCTCCCCCCAAAAAATGCAGCCAACATCCCATACGCCTCAGAAAACTCCTATGCTCTACCAATGCCGAAGATATAGGAAAATTCAATGACCCCTTATCTCATCGCGCCGCAAAGCCTACGGAAGTAATTTGGATTTGCTTTCTTTCTCCATGCCCTCTCCCACCTCATTATCTCTACCTCTTATACTTTTTCGCAATTTAATCCATAGACTTGAACGTGCCAAAGCCATTGAAATCAACATTACAGCAGCCCAAATGAAAGGAAAGACTCTCATTGCTGTCAAATACTCTTCCGGGATACGGAGAAGCGTAGGAGAAGAGAGACGATATATCTCGAGGATTTCCGTTGAATCTAATTCATTTCCATCTTTGTCTAAAGCAATGGCTTGATAGAAAGCAGAAGAATTGGATGGTCGGACTCCAGTTTCGAATCCAGTCTTAGGCATGGTGAGAAGATGATGCATAGTTGTCGGAGAACTTCCTCCGTACTATAGAGATTTGTTAGTTCTAAGGGATGAAGGCCATACAAAAACAAGGTACTTACTAAAGCCCAGGAATCAACCTCGGTAGCTCCATTCCAACTGACATATAAAATTTGCCCAACTTCAACCATGACTGGCTTCCATGAGGGCTGGGCAACCCAATCAAATTTATACACGCGGTACAAGTCCGTACCTCTACCAGAGGCGACATACCAGGGCCTGGTCTGAATTTCCATGGCGACTTCACCCGTCTCTGTGAATTCAGCAAAACTAGGAACAACTCCATATCCAACTAAGTAATTCCCATTATCCAATGCGTGAATGCCACCCTCAGCCCATGCCTGTACACTTTTCGGATGATAGAATTGATGTACAAGCTTCGCCGTCATGTTGTGATAATTAAGCTTGATCTTCATACCCCGAGAACAATCCGTTGTGCAATTGGGCGTCGGCGAGTTTATGTACATGTTGTGGTTATCAAAAAATGTAATTTCTGTCAGGTCATCATTGACGAATCGTGCATGATGTTGGAATGCGAAATTCGTGGCGTTTCCATCACTCAAATCCGTAAAATCATTGTTGTGTCCACCAACCTGCCATATTTTACTTCCATCGGTTCCATTGATATATGCTATCATTCTTAAATGACGACTTGAAATCAAGTAATGTCCCTCTCGGGTTTTCTGTAGACTGTTCATGTGAAACCAATCCCATCCCCACTCCTCGTCGACATAGGTTGTGAAGGATTCGTTTAAGCCGAAGTGATCAAGTGCGTTCCAGGTGTGTCGTACCCACCCCGTCTCGATATCAACCTCTTGAAATGACCCTGTCAAGACTTTCCCACCATTGGGACCGCCTACTGGTGTACAATCGGCAATAGTAGTATGGTAGTTATTCATCATCGCCCCTCCATCTTCCGTCAATTGGAACTCATGACCATCCGCACCTCCAGCTAATGAATTCACACTGATGTTGTAGACTTTGTCATACGAGCTATTCAGCATTACCCCTCCACCAGAACCATGGCCTTGAAAGTCGATACCAGACCAAAAGGTTAAATACGGCTTTCCGTTGTAGAATTGTAACTTGGTATCTGAACCACCATGCCATGTAGAATCAGCGTAAACTAGACTTAAATCTTTGCTAGAAAATATCATGGGTGATTTCTCTTCTCCATCCAATGTAGGCGACATGAAAATATGAGAATGATTGCTGATAGCACTCTTGTTCCATTTATTGACGAGAAAGAGGGGTGATGTCAAATCGGATGAATGATAATGCTGTTTGGGCCAATCACCATATCCTCCAATATTAAAGGTATCATAGTTTTCACTTGTGATCAAACCAGCATCTGCTCGAACTTGATAATGAGGGGTATTGCTTAGAAGAAGTAATAATGTCGTCACACTGATAGCGATGTTGAATCCCATGATAGAATACATATTTGTTGATCGATCATGAGTCTCGAACATAAAAGAACGATGGTGACATCGGAAAGAAAAGTTTCGTGATTTTGAAATCAGATTTGGGGAATCAAACTCGAATAGTTTTCTATAATCTACAGAAACGATTAACAAACATGTAATTAACCTCCCTGAGCCTCCATAGAAAATTCCCCAGAACGCGTAGGTCCATGATTGATACCCGCCCCTGTTTGAGTAAATAAGGGGCTCAGAGGGGTTTATGGAGCGATCAACTTTTGATGTGCGGGAAAGCAAATTTGATATTCCCCATCAAACCCCATTAAAACCCCCGACTGGCAAGACAGTCCACGTTTATTGCGTACATCAAAACGCGTAACAGGATCAATGCTAGCAATATATTATCCACGAACCTAGCAAATTGGTCAAGTTGATTAAATTGATTTCTATGAGAAACAATGAAGCGAAGAAAGTTTAGATCAATTCCATAAAAAGTATAGAAAATGGAACCTCAATAGTAAAAAACATGAAGAGATATAAAAATTACATGAAACAACGAAAGGTCGTTTTTCCGTTGTCAGATAAATTGCACTGTACTCCGCGTACCACTTGGCGATGATATGTAGCAATTCGGGTATTTCGGTGCTTAAATGCTGAGCTCATGGGGTTTGTGGGAAAAAAACAACAATGGACCTTGAAGATTCTAGAAGAGGTAGAAGCTTTTTCTTCCATCGGTGGCAAGGTAGTTGCGTGCGAGAAATTGTGAGCTCTGGTTCGATTGACTTCAAGTTGATGTATTCTGATATAATCTTGAATATTCAAAAATTGAATAGTTTGGAAAAGGGAGTGAGGTTTGAATAGCTATACTGTAGCAGGACACGATTCCTCAAAGGTAAGCCTGATTGAAGACTTCAAAGATTGATAATGCGAATTATCGCGACGATTGACATCTCTATGGATACTGATATAGTTCAATGCTGCTAATACTTAACTACTAACCATAATTCAAAGTAATTCCTAAAGTTTAGAGAAGAGCGTGTAAATATCTTGATCTCATATTCATGCCAGAAGATCATAGGGCGAAGGGCTTTCAGAGAATTGGAACACACACTGCAGTAATCACAAGGCCGCAAAAAAGTCCCGTTCCCCCCCCCTCAAAAATGGTAAGAAAAGGATCGTTCTGTAGTCATGGATTAGTAGGCACTTGAGGAGATGGTTGTGATAAATACTTGAATTAGTGAAAGTTGTTGAGACAACATCAATTCCATCCATCTTTTTGGTCTTTGTCACATAACCGCATAAGGTTAACCGAGACAACTTACATAAACCAACTGTTGGTGAATTAACGAACGGCTTAGGCAAGGTTACCTTTTATACAAATAAATTATTTTCTGACATTAGAAAGTATTTTTCATTCCACACTACTCAGGTACGACGTGATACCTAGCAAATCTTGATGCTCAATCCCGATATTCCTTTCCATACTCTTTCAATGTCGAAGAGAATGAACTATGAAAGTGCCTCGGCAAGGTAAGGCGAGATGGCTCAGACTATTATTGGAGCTATTTTGGTATCTCAGATGGACGTCAAGCTTGCAAGCTAGACAATGCCATAATCTAATAACTGTATTGCATCTTCTCCTCTGCCCTCAATTGTTCCGAACGAAATTTTCGATATGTTCTATGGTTTCTTTGGCTTAGGAGGTGTATCCTTCAAACCCGAAAAAGATATTCCTGATCTATCTGGAAAAGTCATTCTTGTTACAGGCGGTAAATTATCTCCCTGTCTCACACAAGGATCAATTATCTCTTCCCTTCACTTAATGCTAACTGATTATCACAGGAAACGTTGGCTTGGGCCTCGAAACTATCCTCCAGCTTTCCAAGCACAATCCTTCGCACATATATCTCGCCGCGCGATCCGAACCTAAAGCTACCGCCGCAATCAAAGAAATACAATCCAAAGTACCAAATGCCCCAATTACATTTATTCATTGCGACCTTACCTCTCTCCCATCAGTTCAGGAGTGTGCCAAACAATTCAATATCAAAGAGTCCCGTCTCGACTTATTGTTCCTAAATGCGGGAATCATGGCGGTACCAGCGGCAACTACGGAGCAAGGCTATGAAATACAATTTGGCACAAACCATGTTGGACATGCTCTTTTGACGAAACTACTTCTACCCACATTGTTGAAAACAGCAGAGCAGAAAGATGCAGATGTGAGAGTTATCTCCTTGAGTAGTTTGGGTCATACATTGGGTCCTGTTGGGGGTATCAAATTCGACGATCTGAAAACGGACATGAATGGTTATACAACAGCCTCTCGATATGGACAATCCAAGCTATCAAACATTCTTTTCGCTAAAGGGTTGAACAAGAGATATGGCGAGAAGGGTATCACAGCTGTATCGGTTCATCCGGGAGTAGTCAACACAAATTTGTATGCGACGGCTTTGGAGAAATATGGGGTGTTTGGAAAAGTCGGTGGAATAGTAAGAGATTTGGCTTTCACAAGTATGGCTGACGGAGCAAAGAATCAACTCTGGGCTGCTGTAGCAAACAAGGGTAGTGCAAAAGGCGAAGTTTTGAAAGGCGAGTATTACACACCTGTTGGAATTTCTGGCAATGGAAATAAGTACGCAGGAGATGAAAAGCTGGCGGATGAGCTGTGGGAGTGGACAGAGAAAGAGTTGGAGGCGTACAATGCTTGACTTGACTTTTACTGATCACGACACCCACTATGGCTTATGGTGACTTTTGTTCATATGCTAAAGTGATCCATTTACTGTATATTATGATTTTCTGTTTCTGTTTCCTAACTTTATTTTCCTACACGGGTGCAACTTTCTGAGTGATTATTAGCCTCAAAAATCTTTCCAAAAGATATGATGGGGATGAGATGGTAAGTTCTGCCATCGAACAATCACATCTTGCTAATCTATCATGTACCTGAAAATACCTCTAGTATTGATGCAAGTAATATTTTCTAATTGAAGAAGATTCAGGTATTGCTAGCGCAAATTTCATACCGAAGGTCTATCTTCGTGTTGATCGAATCAAGTACTTACAATTCTCGGGCCAAGTAGGCACCATGGTGAATGAATCTACGATGTGGTCCCCGGATACAGAATTAAAGCTCACGTCAAGGCAGTCGATATTCTTGCTTTGATCCTGGCACAGTTTCTTGACCCCCTGATATATAATTTTGTATCCAATCATTGTATATGCACATGCATGACCAACTTCAGGCTGGACCATCAAATAATGTCTGCTCTAAAATTCAAAATAGGCAAATGGCTCGTTCCAATCATATCGAAAACCGTGGTATGCTTACTCACTTCACGAAAGAATTCGTATGTAACGCTGTGTGATGACAACTCAAGATTAATGCGGAGAGAGTGAGCGAAAGTGGATAGGACGGCAGTGTGATATGTTTTTGGAAAGATACTTGAGACTCAATCGATCTTTTGTTAAGTCGAAATTGCCCGTTGAAGGACCCCCAAAATCAGTCTAGAATTGTGGGAGAACTTTAGAGTTTTGTTCAAAGAGAATGTATTCATATATAGGCCGAATTCAATTCTTCCTCTTCATCCTTATTCACGGAGCGAAGTGCCATGGCATCTGGACGTCTCTTAATCAAACCTTGAAAGGCCGGTTACATACTTCGCGACCTTTTTCATATCCATGTTTTTCGATCTATGAAGGCCAGAGAGTTACTCCTAATCAATTACAATGCGCGGAAATTCAGCATAATTATACATCTTCGGAATATCGAACTCAATTCTACAACGGATTCATGAATAATCAAGACGAGATTTGTTTTACTAATGTTACTGACCAATGTGTTCTCAATAACATCCTTCCAGCCGACGCAAATGCGTTCACAAAAGTCAGCTGTAACCAAGGAAGTATTTCAGAGTACTATGTACAGGTTGAGGAGGTTTCTGACGTTGTGGCCGCTCTTGAATTCTCTAGGAAGACCGGAATAAGATTGTCCATAAAGAATAGTGGGCATGATTATCTCAGTCGTAGTAGTCGCAAGGGATCTTTGGCTCTTTGGATGAGAAAAGTATCAGGGATGAGTCATGAAACATCTTTTGTACCTAAAGATTGTGATTCTACTCCAGTCAATGCCATCACGACAGCGGCAGGAGTAAACACAAATGATGTTTATGAGTTTGCAGAAACCCAGAACGTCACATTCATCGGAGGTTATGCAACAACAATTGGCGTAGCCGGAGGCTGGGTACAAGCAGGTGGTCACTCCGTTCTCTCACCGGTTTATGGACTAGGAATTGACCGAGTCGTTCAATACAAGATCGTTACTACCGATGGTGTCCTAAGAATCGCCAACGAAAGCAAAAACTCGGATCTTTTCTGGGCCTTGAGGGGTGGTGGTGGTGGAACTTTTGGGATCGTTATGGAAGCTACCCATCGCGTTGAGCCAAGAATTCAGCTGGCTGTAGCGGCCATCTCGTATAATCGTACATCATCTAATGTTCTGGAATGGCTATCTATCATAGTTAATAATTCTTTACCATGGGCGAACCAAGGCTGGGGTGGACATTATCAAGCTGCCAATTTGATAAGTGTGTCACCACTTCTCAGTCTTTCCGAAGCAGTCGAATCAATGGCTCCAGCCATGAAATTTGCGACGGAGAACGGCGGAACTGTAGTTATTGAAATGCTTTCTTCCTGGTATGAGTTTTATACGAAATATGTGACACCCAATGAGGCCGTTGTTGGCGGTCTTCGCCCACTCGCTCCTCGACTTATACCGGCATCTATATTCAATAGCACAGAGGGCAGATCGAAGTTGATGGGTTTTCTAGAACGTCTGATTTCTCTTGGGTACTCGCCCTACATTCCCAACACTACGCCATGGCTCTATCAGTGGGATCCTGCATCGACATCCTCTACGCCAGCATGGCGGGATTCTATTTGGGAACTTTCATATGGTGGAGCATGGATATTTAACGAAACTTTGGAGCAACGAACATTCCAGATTGATCTGGTTAACAATCTGACCGCAATGGTAGAGGAATTCACACCGACAGGAGGCGCATATTTTAACGAAGCTCATCCATGGACCAGCGATTGGAGAGAAGCCTGGTGGGGCCTTAAAAACTATGAGAGATTGGTTGAGATCAAGAAGAAATACGATGCTGACAATTTGTTGACTTGTTGGAAATGCGTGGGATTTGATGAGGAGAACGCAGCAAAAGATTTCCCTTGTTTGGATATATGAGCCGGATCTTGCATGGTTCTAGATATAGAGACCTTACAATCTTTGGGTATGAATGTAGACATACAAATGAAGGATGGACAAAAGGTAATGTGTTTGACAAGACCGTTTTCAATGCAGAGGCCTCGATGAGAATTAGCTTTCAGATAATCTCATATGAGAAAAATGAAGATTGGACTTTGTTAGCTCTAAACAATACAACGCTACTAAGACTGAGGCTAATAAGGCTGAGATTGAGCAAGCTTCTGGTAAAAAACCGATGGACGAATTACTTGAATTTTACTAAAAGAGACGATATCATTTAATTCAATTTCTAGGTAGTAGGTTAGCCTGAAAACGTAGGAACTTGTTCTATTCAGGCCCTGACAAAGAGGGAAATAGGTATCCATACCTAAGTACCTAGGTACACCAGTAGCAGGTGGGTACTAATTTAAGCAAGCCAAGCCAGCAACCCCGCATTTCTTAGGCCCCCTCAAAATAACCCCCCCCCAAAATAACTCCCCCGCATAGTATTATCTTAGCTTTGATGCCCTTGGAGCTCCACACCTACCTAGCAACTTATCAATCACAACTTTTTCAACAATTCAGGAAATTTAACTATCATGGCACAAAAATTACGTTTAGCAGTTTCGCAATCTCATACACTCTCTACAACATCTGCCACTCTTGCTGCCCTCTCTAAAATAACAGAACAAGCTGCGACAAAATCAATTGATTTAATCCTATTTCCAGAGGCATATTTGGGAGGTTACCCTCGCACAGCAACATTTGGCGCAGTAGTCGGAGCTCGAGATTCAAAAGGTCGTGAACAGTTCCTACACTATTACAAAGATGCGGTCGATTTAGGGGATACACCAGAAGGCGCAGGAAGGAAATGGGTAAATAAAGAACTCGAGGCTAGAGATGACGGAAAACGCGGAGATGGCACAAGAGAGGAGCTGGAAAGAATCGCAAGAGATACTGGTGTATTCATTGTGACAGGACTAGTTGAGAGATGTGGTGGAAGTTTATATTGTGGTGTTGTGTATGTTTGTCCAAAGTTTGGAATGATTGGAAAAAGGAGAAAGGTTATGCCGGTATGACATCTCCCCTTTGTTGTCATTATGGAGAGATTGGTCGTCTGCGATAAATACTAATGGTGACATAGACTGGTAGCGAAAGGCTCATATGGGGTCAAGGACAACCTTCCTCATTGAGAGCGGTTACAACCACGATCAGAGGTGTGAAACTTACGCTTGCGGCTGCGATATGCTGGGAAAACTACATGCCTTTGTTACGACAATCCCTTTATAGCCAAAACGTCAATTTATATTTAGCCCCCACCGCAGATGCAAAGGATACCTGGCTACCATTGATGCGGACAATTGCATGCGAGGGTAGATGCGTGGTATTAAGTGCGAATCAATGTATGAAGAGATCAAATCTTCCAAGCTGGATTACTGGAAATAATAAAGAAGACGCTGCTATTGAAGATGGCCATGCGGAAGGTTATAGGCATGCTCAATCCAAATCAAGGAGAAAATCCATTCTGACGGATGATGGATGTGAGATTGCACTTCCCCAGAGGATAGAAGGAATACCAGAAATCACAGAAACTCCAAAGAAGGATACGTCTGATTTCGTATGTAGAGGTTGTTCGTGTGTCATTTCGCCTTTGGGTGAGGTTCTTGCGGGTCCGATATGGGAAGATGATAATGGCTTACTCTCTGTTGACATTGATTTTGAAGATTGCTTGAGGGGCAGATTGGATTTGGACGTCGGTGGAAGTTATTCAAGGCATGTCAAAACCTTTAAGTTCTGCTATAGGGCCCGCTAATAAGTTCAAGGAATGATGCTTTCAAACTTACAGTAGAAGGATTGGATCTGAGCCCTCCACCCTGATATTGGCTGTAGATGGCATCAGCAAGATATATTAACATAGCAACGGGGATCATCGGTATTGGCACATCTTAATCTATTACATGTGGTATGATATTCAGGGTAGGGTAATCACATTGATCTGGTCCTAGGGTAGTGGATCTATCAAGGTATATATCCACCGATTTATCAATTTGCGTGGCTCGAAATTGGTTCACCCGCCACAAGAATACTCTTTCCCAGAGCTCACCGTTGATGATTTAGAGTATGCAAGTCATGGGTAGTCCATTTCCAGAGAATCTTTTATGGCGTAGCCAGCATGGCAAGCAATATCATATTATTATTCTTGATTATTCCTGACCTCACTGTGTTACATTAACCACGATTTTCCGTATATTCGTTTGTGTAATTGACCACTAAAAGGCAATACAGTATGGTAGTATGGTACTTGAAGATCTATCATCGCATGTCTGACGCCCAAAATCTCAAATTAGGCAAGGGTCGCGCTCTGTTAGATGTGTTTATCCTTGTATGATTTGCAAACAGGGTTCGGCACATCGAAATCATTGGCATTTCAAAGCTGTACTTCGTAAAGCTAGTCAATTATTGGGAAGATTACCGAATGTGGAAGCCAGGTCTTGGTGTTGTCTAGACATGATGCACCATTTGGCGTCCACTTACGCAGTATCGTACCCGTCGTGCCTGCCACTTTTTCAAATTTTACAAAGTATTCTCTTCCAAACTATTTTTGTTTATTTAGCTAAATTCTCAAATTATCTTGGAACTTTTCACTGCCCGGATAATCGTGCGTCAGCCTCAAAGTCAATTCTGTCGAAAATCAAGTACTTTGATCAAGTGTTTGAAGTTTGGCTACGTCACATAAAATCATCTGTAGCTGAATACCTAGTACGGAGTACCAACGTAGGCTACCTAGGGTATGATGTTTGATGTAGCGATGTGGCTAACACTGGTTTGATGTAAGTTGATTATTCTCTATCTTCTCTACGTAGTACTTTGACATAAACAGAGTGCAAAGTCCCTGCGGAGTAGGGAATATGTACGCACAACAAGTGAAATTATTTTCAATCTGAAATTAACTATCGATTATCACACTGCACTTGTGCCATCCGTGCTCAATCAGCTAGCCAACTGCAGAACTAATTCTGTCCAAAGAAATCGATTTGATCCTTTCTTTCGGTCTAATTAACTCTAAGTCTGAAGTTAATCAATCAAATCGTGCAAGTGCGAGTGCGGGGGTGACGAAGCTCAGTATTGTTATTGTTGAATTGAGAAAAAATTTGGTGTAGTTCTTTATTTACTTCAATCCACATCAATATTACATCACGATCAAAAGTCTTCTCGAGAAGTTATTCATACATAGAAGTATATTTGCATTGCCAAAAAGACTCTTGTTTTCATTTGCTTTTGCAATTGCCTTCAAGATGGTCAGTATTATGTTCCGATTCAAATCTACATTATGCATCTGGGTCAAATATGCAATTGCTAACTCAACAACCTCATAGTCTTCGTCTCAAACTGCAGGATCTGGAACATCTACTACTACATCAAGCTCTGCATCCAGTCTTGTTTCCACTTTGATACCTGTTGCCGCTCTTGCTGTGGTATATATCATTGCCTTCTTGGTCCTTCGCGCAAAATATTTACGCGTCTACCAACCTCGAACTTTCTTACCAACACTTCGCGAGGATGAAAGAACATCGCGGTTATCTGATAGCAAATTTGGCTGGCTTGCTCCCTTCAGAAGTATACCAGATGAACATGTTCTGGACCATCAATCCCTTGATGGTTACTTTTACCTTCGATTCTTCGGATTGTTGACCAAGATATGTTTTGTTGGTTGTTGTATAACTTTCCCCATCCTATTTCCGGTCAACGCGACTGGTGGTGGTGGCCAGAAGGAGCTTGATATACTATCTTTCAGTAATGTAGTTGATAAGAATCGATACTATGCCCATACATTTGTTGCATGGATATTTCTCAGTCAGTATTCCTCGTACTAGTCTTTCGTTTTTCAGGTCTCTCCCACGTTTGTTCGAAAATCTGCTGACAATTTAAGGTTTCGTTATATTCATGATCACCAAAGAAACCATGTTCTTTATCAATGTTCGACACAACTATATGCTAGCCCCATTCAATGCGTCCAGGATTTCATCCAAGACTGTCCTTTTCACCTTTATCCCACAGGAACATTTGAGTGAATCAGCCTTAAAGGAGGCTCTTGGAGGCGATGCTGTTGTTGCTCGTATATGGATGGCTAAAGATTGCGAGAAGCTTACGGAGAAAGTAGAAGAGCGAGATACCGATGCAATGAAGCTGGAAAATGCCGAAATCAAACTAATCAAAGCCGCAAATGATAGACGCCTTAAATGGGAAAAGAAATGGGCTAAGGCGGAGAAAAAAGGAAAGCCAAAGCCAGCGCGAAAGAATGTGGATACCGAGGCTGGACTTGTCTCCGAATGGATGAAGAAGACAGATCGACCATCGCATCGTCTAGGGAAGATACCATTGATCGGAAAGAAAGTCGATACCATTGATTGGTCTCGAAACGAACTTCAAAAACTTATTCCAGAAATCGAAAAGGACCAAGAAACTGTAGTGGGCCAAAACGGGACATCACTCCCTGCTGCCTTTGTTGAATTCAGATCCCAATTTGAAGCCAATTATGCGTTTCAAAGATTCAGCGCAAAAAACCCCACCAAGTTGGACCCAAGAGCTATCGCAGTCAAACCCCAGGAAGTCATTTGGAAGAACCTCAAAATCAAGAAAACACAGAGAAAGATGAGCGTCATCGCTACTGCGACATTCTTGACTGCTATGATTATCTTTTGGTCGATTCCTGTTGCTGTTGTCGGTGCTATCAGCAACATAAATTATTTGACTGAAAAGGTTCCTTTTTTGTCATTCATTAATGACATCCCAAGTGTTATTCTTGGTGTCGTCACTGGTTTACTTCCCTCAGTTGCATTATCAATCCTCATGGCCTTGGTACCCATCGTCTGCAGGTGGATGGCCAAACTCAGCGGTGAGGTGACAACACCGGCCGTGGAACTTAAATGCCAGAATTGGTATTTTGCATTCCAAGTCATACAAGTATTCTTGGTCACCACATTCTCATCTGGAGCGGCAGCTGTGGTATCCAAAATCATTGAGAATCCTTCTTCAGCTACCACATTACTTGCTCAAAGTTTACCAAAAGCTTCCAACTTTTTTATATCTTACATCATTGTTCAAGGTCTTGGAATTGCAGCTGGAAATTTGATCAACGTTGGCGCTCTGGTCATGTTAACTGTTGGTGGAAAATTCCTTGATAAGTCACCAAGAAAAATGTACAATCGATATATTACATTGGCTGGTCTCGGTTGGGGGTCTTTATATCCGAAGTTTGCTTGTTTAGGAGTTATTGGTATGTTCATGCAGCCCTGACAAACAGAATGTTGATTTCTAACGATGAATTAGCAATCTCTTATTCTTGCATCGCACCACTTGTTCTCGGATTTGCAACTATTGGGTTCGCAATCGTGTACCTTGCCGTCCGTTATAACATGTTCTTCGTTCTTTCCAACGACGTCGATACTCAAGGATCTGCGTATGCTAAAGCTCTGCAACAATTAATGGTCGGAGTGTATATTTCTGAAGTCTGCCTACTCGGTCTATTCGCCATCAATACGACCATAGGTCCAATCGTTCTTATGGGCGTTTTCATTTTCCTGACAGCTGTTTACCATGCTGTGATGCGCCATGCTTTAAAGCCTTTAACTATGTACCTTCCAAGGTCCACTGATGGTGATGATCAGGTTGCTTTATTCGAAACGCCATCAAACAACACTCACGAATATACCAAGTCTGCACTCCCACCCACACAATCCGAAAGTCGTGGAGAAGATGCCAAAAAGTCCAAGAAGGCCGCGATCCTTGGAAAATTGTTTGATCCAAGAAAATTCAAATCACACGCGCGTGCCAAGAAGTTTGTGACTAGTCGCGAGGAGCTTCCATCGTATGAAGAAGCTGTTGAGAGTCAGGCTTACCTTGATCCTGCTATCACAAGCCCCCCGCAAACCTTATGGATCGTTAGGGATGAAATGGGCATTAGTCAACACGAGGTTGAGGCAACGAGTGGGGTAATCCCAATTAGTGACGAGCTTTCAACCTTCAATGAGAAGGGGAAGGTTGTCTGGAATCAGGATACAGTATTGCAGGCGCCAATTTGGGAAAAGAGAATCGATTATTGATCGTCAAGCTCATTATCAAGCTCTATATGATGCATGGTCGGAAACATGGAGGTATCACAACATGTAATGGTGGGCGAAATGATTTGGAAGAGTGTGATGACGAAGTGTTATGTTAGGAGAAGATGGACATACCCCAGTGATTATTGTTAGTGTTTGTTTGCTGCGCCATCTGCGTATGAATAACGTTTTGTAATTAATTATAATTTTAACCCTCGTCTGAAGTTACAACTGTCTATACAACTTTGCATTTCCCATTCAGAGTGACTCATTTCATCTGACTCTCTGGTACCAATCTTACACAGCTATTTTGATCCCGGTCATAGACAAAGGCATGAATCTGACAGTCCCATTCCTTCATTGCTCGTTGAACACTAGGTTGCTGTCTTAACCATTCTACTTCAGACAATACGTAGAGTTCCGTGAAATGACGATTTCGTGATTGAGGTGATTGAGCAGGTGGTTCGAGTGCGTCGGACTCTTGATGAAGTTGGATGATATCACTGGATGTGTTAGTGGGATTTGTGTTGCCATGGGGCTAGAAGTGAATGGAGAGTAGGTGATACGAAGGTTGAGGAAGAATGGTGGCACGTGAATATATCTTGGCAGTATTGGGGAGAATTACCGATACCAATTGTTACTATCACTTTCTGATTCCTCAAGCAGATGACAGTCATAGTGGCCGCATATTATGATATGTTGTACCTGATACCAATGACTTTAGCATTCGAGTTCCACTATATAGCAAGCTTGAACATACCTTGAGAACATCTACGGCCCATTCAATTGCACTTCCACTGCTTGTATCTCCAACGCTCACACGGTTTCCTAAGTTACGGTGGACAAAAATTTCGGATCTCTTAACATTTGTGAGAGCATCAGTTTCTGATACCAGGGAATCAGAACATCCTATCCAGAGTACAGTTTCTTTTGGTTCTTGGGCATTGGTAGTTGAGTCCCGGGAAGGTGGAGGCGACGGTGGAGAAGAGGTTGATGGATTGTTGAATTGGAGTAGATTGGCTGGAACAGATTGAACAGAGTAACGGAGGGAGGGGAGTGGAATCGTCATTTTCACGAATTTCTTTGGATAAAAGTTTGATTGGAAGATGTATGTTCAATCAATGTTTCCGAGAGAGAGAAGAGAATGTGAAATTATTACTTTCATTCAATTCTCAATGTATATGCAATGGTAAGTGATCACAAGACAGTGGAGATTCATCATGTTTAGAAAAGGTTAGACGATAAAAATGAGTCCTTAGCGGCTTAACGTGGGGTGACTTGTTACAAAAATCACGCCACATAGCATGCAGTATGAAGCTTAGTGAAAAGCTTGTTTTTGTCTCTTCCAGTAGAATTGATGGTGAATTTTGGAAAAATGGAATCTAGATGATATATATGATAGGATTGGGAAGCAATTCGAGAAACGATATCAGGCTGTGTAGATCTGTCTCGATAATGGCGGAAGAACAGAGTACAGTAGACTTCTAGCTGTGTGTTACACATGCTATGTAAAATTCATTTGATCGAGATTCCACACCTATCATAACATATCACCAAAGTACGAAGTAGAGTGGGAACGCGATGTGTGAAACGACAATATGTGTTGTCGATGCTTCATGCTTTGATATGGGAGGATATGGCCTGAAATTCATGCAGACGGCAGATAAGTAATCAACCTCCTTCCACCCTACTTCGTACGGACATGAATAACTCGCTCTTGATGCATGGGGAAGTTGATCGTGTCGCCACCTGGAAGCTCCACTCCACAATGACCACTGAGATCAATTATTATGAAGAGCTGACTTCATGCATCTTCGATGGTATAGCAGGCCAAGAAAGCGACAGATACTGTGCGTGTTGTGCTTCTAGCAACATGTAAGGCTGTGATGCGATTGTCTATCACCACCAAACGCGATTCCATACTAGGGAGATATGACGATACTACAAATCAAAAGTTATGAGGGTTTCCAGCTTGATCCCCACATTCTCACTACTAGGTAGAGAGAGAGTTGTTTGGGTATTATTTGAACCGAATTGGTGTTTTTGAGAAGTTACCTAGAGTAGTATTCAAGTAGAGAACTTGCGGACTTACCCGACACTCATGACAATTGGGGGCGAAATTCGCGGGGTAAAGTGCTAGTCTTCTTCTCAATCATGAACCAAATATCTAGAGATCACCGGGGAACATTCCAATTTGCTCGACGACTGAAAATTGAGATGCTTTTCCATGTTTCCATCTACTCGTTTTTCAAGATCTGGTTAGAGAAAAGACGTAGTTGATAATGAGGATGAAGATGCGATTGCTGATGTGACAGCTGTATTCCGTACTCTGTTCTGTGCATTAAGAACTATGTGGGGTGTACGATAGGTGCTAAACTTATTTACACCTCACTGAAAGTCTAATAAAAAGATTATTATTACTAGACCTACGATTGGTACCTACCTAGACATCTCTCATTTAGAAAACCAACTGGTGAACTCACCTCTTTCCTATTCTTGATTTACCTTATCGTCGCCCATTCGTTGCCGACCTTTCTTGTCCATTGTGATGTAAAAAATCTTCCAATGGATTGCCACATACATTAGAGGAACTAAGTCGCACTTCACTTCAGAACGAAATTTGTCATGATGGGGCTTTCTACGCTATTGCGACATTATTCGCAAATTCAATCAAAACTTCAACTACTCATTGCCATTCGCTCTATCTTTCTACCGCAATGACCTCTCCCTCTTCTGATGAGATTTTCGATAATTGGAGTGGAATCAAAGAAGATGATTTCTCCAAAACAATGTTCGAGACATTCGGACTATCCAATGATGACAATTATCTATATCGCGCCGAATCATTCGCCATGACATTATCACAAATTCAAGAAACGACTAGTACGGGAAAATTAAAGTATCACTACCAAGACAATGGCAAGGTTGTTCAGGTAGGCCATTTCTATTCACAACTTGCAGATTGATGTTGACTGACTTCAAAGGTACCACTCACAGACATCGATGCCTATACTTCGATATTCTCTTCCAAGACCGATACATCTAAAGCTCTAGTAGCATTCTCCTCCAACGCAAAGAAAGGTTCACCTCGAGAATGGGTTGCGAATTACCTTCAATCTCGCCGAATTGCTCCTCCATATAAGATACCGAAAGCCAAAGCACACATAAATCCATACTATGAGATCTGGGCTCACACATGTCGGATGGTATCTTTCCTTGGACCACTTCCCGATGCACATTATGCGAATCCTGCGGCCGCCAAAATGACCCATCCTGTTCTTCCTGTTCTTTACCATCATTTTGGATGTGTCGTACCATCTTACGATTCTCTTTACATAATATCTCAACTTGTGGAAGAGTCAAAAGCCGATGGGGTTATTGATATGGCAAGTGGAAGTGGATATTGGACATATATGTTACGCCGAATGAAGGTAAAGGTCAACGCTGTTGATAACATGGCGAGTGAATACAGAAACATGTGGATACCTGATACTGAAAAGGCAGATGGGGTGGAATATCTGAGGAAGAATGCTGGAGGAAAGAACAAGGTCTTATTAATGGTATACATGATTACAGCTGGGACATTTACGAAACGGGTGTTGAACGCTTACAAAGGAAATACAATTGTGGTAGTGGGAACACAAAACGCGAATCGATACACAGGATTTAGCGACTGTAGTATGGAAGAGTGGTTTCAGAAGGAAATGAATGATTGGGAGCTCACTTGCAGGATTGCAATGCCAAGTTTCGCAGGAAAGGACGAAGGTATGTTTGTATGGAAGAGAAAGACTTTATGAGGCTTATGAAAATTGTTGAGGGCATGGAATTGGGCAAAACTTATGGTGGATCATGATGTATGATGGGCTAGAAATGTATTCATCTCATTGGGGCATTACATTTGATACTGGTATCGATCACGCTTCTGCGATGAACATTTGGGTGATCCTCGAACCTTTGGTATCTGTTTAATGACTTTTCTGATCTGCACTCAAACAACTTGCAATGCAAGCTGGGGCTCTTTTTTTAGAACCTAAAGGATCTTTTAGTTCGAGGTTGAACAATTACATTGCCTGAAACAAGTGTTGGCCATGGTAGTCATTCATTTGTGGGCAATGAATCTGTAGGACAGTTAGTATCGTCTCTACCTGTATTTCAAGTGGTTCTGGTTAATGATTTGGTACGCGAGAGAGAAAAAAGAGCTTACCAGTTGATGTGAAAGATACTTTGGAGAAATGAGTGTAGCAGGCGACGGGGAGAGTGATGTTTACTACTTGGACAATATGAAATAAGGGGTTGAAAACATTGCTGATTTTTATCATGTTGATCGAAGGGTGATGAGGGGAAGGATGGTTTTGTGATTTGGGAGTCATTCAAGATCATCATGATATGCTTACGATTTGCCAATGAATATTTGTCTTCCTGCTTCATTCAATCTACGCTTTTTTCCTCATAAGTATGGGCCTGCTATATGACTTCAAACTCGACTCATTATTAATTCGGTCTACCAAATTTGAAGTTTTCAATGTGTTGAATTAGGCTGAATGGTATACCCTTCAACTTGACATACCCATTATCAAGAAGTCTAAAATATCAAATAGATTTCTGTGGTTTGTTCCCATATGATCGATCATATGCATTCAATATTGTCACTGTAACCGCGTGAATAATACTCATGCTGACGGCACTCGCACATGTAATGTGGTATGGGAAACTCGGGTTGCGATGGAGAAGAGAGAGAACAAAACTTTGGAGCCTGAAGTAGGCGGCAGAAGTGCAGCTGGTTCATTACTGGGAGAAATTGGAAGATGACGGGGGCTACTAGGGCTATTTGATAGGAAGACATCTTGTAAGATCTTAAGCTTGTCATAGTGTGATGGATCCTTCAATCAGGAGTGGTTTAATAACCATTTTTTTCTTTCTTCTTTTGCTATCGAGGGATCAATTATTAATATTGGTAGGTGGGGTTTGCGTGAGTTTGAAGGTACATGAGTGGGCGGATAAGAAGAAGTCAAATCCATTTGGAAGTATATTCTTTTAAGATCTTACAAAACTATTGAGAGGGAAGAGAAGGGAAGATTGATATATAAGTGGTCAATTACCTAGCAAGTGAATCGATAAAATATTAGATTTTATATACGCGCGGTTGATGTCGACGACGATGAGTGTTTTTGAATTGAGTGAAGGGCTACTGGAAGAACTCAAGTAGTTCTAGTGATAGTGATAGCTTATCTATCTGGCAAGAGTGGATAAATATCTGGGCATTCTCCAGCCTTAGCTGAATAAACACAACAGTACAGTTTGCATTTGGAGTTCAAGCTTTGACGAGCAAGCATCGGATAAAGTTCAGAGATGGAACATTCCACAGAACAAAGTTGAGACTGCTATTCAGCTATACCCGATCAAGGGAATATAGCAGAAGTCAGAATAATCTCAATCTTACCTTTGAAGCGAATGGAATCTTAAATATCTAAGAAATATGCGCCTTGTTTTTTGTATGTTACCCTTGACTTGGTCGACCTGAGTACTTCTGCCTCAAGCATACTTAGACTAGCGCCTAAAACAGTATGCGAATTTTATCCGAACCCCTACTTCAAAGATCAGCATACTTATACGTATTACACTCCATCCCTTCAATGCAGCTTCAAAACAATCTTCATCCCTGCATTAATATAGCCCTCGACATAAATTCGACGTCTAGCAAGGCCTAGTACACTTCTGGTAAGTTCAATGGAAACATTTCTGTGAACGAATATGGCAAATAGCAAAATCTCATCTTATTTATTCTCAGGGCATATCTTCTCATCAATGTGGTACAGATGTAGTCCAGCCAACATACTAGAATACCCTAACCTTCAATCTTTTCAATCTTAGAGTCTCTATCAAGGTATAAAAGTACGGAAAATCAAATGAAGCACAAATACAGTCTTGTTGACTCCACACTCACACGATTCCAAGAATTCCTGGCGTCAATTGTGGCTCCTATGGTCGTTTGCTATGCGCCCTAAGTAGCGCCTCTGATTTCCTGGGCGAAAAGAACTTATAGATATATCTGCTCTAATGACATGCGTCACAGTACTCATTATGCGAATAAGGTTTTTTTTGATCAATCTTACGTACTCGATTCCGATAACTCAATTTTACAAAAGATACCGCTCGCCCACTGATTTTCATTTTTGTTCTTCTCTCCCAATTCATCCCTCTCCTTCTGTTACTACCTTCTCAGAAGGCATTTCACCATTCAGTATGGAATCCAGGATGAGACAACGAGGATCCCAGCGAATTGTGAGCACTGGGTCTAGTGTCTATATCTCTGACGATTCGACCCTGCTGCAGAAAACCAAGACACGAATACTGCTCCTCTTTGAGGAACTCCCAGAGTGGGCAAAGGATAATGAGTATATTCTCTCCGGTTGGAGACCCGAGACAAATTCCTACTGGGAATGCTTCAAGAGCATGGGATATATCCACAACGAATCAGCAACATATACACTCATTTCTTCGCAACCGTATGGATGGTTATGTTAGGGTCATGGTGGAATGGATATGCAAAAGAGTGGTATCCAGCTACCAATTCTGATGATGCCATTATTTTTTGTCTTTTCTTTCTAGGTGGAACTGCCTGTTACATTCTTTCAACAGTTTACCATCTATTTTCAAACCATTCGCATGCAACTTATCTCCTTTGCTTGAAGCTCGACTTCCTCGGAATCCTTGTTGTCATTGCAGGGAGTTTTCCACCAGGACTCTGGTAAACTTTTCCATGCGCTTCACGCCAATTGAAATTTACATGGATTGCGGTAAGTATCAAAAGATCCAAAGAATTGAATAAAAGAGAAAAGGAGATTTTTTTTTAATAGAATGTAATTAATATTTTATATCAAATATAAGAAACTCTATTAATAGTTTTAGATATAAAGATTAGAAATCCTTTATTCATTTAATATTTCAATTTTAACTTTTTTTTTAATTCAAAATTATTATAGATATTTTGTTAAATTAATATGCAAAAAATACTAAAATTTGTAATTTATTCGAAATGCAAATTGATAAAACAAAAAAAAGAAATTTGGAGTTCAAATTTAAAACAAAAAAACTTGAAAAGGAGTTTATGGAGATATATTTACTTGTTAAATAAAAAGAAATTGTGAAAATATAATTAGATATTTTAAATTACTAAACAAAAACTATTAAAAATTTAACTTTTTGAAAAGTAGAGAATTTAAAAGAAGAATTAAGAACCTTTAGAGAATAGATAAAAGCTATTAAAGTGTTAGCTATTCAAAAAATAGAAAATTTAAGAAAACAGTTAAGGATCTTTAAAATAGATAGAAGCTATCAAAGTATTAGTTATTCAAGAAACAAAAAACTTAAAAGAAAAGTTAAAAATCTTTAAAGAATAGATAAAAGTTATTAAAGCATTAGTTATTCAAAAAACAAAAATCTTAAAAAAATAATTAAAAGTTTTTCGAAAAGAAATAGAAATTATTAAATTCTTAGTTATTCAAGAAATAGAAATCAAAAATAGATTATTTGAATAGTTGAAAGAAATTAAAAAGATTTTTGAATTAATAAGGATTAATGAAAACTTAAATATTCAATAGATAGAAGTTTTTAAGGTTGAGCTAACAATTGTAAAGAAATAATCAAAAGTTATTAAAAAAGAGGAGGGTATTATATTCAAAATTATAAAAGATATATATAGTAAGATAGAGAATATCAAAGATTAATATACAAAACAATTTAAATATTTTAATCAAATTTAAGATAATCTTTGAAAGATATAAAAAGAAAACATAATCTTAACTGAAAGAGTCAAGTTCTTTATAATTAAGCTCAAAATTATTGATATTATAATATAGATAAAAACTAATAATCTTTATAATATTTGTATTGTAATAAATCTAAAGATATAAAATCTTGAGACAAAATTCAAAAAAAAACAAAAACAAAATTTTTGCTGTTATCAAAAAATTAAAATAAATGAAAATAGAATTCTCTATTTTAAATTTAATTTATAAATTAATCAAAAGTTTTGAAATATATAAAAAATTGATTAAATCTTCTAAGATTTTTAATATTTTAAAAAGAAATCAGAAAAGATTACTTATAATTCAAATATCTTTTTTAATATCTATCTATACTTAAAAAACTTATATATAGTTATTAATTTCAATTAATTAATTAAATATTACTAAATAAAATATAATTCTAAAAAGATTTAAAAATATTTTTAATATTAAAATAGTAATTAGTAAGTTAATATTAAGTTATTATTATAGTATTGAAAATAGTTTTATTAAATATAATTCAAATAAAAGATGTAGGACAAATATTGGTATAATCTTTTTATTAATAATTGAATTTTTAAAGTAAAATAAACTTCTAGTATTAGAATATGAATTTTTTAATAAATTTATTTTTTATAAAGAAATAAACATTTATTAATTAAAGATTTGTATTAATTATTACTTTAAAGAAAAATTAAATTACTTTAACAAATTTATTGAATATCTTATATTATTTGATAAGAAAAGAAAGTTCTAATAATATTTGAATAATATTATTTTTGATAGTTTTAAGAATATAAAATCAATTACAAAAGATAAATCTTATTCAAAATATAGATCTGATTATATATAGATTAGAGTATTAATAATCAAGTTATCCAATAAAAACCAATTGAAAATTTTAAAGGTTTTATTTATTTAAAATAAAATCAAATTAATATAAAATCTATTATCTTTCCTATTTAATTATTTTAAATAATTTTCTTTAAAAAAAATATATAATTATAAAAAAAATATATTTTATCAATATAATAATTGTAAAAATAATTAAAAAGGATTATATACTTAAATTAAGTTTATAATATTTTAGAGAATAAAAAATTAGAAATATACTTTCTTTCTAATTTGATATCTTTTTATTATATACTTTGATTTATTAAGATTATAAAAAAAAGTTTACCTATATATTATTATTTTTGATAATCATTTATTTTAAATAAAATAAACAATTCGAAGGATTTTTTATAATTTTTATTAAAATTAATATTAGAATAAATATATATTAAAGAATGATATAATTTTAACAATTATAAAATACTTTTTAATATATTTTATTACTTTACTTAATTAAGTTGATACTTTAAAGCTATTAGAAGATTATTATATATATTCTAGAAAGAATAAAAATTAGAAAACTTTCTAATAACCAATTGAAAATAAAGTTATATATAATTTACCAATTTGTATATTAAAATAAAAGTGATATAAGATTACTAAATTATATTCCGCTTGAAATATCCAATATACTTCCTCTATAAAGGTCGCGATTATTTTGAAAGAAATTATAGGCTCTTTCAGGGTATATACTATAAGGCTCTATAATTTATTGGATTTGATCGGGATCTATAAAATCTGATCTTCGCTCTACCCGAATAAACTAATGATATCTGTATTCTAAACTCAATTAAACTCTAGATTAATTCAAAACTGTAATGCCTAAAGCTTATAGGCTTATCGAGCCTAATGTAGGCTTAAAATTATTTAAATACAGATTCTATAGTACTCAATTAGTGTGCCTGATTATAGGTATCTATAGGGCTACTCAATCTCTTTCAAAATAATTATAATCTCCATATATTCATATACAAATAACCCCTTTAAAAGTTATTATGAAAGGTAATTAGTAAATTTATTATAAATCAATCTAATAACAAAATCATTTATTGAAAAAATAAAATTTGAATTATTATCTTATAAAATATTATAGATAAAATGAATCTATATATTCAATTCCGAGATTCTAATTAAAATATACTTCGAGATAATAAACTTTTTTTCTATATTTCATATTACTAATTTTCATTAACAACTAAAGATATTAGAGCTAAATAAAACAAATTTGATAAATAATAATTTTAATTATTAATTATATTTATTTATAATTAATCATAAATATATCTTATTATTTTATATATATTAATAATTATAAAATAATAAATAACTAATAAAAGCTTATATAATAAATAATAAATATCTTTTATTAATTGTACTTCTTATTTATATTTCTATGATTTATTAATAAAACCTTATTATTATCATATAATATTCTCTATATTAATCTTCTTTCCTTTTTTATTATTAATTAAAAACTTATTGAGAACAAAATATTAAAAGAAAATAAACTTTCACAAATCTAATAAAGTTTTTATAGGGTTTTTATATAATATTTGAAAAAACTTATGTCAATTAAACAAATAATTAAATAGAAATATAAAAACTAAACAATCTATAAATATTACTATTAATTTAATTAATTATTATCTAAAAATTCTATTATTGTTATACTATTATAAAAACACTAATCTATCTATTTCCCTATACTCGTTACTTAGGGTTAGGGTTAGGGTTAGGGTTAGGGTTAGGGTTAGGGTTAGGCTTAGGGTTAGGGTTAGGGTTAGGGTTAGGGTTAGGGTTAGGGTTAGGGTTAGGGTTAGGGTTAGGGTT